>NC_056555.1:17867526-18181137 GCF_910596095.1 Thunnus maccoyii | reverse complement strand
TTTTCCTCTTTTCTTGTTCTCTGTCTCTTTTCTTTCACAAAACTTAATTGTCTCTTTTTTTCTGTCAAAGATTTTCAGAGAATGAGAAGACTCCGAAAGTCAATTTGGCTTATAGATTTTTCATTGTTTGACTAGTTTCTAAGCTGAAAGGTCATTATTTAGTGTTTTGTCGTAGACTACATTGTTTTAATTCTTCCTTCATTAACTACGTACACTTTTAAATATTCAACTCATAATGAAAATGTCACTACAGTGATAAAAGTCCGTACAAGATAACAATTCTTTTGTTTAAAGTAACAGCCGTGGTGACCTCTACTGGTATGATAAGGAAAATCACACTCAGTGTAGATGCTCTAATGTGTTAAATCTTTAATGTGTCTTTAACCTTTTCCCCTTTTTCTTCTGCAGTGGCATTGAAGATGACAGTGCCAGTCTCATGCAGCAGAAACTGGAAAAACAGGTAGGAAGCCAATGAATTCACACTTTTATCGGTGTAGTCCATAGATTTTATGCTGCAGAATTCGTCTGATTAAGTCTCTTAACTCACAAATAGATGGTGTTTTAAGTCGAGGTCTAACCTGTGTTGTTTTTATAAACACCTGCTAAGATTTTGCATGAGACTGGTGAAATAAAAGAGCTGAGATGAGCCTGTGTTCTCCCTCTCTGGCGTCACCAGGGGGGGTGTCTGTTGTTGGCAGGAGCAGCTTCAACATCACTACTAATTTCGTTGGTCTGGAAATCTCTTGTTTTCCACCCGCCGAGTCGTTTTGAATTTTAATGCTTACTTTCTCCCGAGGGCTGAATTGTTTCCCTTTATCCAACCTTTACCTGACATAGCCCTTCCTCTGTCACACATTGGCTCTCTTTTCATCTCCTCCACCTTCCCCTCAGTCTCTGTAAGATGCTTTATCCCAAACCCGACCTCGCTGTAAAGCCGCGCCGGTGCACATAGCTTTGGTTTAAGCTGGAAGCCGTACTCCGCTATCTCACACATTAGGCAGAAAGAAACAGGAGGGCCAGATTGGTGAGTTCAAAGAGAGAGGAGGATTTAGTGAGGGGTGCCTGGCTTTGTAACTGGTGTGTGTTTGTGTGTGTGTGTGTGTGTGTGTGTCTCATGGTTCCACTGTGGCTCAGTTGTGCTTTACACGTTCAGCTGAGTCCAAACAGCCTCACTTGAGAGTCTCCTGTTCTTACATAACTCACAAACACTTAAGCCCAGAGGGAAATCAGAGGCAGGTTATGGAAAATATGAAGAATAAATAAATATTAAAGAATAAAAGTTCAAATCCACTTTTTTTTTTTTACTGTGTTTGTTTTCAATTCCATGTGCCAAATGAAAACCATTCATTCACAATTTACAACCCTGCTGGGATCACTGTTTCTGTGACCATATCTCACTTTTGAGCGCACCTCACAGCTTCTATCACCCCCCCCCCCCCCCCCCCCCACCCCTCCTTCCTCTCTGTCTCCTTTCTGCTGTAGCGCTAATGACTGCTTATTCAGTTAGCAACGGTGGCCGCACATACACACGCACAAACACACACACACACACACACACACACACACACACACACACACACACCAGCGCTCAGTATTTGGCTGAGAGACAGACCCTTTTTATGTCAGAGGGACCACATAGTGCAGAGGAGGCTGTTGGTTTTTTTTTTTTGATCGTTAAACTCAGTTCCAGAGGAGGAGTGAGGGGCAGGAAGACAGAGTCGTGCCCAGCAGGAGTGCCGCTCGTTTTGGGGGAGAATGTAGCTTCATCTGACCTCAAGACAAATGGGATCTGTGATGTTTTTTCTTTAGGGAAACTTGTTAAATTTGGCTTACGATTTTGTCAGGATGTCAATGGAACGGGTTGGTAACTTCTAATACTTATTTTTCTGATATGTTTCATTGTTTCATCTGTCTTAGGAGTTTGTATGAGTGATAAAAGTGTGTGGCTGTTGTTTATCCAGTCTTCTTATCTGTTTTTTTTTCCAATCTGTCTTTCTGAGATAGGAGAGAGAAATCCACACAACAATCATTCACTGACAATTCTCAAATTTTGCTTACTCTTTGAATGTTGTACGTGACCTATTTTTTTTCATCTCACGTGGGCCACTTTATTGTAAACAGGTTCGTTCCACAGACACACACATGTATATATTATAAGTCTCATCAACTTAACCTATGCTTTAAACCTTAGATACGCTTTTTCCATGTTTTGGCTGACACAGGAAGGACTGTAAAAGCCTGAACGAAGTCACACCCTTGTCTGAAAATTCCAAGTCCTGAGTCTTTACAAAAGAACGGGATAGTACAATGGATTATCTTAAAATAACCCACTAGAAGGGAAGACAAATACTGGTCAGACTTTGATAGTGTGAAGAATCAGTCCAGCATGTAGGCCTACAGTACAAGTAAATATCCGTCTTAAAAGGTCATCTTCATTCAAAAAAAGTTGTTTCCGATGCAGTTTTATTTCATTTAATAGCCTGTGACTTGACAAAAGGCAGAATAAATAACTTTTGATTCAGGAAAATCTCAAATATTATGTTTAAAGACACATTATAGACCACAGTGATTTAATATTGTGAAATTTGGCAAGAAATTTATAACTGCCAGGAAAAAATTTGAGCTCATTTCACATGTAACTACATCATCTACAGTTGTCTGTGTGCTTTTTTTTCTTTTTCTTTCACCACCATTGTTGTGCATCCTGATATTTGGCATTATTTCCACATCCCTTTATTACACTAACAGTAATGATGTTAATTATGATAATCCTGTTTTATGTTTTATTCATTTTGTCGCCTTTATTTATAGACACTGAAGAGAGAATGCAAATCGCGGTCCTCTCAAAAGCAGGGTCTTTTGAAATGATAACGAACCAACATCTGGATGATCAAACTCCCAGACTTAACATGAGCTTGTCCATTAAAGATCGAACATACATACATAGAGTTAAAATTTGCTTTTAGTTATTTATTTTCTTAGCTTCCTTAGCAAATGGCTTTATTTTCTCATCTTTTGTCAATGCATGTCTTTGCACCCATTGAGATGTGTTGTTTATAATGCTGGTCAATTTAAAAAAAAATCACCTCAATCCACTTTTCCAGTCATAACAATGGTCGTGAATGTTGCTGTGATTGTACAGAAGGGACGGAGACAGATTTCAAAACATCCTCGGAGGCATTTTCAGAGTACTAACACAATGACTGATGAGTTATGAAAGCTTTTTGCTCTGTCTAATATGAGACAAGGCCTCCTGGTCTCTTCCGGCTCACTAAACAGCATCACTAAACAGAACTTGTTGTGCATTTGGCGCGCTAATTAATGTGCTTGCATAATCCATCCTGCTTTGACCACAGAGACAGGAGCTTGGGGGGAAGTGGATAAAGCTTGACCGGGGTGAATTCCCAACCCCTTACTATACCGCACTACCTAGCTGCTGTATATACCAATCCTGTACATTTATCAGGCAAAAATAAGAAAGAAAAAGCTTCATGTCACTGATTATATTATGATGAATCCTGAGAGACCTGGCTCATTGCTTTAGTGAATTTTGATGGACAATCTTGATGGAATATTAACTTGAAAAACACAACATAACACCAGAGGAGCCTCTAACAACACCCATCATTGTGGCTATTCAGTGAACCCATTCAGCACATGCTTGGGCATGATTGCTAGGATTTATTAGAAATGTTCGCCCCCTCTCTTTTGGCTTCACCGAGTGATTCAGTATTCACAAAACGTAACCTGCATTGTGTGTGCATTGTCCCATGAAGGTGGTCGTTTATCACGGTACTTATTATTTGAATAAAGCAGCGTTCCATGCGCAGGAGTTTGAAGGATGCTCTTTCTATCACGTAAAATAGTCACACTTTTATTCCATCATGTAACTATGCAGGATTTATCCCACTGCCCTAACAGGCTCAGACCTCCTTCCTGTTATGTCCAGGAGGTTTACAAAAACAGAATATTGATGTGTGACTAAAAGGCTTGTCCAATTGTTAGATTGGTGTTTAGCTATGCTAGTGGTGGAGCTCTTGGGATTGAAGTGTTGGTTGGCAGCTCAGAGAGATAGCTTAACAAGTATCTGATGGATTACTGTGAAGTTTTTTACAAACTTTTGAGGTCTCAAGAGGATAAATCTGGATTTCCATTTTGGTTACCCTTAAAAATAATGACTGAAATCAGAGTAGAAAGCTGTACTTTGATAATGTTAACCATTTGCAATACCTACTGAAAGCAGAAATTACAAGTTGTAACTCATCATGCATACAAATGTAATTACCCTCACCTCATATAGCTGATGTTCTCCAGCTTGGCTAAATTATCTCAACCTCTTGTAGCATTTAATAGAAATCTATTATATATGTAAGCTGTGATTTTCCAGTTATGTGCCATATTCTTTTACATTAATTTTTGTTCGACTGTTTGGTCTACAGAGGGCGCTGCTGGAACAGAAGCAGCGGAGGAAGCGTCAGGAACCGCTGATGGTCCAGCCCAACACAGAGGCTCGGCCCCGGCGCTCCAGGACACGGCGTGGCGAGGAGCAGGCCCCGCTGGTAGAGTCTCAAGTCAGTATCATCAACGATGTCATCATGGATGGTAAGGGAAACGCTGGGCACTGGTTTGTGTTACATCATTTTTGCATAATTCATGAAGGAGAGTCATGTAAAAGCACATAGATATTTTCAAACAATCTTTCCTCCTCACACTAAAAAGTGGGCATTGACTTCATATTGCAACAGATGCTATTTTGTATAAAAAAAGAAGAAAAAAAAAGACATTACATAACGATAACAGCACAAATATGTCATCTTCAAAGTTCCACAGACATCAGTTTAGCGTTTTTGGGTAAAAGACTAAAAAACACTTGCAATGTCGTCATTTTATACAGAAGGAGAACTATGCGCAAGCAGATTATTACCAGATATTAAAGGCATTACAGTCGTAGATATTACTGCATTGCACACAAAGTTATGTTTGTGTTTGACATGTGTTCTTCCTTGCTGAGGTTGCTGCTTTCACTGTATAATCTTAGCAGATCACTTAAGGTTAGGTGACATGGCAAAAATTAATATTGTGATAATTAGTACTAATTTCAATATTTTTAACAATTTAGACATTTAAAATCTTGAGGTGTAACACGTGCATTCGCTTTAGCCATATGGTTGTTTAGTGTTATATTTAGACAAAATAATTTAAACATAAAAACATGTTATCAAGTAAGATCTCAAGGGAGGGATTCATTTAGACATCAGAGCTGATCACAATGCTATTACACTGACAGACTATAAACAACAAACTCTGATTTAACTGACTGTCTCTCTGCAGGTGCAGCTTACAGATGTAAAAAATGCTAAATAAAGAAAAATCAAAAGAGAAAACTCAGCACACCTCCATTTTTGCTGCAAAAAGCAGGATAAGAAAGGGTACACCAATCATATTTCAGGTACCAAACAGAATCTGTTTAAGGTACTCACTCAACAACAATCCAGGCGAGTCAAATTAAAGTAGTGAAGCTTTTCAGTAAGTGTGATGACTCAGATCCAGCTAAGCTCAGACACAGATAAACAGGGCTGTGTAATTATCACAACACGAGGACATTTACAACTGAGTGTTTTTCCTGCTTTAGGTATTGATGGCCCAGCAGCTTTCCTGGGATCAGAAGCCCCTGATATGGGAATGAAAATTCAAATCCTATCGGTGAGCCAGTCCCAGTCCCAGTCCCCGTCCCAGTCTCATTTCCAGCCCCAGTCCCAGTCTCAGCCCCAGTCCCCTGCTGCTGAGGAAACTGAGCGGGACGGAGACACTGAGACGCTGCTGGAGCCCAAGACGGATATCCATGAACTGCTGCAGAAACAAGGTATGAGTCCTGGCAGAGCACAGCACACAGGACAAGGATAAAGATCTATGATATAGAAGAAATACACCTGTTGCTTAAAATGAATGAATAAGAATGAAAATGTATACTTTCCCCGATGTTATAATGTTTGCACCACCATTAATCACCCCCAAATCTAGACTACCAGGCAAAAAAAGCACTTGGAAAGTGGTGGTAATTTTCGAGGAATGGAAAGAGAATGTTATTCAGATCAGGATGACAGTCAATCATCTGAACTCTCAGAGTGTATAGTGTATTTATCCGCTCTGTGTTAATGCAGTTATACTTCAAAGTCACTCCAGATTAGCACTTATTGTCAGACTTTGTGACACCCCCAGAATTTGAAGCCCTCTCTCGCTGCAGTATGGAACAGGGATGCAGACAGTGGTGTGATTGATGGTGACGCAGTGAGAAATGGGTCATTTAATAATAGGCCAGGGCATTGTTCACACTGCAGCACTCATCTATGGCCTCATTATAACTACTACCACCCTCACTACATCAGTCAGCTGCCAGGTATTTATAAAGTTTATGGAAGATGTATCTGAGCCCGGAGCGGGTTTGTTTACTTTTCTGATCCACCTGATGCTGTGGTGCAAAAACAAGTTTCTCCATCCTAAATACCACATTAACTTACAGGGAAGGTTGTTGATTTTTAATTTAGTATCGGGGTCAAATGACCAAAGGCTGACATAGCTATCATGTCTTTTTTCTGAGCTACAATGTGACGTGATGCCGCAGTAGCAAATGTCATTGTCCCTCTCAATAATGCAAAGCCTCATTGTTAATGTCACCCCAGTTTAGCATTAGGAATATATTATGTCCTCAGGAGTTCAGGCAGGTATTTTCGGCTCCCTGTCCTTCCAAATTACCCCTAACCCTTCAGGAAATGAAGGAATTGAGATGTGAGGCACATTTGATACATATTTGATCAGCTCATTCAATCACAATCTCTATTTTTGGTTGATTGCTAAACTTAAAATTCCTCACCTGCTGTGATGATGTGGATATGTGTCTTTTTGGTTTTATTTAGTAGCTCAAAGTCCGTGTGTTGGAAAGGTTGCTGGTTAGCCCATTATGAGTCCTCTCTGACATTTCCAGATGGTTGATTTCATAACCCACTGGCTCAGACAAGTTTGTTTGGTGTTTTAATTGGAGCCCTGGAGTCACTGTTAGAGGGAGGCTAACATTTGCAATCTGTATTTCATGATGGCTCTGACTTTCTCTGAGGGATTGCTGCATATCCAGGGTTCATCTCTTGCAAATACCCCAGTATAAATATTGTGTTTGGCTGCGTTGTCTGTCACATAATTCATCTCGTTCGATATGGTATTCCAACCCCCCTTCACACCCTCTAACCTGCCCAGGATATGTTAGTCCAGGTGATTGGTACCAGGAGGAGGTGGCAGAGGTGTCTGAGGTCAGAATGGCTCTATTGTCGGCCAAGCGGAAAAAGCTTTGTGTGCCTGAAGAAGCAAAGCCAAAATTACTATAATTTATACACTTGAAAGCTGAAGATTGGATTACAGTAATTAGACAGCATTTGCAACATATAATTTTATAGCACCCACATTATTATAATTAATGTTGTTTCTGGTCAAGCAATTAATTTACAAGTTACAGTTTAATCTCAGTTGAAAATGTTCTAACAGTCCAAATTTTACATATCTTAACTACTGCAAAGCTGTGAAGAAACACAATTTTTCCTGCTCACTGAGATCTTCCCATACAATCAGACCACTGTCATCTTCTGACAGCACATTAAAATGAACTATAGCTGCAGCCAAGAGTTGCGTCTTGGTTGATAAATCCAATTATCAATGAAGAGACAGATGTCTCAAGCAGTCCAAACCAGCTGCAGTCAGCTAGGCCCACTTTACATCTGCATGACTGCATAGAGCTGTCTCTTCACGAGGACACAGATGCAATCCATGGAAGGGACGTCAGTCTCGTCTCTTGACGTTAATTGCACCCTTGCAGAAAGTGACTTAGAAAAAGATGCATAGGTTGTGACAGGTAGGGATTCAGTCAAGGCCACTAGCTAAATGTGACCTTTCTGTAAGATGAGTGTTGAGCAGTTTTAACAGAATAATCATGTTCAGTTAGATAGAAAGCAGTGTGGAGATGGCTCAGTTAGATTCACAGGGCTTTGTTTCTGATTCCTCTTTTGCTGTAAAGTTACAGATATGAATCTCTCTCATGTAAAGAAACTATATCCCTATTAATATTTCACAGAAATATAAAAGGGAGTGATAATTTGACTGTGTAATGCACTATTTTGCTTCAACATCTCAAGTGTTGCATCAGTTCTTACATCAGTTCTGGAGAAATTAATTGTCACACATCAAAGACCTTAGATGAACCAAAGAAACATAAAATACACCTAGGGGACAATTTGAAACCAAAACGAAAAAAAAAAACTATGAGGAAATAAAATTCTTCAGATTCTTTTGCAGTTGGGGATATGCAGAGAGCCTCTGGGTTTCATTTTCCCATTTCGTAATGGTAAAGACCTTCATGTATCATTTAAAGCTCACTGTTGCCTCGTGTCCCTCACCAGGTCTGTCAGGCAGTATGAACTTTGATGAAGCCAGTGAGCACGAGGATGACGGGGAGGAAGAACGGACACGTTCACTGTCCCCCAACGCAGATACCACAAGGCCGTCCTCCGCTGCCAGTGGCAAGGACATTCCAGTGAGTAGCCCAATAAATTCACTCACAATTAAGATCCTAACATTGCCACCACTATACAGCGCACAACTCCTCAACCAATACCAAGTACTGTGTGCAAAGTTAATGTACTGCTTCTACCCAGGAGGTGGTGACCCCCGGATCGCCCACTGCAGAGGGCTCGCTAATCGATGTTGCCAATCTAGAGGAGTTCGTCTTGCGTCCGGCTCCACGTGGCGTTACCGTCAAATGTCGAATCACCCGAGACAAGAAGGGCATGGACCGCGGCCTCTACCCCACCTACTTCATGCACATGGAGAGAGAGGATGGCAAGAGGGTGAGGTTTGGAGACGTTTAGACTCGAAAAGGAAAACACAAAAACTTAATAAGAAACTAACCTCTCAACCCATCGTGGACAGTATGGATACAGTATAAATACATCATGGTGTCTCTTTGCAGGTGTTTTTGCTGGCAGGAAGAAAGAGAAAGAAGAGTAAGACATCCAACTACCTTATTTCAGTGGATGCTACTGATCTGTCGCGAGAGGGAGAGAGCTTCATAGGTAAACTGAGGTAAAACCACACTTTCTCCTAGATCTGTTTTTGTGTCATCTTATTATCGTCTAGATAATCTGCTTGAATCCTCCTGAAAGTTTTGGTGAACTAAGGGGATGTTAACCACATTTCACTTATTTTTTTTTATATGCTACAAGACTTAAGAGCAACTCTTAGTAATTGTTATCGCCTAAACATGTGTACAAAACATTAAATTAGTTGTGATATTTGGTTGGTTTTAAGAAAAGAGTGCTTTTGCTTCTCATTTGTTTAAAAAAATGTTACTGAAAAACTTCACCAGTGTGTATTCTATCAGGTCCAACCTCATGGGCACCAAATTCACAGTGTATGACAACGGCACCAATCCCTGCAAAAACCCCGGAGCACTGCTGGAGGAGAGCAACACGCGACAGGAGCTGGCTGCCATCTGCTATGTGAGTGAAAGACAAAGACACATACACACACACAAACACAAGCTACTGTATGTGTTCGCTGCCAGTTCATTCATAATATTAAGTCTAATTCTCTTCATCACTGGGCAGGAAACCAATGTGCTGGGATTCAAAGGACCACGTAAGATGACTGTAATCATCCCGGGCATGAACATGAACTTTGAAAGAGTCCCTGTAAGACCTCAAAATGTGAGTCTGATGGTCCTGGAATGTTGACTATGCATTATTTTGTACAACCTCTGCAAACCTGGTGTGTTTCTGTTCATCTGTACCCAAACTGACACCTCAAAATAAATATTACAGGAGCAAGAGAGCCTCCTGAGCAGGTGGCAGAATCACTCACTGGACAACCTGATTGAGTTGCATAACAAGGCCCCCGTGTGGAATGATGACACCCAGTCTTACGTGCTGAACTTCCACGGCCGCGTCACTCAAGCTTCAGTCAAGAACTTTCAAATAGTTCACGACAATGACCGTAAGTTACCGCTCTCTCTGTGTATAGAAGTTAGCGTAGGATTGGGCAATATTACCATTAAGGGGGAGTACATGAAGATATTTCTAACTAATTTACTATCCCACACATTGTTGCACTGTTCATGCTCATATTAGCGATAAATGCACTGTATACTTGACCCACTGTTACCCCTCGCTCCAGCTGACTACATCGTCATGCAGTTTGGCAGAGTGGCCGAAGACATCTTCACCCTGGACTACAACTATCCCATGTGTGCTCTTCAAGCCTTTGCCATCGGCTTGTCAAGCTTCGACAGCAAGCTGGCCTGTGAATGAACCACCACCAGTTTTGCTTCCACACCACCGCTTCTCCTGCCTCCCCATTAAAATCTCTCCTCACTGAACTATTTGGAAGCCGACAGCAACACTGCTTACATCATCGGGAGTCAGTTCACACCGCGGTCAACAAACAAATATGAATTAGAGCAAGAGGACGCTGGTCAGGAGTGTCGGTGCTCTGTTGGCAAATGTGATCCTCCTGACTTCTGTACTTGTTTTCTTTTTTTCATGCCACTTTTACAGGGGTTGTTTCAATATCAGTTTACCCATTGTGTACAGTATATGTGTATTTGTACACATGTATACAACGTAAAAAAGGGAAAAGACAAAGCAAAACACACCGCTCTCATCAGTGCTGGAGACAGGCGCTCTTGTCAGACATCTGCTGCAAAAAGCACTGATGTTAAATTTATGACCATACTTTGTTGTTTGAAGAGCAGTGGGATGTGTATTAATCATGTATTTTCTGTTTCAGTTGCCTTTAAATTTGATTTCACACAGTGTTTTTCGCCATGCTAGCGGCGCTGCTTTAATGGCAGCAAGTCTGTCAGTCCAACACCTATACCCAGGCTGCAATATTTAATAGCAGTCATTTGATGGATTGTTGTGGACCTGTGGTACCAAAATCCACTGTCCCCTACAGCAGAGGCATATGAGCCTGAGGCTGATAAAATGCAGCTTGGACTGATGAGTCAAACCTGACAACGTAGAGTTTAGCCTGACAAGCCGAGTGTGAGGTGTCACTCTGCAGAGCATAAACCATTTTGAATTACATAACAACGTGGCCTTTCCTCTGGCGCCACCTCCAGGACAAACTTTAGATTTTTTTTTTTCCCTGCTTTAGTAACAAGGAACTAAGAAAGCAAAGTTTTTGGGTTTTTCATCCATCCAACGGTTATTTTTCCTGGTGTATAATGTGCATTACAGTCTCCCCGCTAGCATGGCTACAGAATTTAAATCTTGTTTACATCTTTAAATGTGGCAGTATGGTTTAAACTGCCATCTACTACTAATTTCATTCTTTATTATCATGTTATCATCACTTTTCTTTCTTGTGTGGAAGGTGCATTATTCAAAAACAGGCCTGTCTTATGTTTATTGTGTTTTTGTGAATACGTGTAATTTTTATCTTGTGACTGTGATTTTTTTCTTTGTTTTAGCAAGTTGGATTATCATGGAAAAAAAAACATAAACGCAAAATTGCACATTTAATGAAAAAAGATATACATACTGTATATAAATTACAATGTAATGCCTTCTTATTTCATTTAATCTAGCAGTCTTTAAGCATAAAATACTAAATGTCATTTCATGACATATTTTAAAGTAATGGATGGAAGTTAAGCAGTAATACAAAAGAAAGAGTTTATATGTTCATGGCTGCACAAACACAGAAGTCATCCAAGACTTTGTTTTCATGTAGAGAAACTACACAAAATCTACTGTATCTACACTGTTTGTACAAGATACAGTATATGTGACATTTTATTGAGTTGAGATGGAGTTGGACCCTATTTTGTACAGTCCACATCTTGTCGGTCTGCCTTCTGTAACTGCCTGTGACTCTTCTTCTCTCTGAGGGAAACTTAAGGGAAATCAATAAGGGATAGTAGCCTTTACATGGCTCATCATTAAAAGTCCCTAATATTTTGTCCTTTTCATTGTACTGTATGTATGTGACAAGCATGTGAAAATGGAACTGAATACATCTGTATAGTACATACGTGTTGACGGTTATTTTGCTACAGAGCCAGCAGTAAATCATTTTGAGTGGCAGTTACTTTAATACAACCGAATCTGGATTCATTACTCAAAAGTCTTCAGTGGGATATCCTGCCGGAAGATGGTTTTCAGGGGTAGACTTAACTGCTATCTCAGTAGGATATTTCTAGTCCAAATGGCCTGTCAGTTACAATCCTCAACATGCAAACTACAAATATCTTGTTAGTTTCAAAGAATTCAATAATGTTACAGATATTTTCAAAAAAAAACTGTGCCAGCAGTTTGTGAAAATCAATTTTTGTCATTTTGTACTCAAAAATTATGAAGAAAGCGTGCAATGGAGTTTTGAAGACAGAGATAAAAGTTTATAGAGAATATTTTGAAATATATATGCTTTTATTACAAGAGACTTTGGTGAAAGACATTCCAGTCTGGCTGTATTTCAACAGTTAAAAAATATCAATGGATGATCAAACTTGTGTATCATGTTAATATACTGAGAGGTTAATGAATTTAGTTAACTGTTTATTTTCCTAAACGTGACTGATGTCAACTTGATTCAGAACACCTTTGAGAGCGAAACAAAAGTACTTCTTTCCATCCATGTAAAACATTTAAATAACCAAAATAAAAAACTTTTTTTTTTTTGTTGGAACTTATTTTTTAATTTAACTTTTTGGCACAGTACAGACAATAGAAATAAAATAAAATAAGAAAACCTGATACCGTGTGAAAAAAGTGCTTCATATGTTTTGGAATGCATTTGAACATTTTAACTGTCTGCTTATGTTGCTGTTGTCAAGTAGAACTTCATTGCACATGATCTATATTTTGGGTATTTTATGTAAGAAAACTGAACATTTGCTGCAACTGCAAAACATAACATTTGATAAATTGATAACATTTCAGGTCATGTTAGAACTGGACACACTGAAGATTGTATGTCGGAACAATTGACATCAACTAACTCCCCTGCTATCAATGGCTTCCCTCTTCATTAAATAACAATCTCTTTGGGCAGGTCTCTGTACTTGATAAGGTAGTATGGGTAGCACTGACAGCTATCAAAGACTACAAACATGGTGGGTCTGTCCATGATGTCCACACAGGTATCGTAGAGACGGTACTGCTTTGTCTTGGAGCTGAGCGGCGGGGGGCGGCGGTAGTTTTTCCTTCCCAAACTCACCTTCCCCACAAGGACTTTGGCCAGGAACATGCAGCGAACCTCACCTGGCCCCACCATGGCCGAGTAGTCGTTGGACAAGGAGGCGGATTTGGCGAAGTAGGAGCCGTAACCGAAGGATGCTCCGTTGATGCCGGCCATGCGAGGGTCAAAGTTGTTGTGGCAGATTTCCTCTGAGGCTTCTTTGGTTGTCCCGTGGAAGAGATGTCTCTCCAGAGGCTCCTTAGACTTGGTGTGCTTCTGCATGTAAGCCTTGTGCCTGTAATGACAACGCAAATGTTTTTACAGATTCATTGGGGTCCTTCACTCAACACTGTACCTGAACGCATCCTGTGTGGACACTGACGGAGGACTAAAGCTGCTGCTGGTGTTCAGCTAACGTGTTGCTTCCATTACGCACCCTGTGTACATGAGTTAGTACACTAAATATGAACTTTATGGTTTTTAGACAAGAGACAAAAACAATAGCTAGACCTTTGGTACTTGTCCCAGTGGAGGAGATTCTGGACCTGCTGGATGCCGATGATGTCTGTCTTGGTCTCAGACAGGCTCTCGTAGAAAAGGTTTTGGACGCTGCGGTATGCCTGCGTGCCAGCCGGAACATCTACCAGGCTGTAGTCCTGCTCTGAGGCCAGACACCACACCGGAGGGTACCAGGAGCAGAACTCCTCCAGAGGGTCCACGCTGAAGTCGGACCCGGAAAGATCACTGACAGCCTGGCAGGGGTCAGTCTGGATTACTGTCCTGGGTGTAAAAGGAGTAAAAGTAAAATATATGGAAACTGAAGTTCCAATACACAATTATACACAGTGTGAAACACACAGTGTATTTTTAGATTGTCCTTTGTGTGTGTGAACGCTTCTCTAACAAATCATATTTTTCTTAAGAGTTCTAGTTTTGACCCTGTAGCCTTCACAGCAGTTTGCGGACTGTCACTATTCTGAAAAATCTGCATGCACCTGACACATTGAACAGTCGACTTCTCATGAGAATGAAACAAAAACAAAAAAGACAGAAAGAAAGAGGCAGGATACCAACTTCAGGTAAGGCTGCATGGAATCAGGTGAGCGGTAGACGGGTCTGCAGCGAACTGCTCTCTGGAACCCGGTGGTGACGTTGGTCTGGGTCATCATGGTGAAGTCCACCTTGTATTCCTGCTGGCCGATACGGAAGGAACACTCTGGCTCCTTTTCACTCATCTTCTTGAGCAGCAAGGCTGACGTGTCCTACAAAGAGACGGACCAATCAGTGGTCAAGGAGCTGCCGGTAAGTGGCACTTTGAGTGGGTGCAATTTAACCACGAAAGAGATAAAACTAGAACAGAAGAGAGCTGTTGAGAGCAAAGAAAGGGATATTAAATTGGACAGAAACGATAAGGAAAAGGACAAAAAGATAATCAAAGAATAGAAAAAAGGAATATTAACCTTGTCGTACTCTTCCCAGCCGAAGTTCCACCAGTAGATTTGCCATTTACTGGGAAAGTAAGGGTTACTAATGAGACTATCAGAGTTAGTCAGTCGTCTAACGCCGTCATATTTAGAAGGGTCGTCCAACTCCATTGAATCAAAGATCAGACGGTAGTGGGCGTTTCTGAAGGGAATATTGGACAGAACAGGATTGTGAGATTACAACTGAAACCCATTTACGGAACTGTAGATATACCGTACAGTACATTCTTCCCTCTTACTGACCCGTCCTTGATTGAAATGGCCTCTTGGTCGACATCGCAGTAGATCCTCTCAAGTATGACCTGAGAGCGAGGGCTGATGTCGACCCACTGGTGGTTGATCACACACCACAACTGCCAGTGAAAGGGGTAGGGAGTGTGGTGCATCTTACACGTCTTCCCTGCGTGACACAAACTTAAGAGGAAATTGTCACAGATTTGGATGTCAGAGGAGCTCTTCGTGTGAAACAGAGAGGCGACAGGAGGCTTAGCCGCCACTTGAGGCTTAATGGTGGCGGCTTTCGGGGGGTTCTTGATTGCAGGTAAAACCCCCTTAATGACAGGGGTGCTGGGCTGAGGAGCAGGCGGAGGTTGGGTGATGATGAGAGGTAGGGAGACAATGAATGAGTTGGCTGGGTTTGGAAGTACTTTCTGATATGGAGAGCTAGGCAGGGCCTGGGAGGTGTTTTGGGGGAATGTGAGCAGGACGCAGGAGGTGTTCTGGGAGGCGCCATGCTGATGACTGATGGACTGGATGACTATCTGAGGCTCCATAACGATAGGAGGCTCTGTGATCTTTGCCACGTTGGAGGTGCGCTCACTTCTCCTGGGAGTTGTAGTCTTCCTTTGCTTTGAGGTCACGGGGGTTAAATGGAGACTGATGCTGTAGGGGTTGACGGTCCAGGCGATGGTTATCTGCTGGGACCTCATGGCCTCCCATACTGGGAGGCTGGTGTTGGTGTCAGCAGGGATTTCCAGGAGGAGAAGAGACGGGCTCAGCAAGGTGACTTTGGAAGATTTGCACTGTGACTCTGACGCTGAAACATCTGCTGACAAATTTCTCTTTGTTCCTCTGTTAGATGAAAGGTCGGTCATCTTGGCCTTCCTGTGAAAATCAATTTTTTGTAAATATTTTTAGTAAATTGGCTCCAAGGTCATGGTAGCTCAGGCTCAGGCTAGTATCTTTTATCAGCTTGTATCTGCAGAAAATATATGAGACAATGCAATTCTTCAAACTTCGAAATTCACTGTCAAGAATCAAACTAAATGATGTTATCTTAAGGTGAAAATAGCTTTTTGCTTATCATTTTGGTGGCTATATTGAAGTGCACCGACTAGAGGTCATAATTTATTCAAATGTAACTTTACCAAAGTTTTTACAAGCATAAACTATACATTTTGGTCGCACTTGTTAACTTAAATCAGATTCTTACCTACCAGCTCTTTTCACTTTAAGTATGGCGGCTATAAGTGGCTAATAACCGCATTTGAAGGCTAATTAACGAGCTAACATTAACTTACCCGTCAGTCCTGCTGTAATTAACGGCCTGTAATTAACGCTGAGTCCGTTTGCTGGAATAAGAGTGATTCACACAAATTAAATGATCGAATATCTAATGAAAATTATGAAAATCAAAAATAGCTCAGATAAGTGAAGTAAGTGTCCTTTCCTGTCCTTTCGATGAAGAAAATGATGATAACGTCACGTGCAGACCTGCAAAGTTTAACGGGTGTGTGCTCGTGAGACAGATTGAAGAGGGAGGGGGGTGGGGCACCAAAATACTCATAAAATACCAATAATTGAAAAAAAAAAATGTCGATCATTTAGTACATTTTTAGAGTTTTTACAGATACAGATCCAAATTAATTGCAACTAGGTACACCTAAGTGCATTATATTGAAAAGTATTCCTGATATATTGCCCCCCTCATGTATGTTAATGGAGTGGACAAAATATTAGGAACACCATTCATATTCATATAATGCACTCCGGTATACCAACACCACCACTACGACCTCAATGATAAACATAATGTAGAATTATCACCTTTCTGATAATGTCAACAAAAACTGATGTATAAGCTTCATAGATGTAGAATTTATGGCAGAGCTGTTGTGTCGGGTTGCATTAGATTGCACAGGTGAACCTAATGAAGTGGCAGGTGAGTGTATATAGGCCTGTGTTTTGCTACTACAAAAATAATTCAATAGACAAAATACATTTTCCTTGTGAATACAAACACAACAATCCCTCAAAATTGACCAGTTTCTGAAATTATTGTTTTAAATTGATGTATTTATTTGTAAGCAACCATGAGAAAACATTACATTAAAATTAAAAAAACTTTACACATGAAGACACAGCATTACTCCTGACTATTTTTAGGTTAAAGAACTCCACCAGATTGTTCCCGGCAGCGTGTACAAGGCAGCGTTCAGATCTTCATTAAGGGATTCAGAATTTACACAAACTCAGCAGTTAACTGAATAATTGAATTTGACAAATTCTAATTATTAAAAAAAAGAAAATTAGAGACCTTTTTAGTGTCTGAGGGGGTAAAAAGTGCTGAGAAGTCAGTCTTCATGGGGGATTACAATTAATGACACATTTCTCTACCGCTGTGGAGGCCATGTCCCATATTCATGTAGTTTTATCCGCTGAAATGTCAACTGTGAGTGAATATTTACATGTACTAATTTCATAAGGAATTAGTATGTACAAACCTCTCCTCACCCTATTCATACAGTGCTCCCAAATCTTTTAATTTAAAGTATCAATTCACTGTTTTTGGCATAATATGTACAGTGCTGTAGGTCTGTACTACAGACAGGACTCACAGGTAACAACACTGAGGGAAGTCATATTTGCAAATGATTTATTTTTACAATGATGCTCAAATTTCAGTGACGGCATTAGCATTTGCACATAAAGCATATTTAGTGCTGTTTGCCACACGTAAGTTGTTATTAACAGAATTGGACTCCATAAAAGGATGAACAATTAGAACTTTACATGCAAATGCACAATCATTTTTCAAACTTTAGTCACATAACAGCTGTTTTTTTTCCCCAGGCTATGTCATAAAATATGATTAATCTCTATGCTGTCACATTCTGCTTCATATCAACAGCTCAGACAAGACCTTTCAAGTAAATCTTTTTAAAGTATCAAAGTGCAGAAATCAAGTTTAAGTGCAAATTAAGTATTTTTTTTAACTGAAAATTGCAAAAAGTTGCAGGATATTGTACTGGACCCAGAAAGAAAATGCAGAAATGATGCAATTTGATTTTATATTCGGAGTGTTCTCCTCAAAATATGTGAAATGCAAAAGAGTCCCTGGTAGTTTTGCGTTAAAGAAAACTAGTTGTGAAGTATAAATATGCTCTCAGCTATGATCAACAGCTTTCACAGAAACCTCCAGTGGTTCAACCTTCAAAGGAACCTGCTGACAACCCACCCAGAAATAAGGAAAGACTTTCTCAGTGATAGCATGCTTGAACGTATAGATGTGTGTGTTGTCATGGGGGTCGTAGAAAGACACCCTGCCCTTGTCACAGTCCAGCTGCACTCTGATCCTCTGCGGGCTCCTCTTCAAGTTGAGCCTTGTTAAAGGTGAAGTCCCTGCAAAGTACATTTTGTGGTAAAAGTACACAGACAGGTAGCCGTTCTTCAGCACCGAAGACACCTTCTCTTTCCTCTCGACAGATTCTTTAGCCACGCCGACAACCCACGCTGTATTCTCTCCCACATTCACATCCCAGGCATGCTTGCCTGAGGTAAAACCCTGGCGGCCCAGAACACCGGTGTCAGGGTCAAACCTCTCCGGGTTGTCGGGCAGCTTCTGCTTCTCATCACTGTCACAGACGACGGTGAGGTCGTCTGACAGGACGAGCCATGGGGCAGCGGTGTTGGGATCCAGAGTCACTGGGGCTGAAGAAAACATGGCAGATTGTCAGCTGTCTGCAGTAACATACAGACTATTGTTCATTCAGAATTGTAACCTTCCCTCCACCTCAGGAATTCATGAAGCAAGCGCAGCTGTAAACCTCCTCATATATCCCTTTATGACCTGAATAGTTTGGCTTGTACTCACTGTATTTGACAATTTCATGCATCTTCCTCCATACGTTGAACGACAGAGAGCCCAGATATTTAGCCACATCTATGAGCGCTCCTGGAGCCATAGCTGGATTTTCAACTGAGCAGTTAGCCCTGCAGACAACAGCAATAAGCAGTTTTTAATCTCCTGTTACAGCATGAAGGAAAAGGAAAGATAAAAAGGTTCAAACTTCAAAGCCTTTTTTTTTCTTTTTTTTTTTTTACCTTGCCAGCGTGCTCTTGCATTTCTAAAAAAAGAAAAAAATAGGCTTCACTAATATGTTTGAAGAAGGACTCATTGACACAGTATGCATGCATTTTGATATTTCAAACATTTAACAAACTCACATGAAGCAAAGAGACGCCTTCCAAGGCGATCTCCTCCTCTAAAGCTCTTATGGATTCAGACACAGACGCTATATTTCTGGTCATTTCTTCAATCTTCTGCCTCATCGCTCGACTCTTCAGCAATTCCTCCCTCTTCAGCTCCTCCATCCTGGCCTCCTCCTCGGCATGAAGGAAGCAGCGCAGCTTTTCAAACTCCTCTCGGGTCCTCCTCTCCACAAATCGAGCCTGGACCTGAAAAAAAAAACCTCTATGAGCACAGCTTGGATATAACCAACATGGCCTATAAATAGCATGAAAAATGTCAAATCAAAAGCAGCTCTTCACCTCAATGTGCGCCACAGTATCCTCACAGTTTTTCTTCATTTTGTCAAAAGCATCCTTCTTCTCCTGCAGAGAGCTGAGGGCAGTTTTCATTTTCTCCTGAGAAGATAATTAAGAGGGAAAATTATTTGAAAGCCTGTTAAATAGAAGCTGATAAGTGCATAATTATTTCTCTACCCAAGCATGCAGCAAGGAAAAGAATATCATTAATCCACCTTAGTTCTATTGTATTTTATCCTGAGGGTGAAATATTTACCTTCACATCCACAATAGCCTCACTAACAGGGCAACAATCATGCTGTTTGTGCTTTCTCGAGGTGTGGCAAACCACACAGATAGCCTCTCTGTCCGCCAGGCAAAAGAGCTTTAACTTCTCTCCGTGAAGAGGGCAGATCTCCCCCGGATCACAGTACAGCTCTCCCGCCGTTTCCTCCACACCCTCATTGTCCTGGATGTAAGACTCACACAGGTTCCTAAGAGTGAGACTGGGAACAGGATCATCCACAGACTGCGTTCTGCACAGAGGGCAGTCACGGTTCTGTCTCCTTGCAGTCCAGTATTCCTGTAGACAGGGTGCACAGAAGCTGTGGCTGCACTTAAGGACCACAGGGTCCCTGAAGATGTCGCAGCATATGGGACAGGAGAGATCCACCTCTGGGAGCGAGAGCCTGCCAGCCATTTTGACACCTGCACTGTTTTACTCTGAAATGAAAGTAGGGCAAAGGTGCAGGCACTGGTCAAACACAGTGAAAGTTGATACCCACAGTTACTTGCTTTGTAGTCTGTTTACTTATCCTTATGAAGACTACTGAACACAAATCAGTCTTTAAAGCCTTTAAAAGCCATTACAGTAACTGTCAATTTCATATAAAATAAGGTAGAGTCACACGTACCTGACACCCCAGAAGACAGAGATACGTACTTGTTTGTGTGTGCACTTCCTGCTTCCTGTTATGCTGACTCACCCAAAAGAGGCGGCGTCTCAGAGGCTGGCACTTTTAACCCTTTACTGACTCTCAAGATCTCATTTACAGTTTAAAATCGATGTTTTGTTTTCTTTGTTAATCTCAAACTGTTAGTGGATAAACTTCACATACACAGAGCAAGTATTCTTCTCCTAATACCCATCTCTACAGTTTAATTGATGTCTTTATTACTATTATTGCTAATTATGAGCCTACATTAATTTATTATAATTTTCTATCATTAATTCTATTATTATTTATGATATCTATTTATGCTATATAAACTTGAATGTTGTCCACAATAATGTACCATGTATCTTTAAAAAAAAAAAAAAGAGGCAGTGCTGGCTTGGCTGCAGTTATGGAGTCAAAGACCACGTCTCATGTATGTTTCACTCATTACTTAAACACATATTAAGAATCATTTGAAGGACCAGAAGAAAAAATATTCTATTATTAACTATTATACAAATTATCTTGTCTTTTTTCTAATTTTTTCGCTTTTTCTTTAGTGGAATACTTTGACCTCTTCAGGGCTCTAAAAATCCTTCAAGCAATTTTAAAAGAAAAAAAAAGTGGTTCAATTGCTCTTTTCATGAGGAATTACAGACACTGCCTCTGTTTTAGGGTCTAGAGTCAGAGAAGTTGTAAGGGTTAAGTAAAATCCATAATCTTCACTCAGTAATAATAAAAGCCTTACATTCATCCTCAAAATATATAAACATTAAAACTGAAAAATGCAAATAATGCACCACAATTAAAGAAAATTAAAATATGTTCATTATAAAACATGAGTATTTCCATGATGGTTTTTAATGAGCACAACAGCTCTCAGCATATGACGCCATCTAGTGGCTGTTTCAGTGTACAACTAATGCCAAATGTTAAGAGAAGAGTGTTATGTAGTTGAGTGGGTACTTTAATGACCGTTTTTGCATGTTATTAAAGGTTCGTTATGCAGTGAGTGTTCAACAAACTAATTTGGTCATTTAATCAGTCATTTAACAGCAAATTACAGCAGTTTGCCCCGTGTTGTTTTTCAAATTTGTCCCAGATCATTTAATTGATTTTATTATAATGCTTGAACACTTATGATTTTATCATTTAAGTCTGCTCTGGTGGTGAAATCCTTAGTCACACTTATATTTCTTTAAGGATTCATCCTCTTTTATCATTTGCTGGAACTGTCCAGCAAGCATTTGTTACTGGTTTCATGCTCCAAAGAACTGAACAATAAATGGACAGAGAAAAATGAGGAATAAAAAGCTTCTTTCTTCATGATAAATGTATAGTACAACTTCCGAGCAGTCAGTGTGCAGACTCTATTCATCTTTATTTTTTATTCTGTCCATTTGGAGTCCAGTTGACCCCATCTCTAGCCCCACATTGCCTTTCTTGTTACTAGTGTAGTAAGGGTAGTAGAAACTTCTTTGGATTGTCTCCTCACAGGTGCTTTGGTCTCCGGTGAGCTGAGGCCTGATAACACGCTGTGTTTGAACAGACGTGAACGATCTCTATATTCTCTAAAACTATAGGACACAGAATTGACCCATTATGATAATGTTGGTTTACTGGCTGTGCTATTTATTCTATAATTTGATGGTTTATTAGTTATGTTTCATTTACATTTTATAACCTTTGCCTCCCACTGGGCAGTTAATGAACAGGCAGGGATCAATGACCTACTGAAAAGAATTGACAGGACATTGATACTGTAAAAAAAAATCCAATCTCTTCACCTTTTGGTGGAGTCTTGAACTTTTCATTATGATCCATAGCCTATTTGTAGAAGGTGATTTCACTAATTAGTAAGGCTGTAGCCAACCAAAGAACATCTTGGTCGAAATCGTAACTTACATAATGTTATGGGACAGAGTGAATTAAGCAGCCACACATTTCTCCTCTATTTCTCTGTTTAGCATCTTCAGGTTAGGCTAACCCATGGTTGCTAACTTTGGAGCTAACCCCCTTTACTTTTCAAGCACTTGGGGAAATAACAGATGTGACATTTATTGGTCTTGAGAAGCTGCAGCATTTATTAACTGACACATTGTAGTCTGTACTGTACATTTACTGCCAGACTGACAACATTCTACTAACCTTTTCCTCTGCTCCGCTCAATTCACCATCACTCTTCTGCGGCTCACTCTTTGCCACTCGCTACGCACACATACGTACTGCGCTATTCCTTAACGTAGCTACGCTACCAAGAGTTTCCTAGGCAACGACACAGCGGTTAACTGGCGTTTCGGAACAGCGCTACACAAAGGCTCCCAAACGCTATTGATTCCGAATGAATGGATATTTGGCTTTATTTTTGGCATTAAAATATATATTTTTGGCCTGGCAGGGATTCTTGTTGTTATAATTATAGGAGAAACACTGATTCAGTAAACGTTTAGTTCGTTCAGTAAACGCTCAGTAAACGTTGAATACAGTTAGACCTGGCAGTCTCCATTAGGTCGGGCGAGTTCAAAGTTGTGAAAACGACGGGGGTGTTTTGAATACACCCCCCGTTTTCACAGGTAATTTGTTAGTCTGTCTCTCCCCCCAGGAAATAATAGATTAATCCTAGAAGGCTATTGATGTAGCACTTTTTTCCTTATGAAAATAACACGGCGATTATTCGACCAATGAGAATTTGGTCGGACGGGAGCATATCGACCAATTAATCGCATCCCTACTAATTAGAGTGAAAACCTGTCTTATTCTTGATTGATGGAGCAGTCTGGCCAGCCTTCAAGAAGAACTTAAAGTTAGATTTTCAAAACTTACTTTCAACAGGAGTTTCATTTCCTGCAGTTCATGGCAGTCACAGCGGCCTCCATCCTTTGTTGACATAAGACTGGCAACACAGATGGTCTGTTTGTCATCTGTAAAGGAGGGTTTTACTTTCGAGCAGATGTTGTTAATTTCTTCATTTCCCTTCTGGAACGACTCAGAGTTTTTTGGGCCCCCTCTTCAGTGCCAGTAAAGCGTTTAATTCATGGATGTTTGGTGCAGAACATCATAAACACACTGTAATGTCTTTACAAGCCTATTGGTGTTCATAATTTACATCAGAAATCATTGCATTATCACATATATTATCATTCATTTTGATTATAATAGGAGTATGACTAAAGGTTTCAGTGCTTTGTGGAATTTTGTGATATAAAATGTTATAAAATGAACTTAGTAGGCTTGTTATCATGCTTGTGCAGCCTCATAATTCTTTATAAGCCACATATTAAATAAATATTTCTCACATACTATATATGCTGAAATGAAATCAGTCATCTCTTCCTGTTGTTGTAATTATTGAACACCACTAGATGTCAGAATGTCCCCACTTATGGCAAAGTCAGATAAGTTCAGCACCATAAAAATACTGAAATTATGCTGCAGAATTCCTGCAGATGTGTCATCAAAATGACTTGAGGTAAACAGACAGATATCAAGAGATAAGACATAATCTGTCTTATCCGCTTATGATAGTTGCTTTGAAAATACCTGTGTTACTTCAGGATAAATCTCTCACATTTACCTGGATGTCACTTTCTGCAGCCTCTCCTTCCCTGTAAATTGGTTGTCAGCCAGTGTGACCCAGGCTAATAGTGATTCATTATTGCTCACACCCTGCGAGTGTTCACAGAGCTTCATCGGGGCTGAAGGGGAATGGGGAAGTTGGGGCTGGGAGGGGGGAGGGGTTGTGTCAATCTCTCTGTGTCTAATGAGGACAGGCAGGCTAACACACAGCAGAGACAACCCCAGTCAGACTTGTCTCACCGCCTTATACTTTGCAGAGAGCATCAGGACTGCTCTGGCATCACTTTAATGGAACTGAATTGTGTGTGGATGGAGCTCCTTCCTTTAGGTTGAGGAAGGTATTGATGACTGCAGCCAAGACATTATCAGTGAAGCATAACAGTTTCATATTTATTTTACCCTTGTACAAGCCTATTTGCAAATATGCGACAAAAAGTCAATAGTCTATTACTCTGCTGTGCTACGCAGCTAAGCTGGACAATAAAATGTGAACTAAATCTAGTGAATTATGGGGGGCCATAAGATGAAGGAATGGGGGAGGACAAATGACAGAGAGGTAAAGATGGTCTTGGCAGAGTCCCCTCCACTTCATTATTATCCCTCAGGACAAATCTATCTATCTAAATCTATCTAAATGTGCTTTATAAATAAACTTGATATATCTATCTACTGATCTATCTATCGATCTATCGATCTATCTATCTATCTATCCATCTTATAAGTTGAAACTAATGGCTCTTTAATAGTTAAAGTATTAAGTGGATGCCATAACGCTGACAAATTTTCAAAACGATTAGCTAAAAATGCTATAAATGCAGGGGAACTGCAGAGTCGAATGATAACTCATTGTGGGTTCATAACTAACATTACCAGCGACCACTTTCACATTCAAATAGTGATGTGATCCATTGTAAACATATATATATATAAAATATTGATTATAGCCACTTTTAGATTTGAAATCACATTTTTAGGGACTTTAGCATGACAAAGGTTAGCTGATGTTATGCTAAAGGAAGCTAAACACTATCAAAAGGATTTTTTTATGTAAATTGGTGACCCAAATGTTGTTATTAACAGCTTATTCATGACGTATTCTAAATGATTAATGAACATTATTAAATTTGTTAGTTTTAGATGTGACTGAGCAGGCGTTAGCTGTAGCTAGCCTGCATTATACACACCAATATGTGCCTGGAGTGTGCCTACGCTGTGTTTGTGTGAGAGCTCAGACTCTGATCTCAAAATGCATCAGGAATTCCATTTTTTTTTTCTGTTACTGTCCTCCAGACCTTTTTCCTTCTTGTAGATTCATGAATTGAAGGTCATGAAGCCTGGGAACAAACAGGTGCATCTTTCTCACTGCTTAATTATCACCCTTTAGGATGAATTCACATCCACTCGCATCATAACAATGACTTTATACGCAATCACACCACCGACCAAAATTCACTTTGAGTTCACACATTCAAGATTCAAGGGTTTTTTTAGAGATTTTATCATTACGTGCACAGCAGCACAGCTGATGGCAAAATTGAAGGCAGTGAAATTTGGCCTAGTTCCAATTAGAGTGTATAATAAAATGAAAGAGAAGAGGAAGATAACAGAGATCCTAACTTTCAATACATCTGAACTTTTACAGTATATCAATTTATACTTTTTGCGTTGTCAGTGTATCCAATTTTTGAAAATCCTAATCAACATCACAAGTGTCTTTTTGTCTCTAACCATGCTTGCACTCAGTAATGTTTGATAGATAATAAAACTCCATTGAATATTGAAATTGCTGCAGTGAAAATATTATTGTCAGCAGCAGCTGAGTCAGAGCACAGTGTGGAGAAGACATTATAAGATTAACCCCCTAGTTTAGTCATAATTGTAATTGCTACCCGAGAGACAAGAGAAAGAGAAGGGGACAAGGGCACCAGAACTGAATTATACTTTCTGCCATATCAATATTTGATCTTTTCAGATTCAAATACTTGTGACGCATCAGCAAATCATTTTCATGCTCTTCACATCGTGACTCATGAGCGGCGAGCTCCACTGTCGTCAAAGAGAAATACTGTAGCACATCCATTTCATCAGAGGGTGCTTTCATTTTGTCTCTTACACATGAATTGAGTGCTCCATATAAATTGGATTAAATGCACAATTTCACCAGGGCTTTCAAGGGACTCTCACCAAAGACCAGGTACCTTTTTTCAGTCACATATTGATTTTTCCCTTTGGTAATGGCTGACAAACTTCTGATAACAATCTCACACCGACACTGCAAGGCATGTGTGATGTAGTAGAATTTTTTTTTTTTTTTGAGTAACAGAGTTTAGGTCTTTTCCCTGCCAGCTATTCTCAGTGTGTAGTCGAAGATGTGTAGGAGGGGTTGACTGAAACAACACACCTGCCTGTTGCTCACGCACACCCACACACAAGCAAAGGCCCATACACACACACACACACACACACACCCTGACATTTTCACAAACACAAATGTGTGCTGAATTGGAGGTAAATTCAATCTTATTGGAGTGGCTGCTGGAAGTCCTTCTTGAGTCGCTGGAAGGTTGCCAACTCCTCCAGATTCACAGGAAAACCACAGTTATCAGTATTTCCCTTCCTCTCTCCTTCACACACATACACACACACACACCTGCACACAGCGACCACTGGAGTTTAAAGGAGTGACATCAATTCAATAAGCCCAGCCTGACAGGGACAGCGCAATACACCACAACACAGCTGCTCTCTCTATCTCTTTGCTAACCCATTTCCCCTCTTGGCTTCCTCCCTTTCCTTTCCTTTAAACTGTAGCTCAGCAAAGCAGAGTGATGACAATTTTGTTTTAGCCGGATGAATCTGCTGTCTGTGATGACCCAAATCTGTATTAGATTTTTTTTTTTTTCCCCACTGCTCTGCTATCAAAAAAATGGTATGCGAGTCAGGAAATGGTGCCTGTGTCAGGGAATTGCTCACAATCATTTTCTGCTGGAATTGAGTTACATGTTACTTTTTTTTTTCTTCTTTTTTTTACCTTCTCAGCGATTCATGTCATCTTGAATAGACGAAGCGGGATGATAATGGAATTGCTCTCCTTTCTACAAGATTCACGCAAGAAAAAAAGTGATGCTTAAAGAGATCAAACAGATGAAATTGTTGACTGGTAGGCTTGATCTTAGTGGTGGCTCCATGAAGCTGTTACAGGACTAGGAGGACCATGCATTAACCGTCTCTATGTGGGTCATTTAGCTCAGTTCAGGCCAAAGTCGCCTGTCATCATCGATATGTCAAATCAGCTGTGGCATGACATGATAGGCTGCAGGGCTGAAGCCACAGAGATCTCCCCGGTGAAGACGGAGAGCTACATTAACGAGCTTGAAGCCCACAAAACACTTAAACTAAATCTGATCATCACCTGCATCATGGCGGACCTTATCTGGTGTATTAGAATTCACTTTCTGTGGACTAGAGCAAAAGCCTGTATGTGGTTTTGTTCTCGAGGAAACAAATTGGCCCCCGGCTTCCCTTTATTTCATCTACGGAAGGGGAGCCGGGGTCTCTTTAGGGCTCAGATGGATGTGCTTGCTCTGCCAGTATGACACCCAAAGGGCCTCTGTCACGTGATAGTGCATATTATGTTGGGGCAAATATAAGATATGGATTGCTGGATGGAGCTGCACAATCCCTCATTGACCCCTGCGAGTCCTCTATGTGTGTGTGCATGCGTGTGTTTTCGCCGGTATGTGTTCCTACTGGGAGTGATAAAAACACGGGACAACAGATCGAGGAGTGTGATGCGCATAATTCGCTTGATAAATTATCTGATAGCCATGACCCGGACAAAACAGTGGCTGAATACAAAGCCCACTTTAAAGATACATGAGGGTTGCTTGGGTTATCTTTTGAAGCTGTGTGTCTTGGTAGATAAATCCAACAAACCTCTGCTAGTTCAAATATTTGCCCTGCTTTTCCTGATAGGACTTTCTGGTGACCCCAGCATTAATTAACATTCCTGGGGCTGCACACATCAGAATGATTTCAGCCAGTGACAATTCTGTGAGATTATATTAATATTTTCTTATCTTAGCCGCAGGGAGGATTTGAATGATATAAATCCCCATTGCCAGAAAAAGGATTGGAGCTTTTGCCTGACTTATAAGGTGTACAGTCCACGACTGCAGTAATCCTGTAATCTGGGCAGTCAGCAGCACCTTAAAGGTCCTTACTACATTATGTGCAACACAGAGATTCACACAGGCCAATACAGAAACATTGCACTGCCATTAAGGCCACAGCCGCCACCAGCAATACTAGCAGCACCACCACCCACATGTCGTGTGTCATCATATCCCACCTCGAATTGCTCCATTTTATCCCAGCAAGTCTTTGTCTTCAGCTGAAATCATCCAGCCGCAGTGAAAGCTCAATAGCAAAATAATGGCGTTTTCCGTGGGACTTCAATACTGTTCACATTTCCCTTTTCGTCCAATATTTATGTTTTCTTTTAAAGGGGACGTATCAGCATCTTTCCAGGTCTATACTTATATTCTGGGGCTCTACTGGAATATCTTTGTATGATTTGCAGTTAAAAAAAAAATTCATTATCTTATGTTATACCGGCTCTTTATGCAGCCCCTCAGTTCAGCCTCTGTCTGAAACAGGCTGTTTTAGCTCCTGTCTCTTTAAGGCCCCCCTCCCAATGAGCCCACTCTGTTCTGATTGGTTAGCTCCTGGAAGCTGCCACTCGGCGGTTCTGGCAGCTACAACAGTAGTGAACAATAGTAGACAGATTTCACTTCTTTTTCTCGTTCATTACTCGAAATGGAAACTTCTCAAATATATTATCTGTGCATGTTCAAGCCAGAGTCTGATCCGAAATATGCAAATGGACAACGTGAACAACCAATAGAACAACTTTAGCAACAAAGACTATGCAGCTGTTTGTGGGCATGTGAGAACAATCTGATGTCATGACGAGGAGGAAATAGAGGTAACATTGCAAGTTTGACCATGTTTAACATAGACATCTGACATCATAACAGTATATAAATAACAGAAAATCACAAAAAGCACAATATGTGCCCTTTAATTTTTGTTTTGCCTTTTTTATGCATTTGTAAAAAAAGAAAATGGACTTTTGGTCTTGTTTATATTTTGTATCTGTCACTGTATCAATCTATATGGTGGGTTTGAAATAGGAAAAGTAAACTACACCATATGATGTGATAGTTCAAAGAAGTAATTAATTAGTATTTAAAGGTTTAAAAGACCAATAAACATCCAGGATAAATGGGCAGCATAATTAAATCATGGAATTCGTTACAATATTACGCTTTATCATAGCGGCGTTAATACTGTTACTAGCGTGACCTATTTAAATGACCTGAGTTTCATAAGTGTTCTAAATCTTTCAACATCAACACCTTGTTTGCAAAAGCTGCTGGGCAGAAATGAACACGCGTATCTGCCAGTAACCAGGCTGCTCTCTCTCCTACTCCCTAGGTTAGCAGGAACAATTTAACATTAGAGGGTTGAAAAGAGACACAGAGATGTTGCCGGGATACCAGAGGGCTGAATACACTGATTGCATCTTATGCTTTAAGTTGTACACTGAATTGGATTACGGTGGCTGTTTGTACCTTATTAGTCTGACATTTCTACAAGAGGAGCACGGTGTCCTCAAATGACTCAGAGAATTGGCTGCATTTAAATGTCAGACTACAAGGGCTAATGATTTTTATGTCTTGACATGTTTTAATATGCTTATGGAAGTGGAATAAAAGCCAGTCTAGAAAATGGGAGATTGTGGAACGAGCGGAGAAACTGATAAGAGACCTTCTTTTTATCTCTCCGGTTCCTTTCAAGAAGAGGAGACACAGCAAACTCTTCAAGTGAAGCCCTGACTGGGTGCATTTGATGATAGCAATTGCATAATGAGACTATCCTGAAGCTTGGCTGAGTTCTCGACTTGACAAATCACAGGTTTAGCGCGGGCGAGACAGAACAACGCCATGTTTGAAGTCTTTGTTGTGGTCCTTCTTTTTTTATATTAAAATATTAATAACTGCAATGGCCTAAATCTAATGAATGTCACATCCGGTTGAATGAGGCTCATCATCTCTGAGCTCTGTGCGCTTCCTCAAAGTACCAGCGCTCACAACAGAAAAAAAAAACAACTTTATCAGCCCAAGTTAATGAAACAGTAACATTTCTTTTACGCCTTTTAAATACGCTCACATGGAGAAGAGAGACAATGACACAAACTTAAATCTCCCTGCATTAATTTAATGGCTGTAATGTGGCCTGTAATATGGCAACTATCTTTATTGACTCATGCTGCTGTAAGACTGTACTTGGCTTGAGATGAGAGGTGCTTTAACCACAGCAGGAGCTATAATCAGCCATCGATCGACGGACAGAGAAGTTCTCGGGATCTGTATTCAGTCAAGCCTTTTCGATTTTGATAAAACAATGATGTATGGTGGGTTGCCAGTAGGGGAAATGAGCTGAGATAATTGTTTTGTTGGTGTTCCCTCCCTGACCACAACGTGCCCTCGGTGAAGGTCGTGCCTTATTGAGTGTTTGGCAGTACTTGTGACCATATAACCATGCAGTTACGTGGAAAAGTGTTATCGATCACAACTCTTTGTGGCTTTCGAATAGTATATTGTACAACATTCAGAAGCGAGTCATAAACATAAAGAGAAAAAGAATCTTTTAAGAGCTTGAGGTGGCATAAAAAGTAATCTATCAGCTATGGGGAATGATTTTTTTTTATGTTTTCTAGTGCTCATTCAAGAGGTCTGTTGTAAATATGGCAAGTAAAAAGTCTCATTGTCATGCTGCTGGCGGACAGGATGCTGGGGATTCGATCGAGAAGTGGTAATTGTAAGAGAGACACAACGACCATATATAGGGAGGTAGATAGATAAGTTTGGTGATGGCAAACATGTCTGCACATTAAGTCTTTTTCATATCAGCTGACATTGATATATATCATTCAGTGTTTATTTTGATCGTCAAGAGCTTAAAAAATAACCCATCCTTCCTCTTATAAATGAAAAGTTGAATTCATAAGCGATAAAACACACGGTTGCTCAGTTTACATAATACATAACCTCTGGTGTAACTCGGTCTGGTATGACAAGTAGCTTATGGTGGCTAATGATAGCTAATGTTAACTAATTTTACATTGATAATCCTGCAAAACTGACTTATTAATAAGTCATTTCATTGTCTTCTACTTGTGCCACTTTTACTCTACCATTTACGTAACATTATCCTCTCAATGCCTCTTGTGGCCAAAGCAGCGGCAAAGTTACATGGGCTTGCTTTTAAACTTTAAAATTCTTTGATTCAAAACTAGAAGGAAGATTTCATGCTTGCTATTAAACAGTGACAGTGGAGAGATGACACCAGTTGGAGGACGTTACGGTTCACGGTCAGCGCTTAATCCCTTAGACCACTGGGCACTACCCAAATCTGCTAAATCACACATTGGGTCAAATGCCCTAATAAGCGTGAATTCCTCATTTTTGACTCTGTGTTGGCACCATGTCTTTTGCATTTATAATATATATATATATATATTCTTTTTTCTAACTTACTTTTTAATCATACATCTCTAATCTGTTTAATGCCGGGCTTTAAACCTGCATTAACTGATTTTTTTGTCCACATTGTCATTTGATATATTGTTATTATAAAAAAAATCAATTATAGTATAAAAGTAATGAAAGTACCACCATATCCCTGTCAATATATATATATTTTTAATTGAAATAATTATATATATATTGTTTCTATCTATCTAGACAGATAAATAGCCATATAGATTGATGGTTAGATAGATAGAGATTAACTCAAAATTGACTTCTTTCGAACGTCCTCACTGCCATACTGACAGATTCAAGCCTCTTCACATTGAGTGATATGCATGATTTGGTCAGCGCCTCGGTCAGTTGTTTGCAATCTGTCCGGCTCTTGTGACTGATGGTTATGGGGTGTTAAAGGTCAACACAGTCTGGCCTTACCTGCTCAGACTGGGGCTATTCTCAACCTCATTAAATGGAAATCACAGAGCTCCTCTCAGACCAGACGTATTCTCATCTGTATGCCAGGAGACACTAATACAGACATCAATGTGGCTGGCGCTCTGCTTCGTCTGCTGGGCTAAAACTGACCCAAATAAAACACAAATGAGACGCGTATCATGGGAGCTGCTTTGTCTGGGTGATTTTCCACATGGTGTCAGTCATAAAATATAACGTTTGAGTGCAAATAGCTTCAAATGGTACATTTTTAATGCTGCAATCAATATTCGTATGCCTGATGCAAGCCTGAGTTAAGCTGAGGGCTTATCTTTAAAAATACATTCATAGAAGTTTTGGGGGAAATTAAAAGTACATAAAAGATTTTGTTGTAAAAGATTTTGCAGTTAAACTTACAAACCCACTCATCCAATTACAATAATGGAGACCTTCGGGGAAGCTGCGTTGCAATGCATCACATTTAATACTTACTAATGAGAATACAGTTTTAGTATACCTTGGTGATAGATGAAAACTCATCAGCAAGCATTAAACATGGGGCACTGCAATGCAGTGGCTAATTCCTACACTTTATCTCTGCAAGAATGTCCATTTCCATCAATGACACATTGTTCACTACTGAAGCACATTTCCTCCGAGGCTGCTGCAAGTGGCTTCATTAAAAATGGATGTTAATCAAAATGAGTTGAGACTATTGTGATCAAAGTTAAGTCCCAATTTAAACAGAGTTCACTTTGTCTTGTCTGTAATTTGAGCTGGACATCCATGTTTCTTCGTTACAGCCGCTGTAGCTTCCTCTCAGCATCACGATCAAGGTCTATAACTTGATAAATGTGCCTCTTATTTACAAACAAGTGAGTCACGTTTAATCGAGATTGATTCAATTTTCTCAACCAAAGGGAATAAATTGGCTTTTGCTAACTCTGCGAATCAAATTCTGCAGGTAGTCTGGAACAAATCCTCAAGTTTTAATTAAAGCCTGATAGCTTGCTACAAGTCCCTGCTGTTTTTGTTTTCAATAATGTACTTCATTTGATGAGTATGAGTGCTGTAGTGTGAGTAACCAAAGCCGAACATAAATCCTGATTGCAGATGGTCCGAGCTGTGTTGTCAGATGGATTTTTATTTACTTTACCACCTCCTGGATTGACAGTGAGCACCTGCAAAGGGCAGGACCAGCGCCCGCTAAGCTGATGTGTGTTTACACGCTTGGCTGACTCAGAGAGAAGCCCGCAACTGGAGAAATGAGGCCGAGGGGCCCGGTGCCAATCACAGACACTTTAGCTGTCTTGCTAAATCCCTTGAAGAAGAGAGAGTCAAAAATGGAGACAAATCCATCACTTTTGCATACGGTCCCTATCACCCAGGTGCTATCTCATTACTGCAAGTATTTCTCAATCTTCTTTTAGAAGGGGAAGGGGAAGGGGGGGGGGACTGTGGTTGAATTGCAGTTGTGGCTCAACCTCTCTCCTCAGCCCTCTGGCGAGGTTGCCAGTGGTAATTTATTTTCTCATCGATTGGGACTGCAAACCCTCCCAAACACTGACAACTAGTGATCAGCCGGATTGAGACAGAGGTGTTTTATTATGAGGATATTGACTTCTATCTAAATTCACTTAAGTACCACAGGTAGGTCATCTTTACAAAGCGCGCAGAGAGGCAAAGCGACGGTCGGAGCAAGTCGTATCACACGGTATCAGACGCTCGCATCTGCGCGGCGTCGACACAAAGAACTCCCGTCATCAACACAGACGTCAGGAGGCATCAGGTATGTGGGTCAATGCCACTTTCCTTCGGCGCTCCCTCGCAGGAGGTGGAGGAGGAGGGTTCAGCGTTTGGTCACAGAGCTATTTCCCCTCCTTCTTTCTCTCAATCGGGAGGGGGGGATAAAAGGGCTACGCCGTGCCAAGCAAACAGCCCCCAGCCCACTGGCTACAGACTAGATGACAGAGAACAAATCAAACAGAAAGACGAGTGCTCCCTTGGGGGTTCAGGCTCCATCAGTGATAGCAGTGATCCCAGGCAGTTTTTATCATCCCCTTCCTCTGCCTTTTCTGTTACCCAGCTTGGCACTAATCCTATTGTTAAAGGTGACTGCCGGGAACACTGAGGCGCTCCGAGCTGAAGCATCGGAGCTCTGTGTTTTTTGGATGATGACACAAATTTACTTTTACATAACAGGGCAGATGATATGTCATTGGAGTTTTTCTCACTCCTCTCACTCTGGTCCTCATTCTGTCTCTGTGTTGTTGTTGTTTTTTTTTGTTTTTTTTTTCATAGCAATTCCCTCACTCATTGGCCTCAAAGCTATTGTGCACCAGGCGGAAGAGATACACTCAAGTGTTCTTTCTTTTTGAGGCTTTGGGTTTTTTTAGCAAGAGAAAGTTCAAATTGTTGACTCGTCTTTGAGATCCCGGAAATCAGGAGAAATGTATTTTTCTTCTCAGAAAAGGAGTGGAATAAAAAATGAAAGGCTGTTTATTTTACCACAGCGCAAATACCCAAAGGGGAAAGAGAGAGAATATATAATCCCAACAACAGTTAAGAACAAAACAGCAGCGAGCAGCAAGTTTTTTAAAGGCAGACCGGCTCGGACGATGGACGATGCTTTTTTTTTTGGCGTTTCCATCACTCATTCATCAAATATGAAACGTTAATGTCTTTTCGTGACATGAGTCGAAGAGATTCACCATCACGTAGATATGACAAAACTTTTTTTTTTCCTTCTAGTCACGGATGTTTATACGGTTTGACATTACCGCATTGAAAAGTCCCTTGCCCTCTATAAATTAGTCCATCCTGTGTCTTTCAGTGTCTTTCACAAGTTCTTCATTTTTGTTTGAACTATGACTTGCTCGAAGCTTTTATACATTTTCATTTTCTGTCATCATCCCTCCTTCCTAGATCTCATAGTTGATTATCCGCAGCATTCAACATCAAATAACTACAAGAAGGATCACGTACGCTTTCTATTTCCAATCTAATCCTTTTTTCTTTTTTTTTTTTTTAAACAGAAAAAGACATTTTTTAATCTTGCTTCTGCTCTACGTATAGGATGAGATTGAAAAGCCATTAATGAGAACATACACGGGCCATACTGGGAACACAGAATTAAGCCATTAGAGATTAATGAGTTTTTTGGGGGAAGCGTATGGTGGCAGATAAAAGCCGGGCGACAGGGCCAGACTGTCGGCTGGGAGACGAATCGGGCGAGAGCTGTTTTCGCCAACGCTGTCACGCTCCACCGGCCACGTTGGAGTGTTTTGGCTGCTTCAGATTAATTGTCAGTCATAAATTAAGTTCTGCAGTATTGAAACAGGACGGCCGGGATGGGGGCTTTCACTGACATGCTTATACATGAGTATAGGAGAGGACATGTTTGATTTATCTAGCTTGAGTCGCACCCAAGAGTAACTGAAAACTTGACATCCTCTGTGATCCCCGGAGAGAAACGCATTATCATACAGAAGTAGCAGGCCAATAAATCAGCATTCATTCATTTTCAGTCTGATTATCTGGCTAATCAATAGATTTTCAGCATTATACTGCTGATGCTAAAAGTGTATTATGACTAATTAGCATCAAATGGATTTTAAATGGAGATTAAATACTGCATTATGTCCTGAATAACAAATGCAGCTGCAGAAGTTGGAAGCATTAGAGGTATACCTTTGTGTCTTACATTTTTTTCACATTTTCACTGTAAATAAAACAAAGTCTTGCCTCGAGTCGCAGGCCGCTCAACAACAGAAAAAGAAAACATGACAATCATATTCCACAGGGAATGCCGGGGACGGTCTTTGGAAAGTAAAAATCTCTTTACTTTTATTAGCTAGGGCACAGGCATATAAATATTAATATTCAACCATGAGCTTATGCTTTATTAATGAAACTGAGCTTCTTGTGAAATTAAATGGACATAATGGGATACCGTTCATTACCTCATGCTGAATAGATGAAAGCCATAAACTTCATCAGGAGATAAAGGTTGCGCTTTCATGAGGATCGTGACGGGAATCGATTTTACTGAGGTGTTTGTGTTTTGACTGTATTTAGTCGGAGTTAGTGTACGAGAGTGATCAGGTCCGCTGAAAAATGATCAGAATCAAAGGACTTGCAATTTCTTAAACCTGCGCTAATCAATATTTTACATTAACTATAGATCAAGTGACTGTGTGTCATGTGATATGGGTCATTTGTAGCCTCAGAGAATTATCGACTTTGCAGTTCCCCTCAGCTCTACAGAGTGTTTTAGCATCTTTCAGTTCATTGTTTTTGTTTGACTCTTTTGGTTCGGTCTCACCGCTCTCATCAACTATCTCTCCAGCTGCAGCAGATAAACACACTATACGCTACCTGTCTAACACCAAACATCAAACGCATAAAGCTAGCGACTAGCGGGTGAACCTAACAGAGCCTTTATCACGGTAAAGAGCCTGATTTATTCATCAAGAGTCTGTGGTGACAAAGAAATGATTGATTGAAATCATTCATTGACAATATAAAAGATATACAACATAGATAAATAAATAAATAATGCATGCACAGCCTCAACCGGGAGGCATCATATCTTTGTACGGTAATTGGCAAAAAGATAAAACACTATAAAGCTCAAGAGCTTATTTCCATTGTGGTGCTTTGGGTGCAGGTGTGTGTTTGAAAGTCAGTGTTTTAAGTGAGTATATGAGCACATATAGCAAGTATAAGTTAATGTGTGTGTGTGTGTGTGTGTGCGTGTGTGTGTGTGTGTGTGTGTGTGTGTGGTGTTCTCCTAACCCAGACACAATTACTCTAGCAATGCATGAACAAAACAAACAAAATGGGTATTTAGGAACTACTGCAACTCAACTTAATTAGTAATAATATAATAAAAATAGTAATATTTAGGACCTTTAAGGAGGACTTAAAGTTTCCAATAGAGCTAATAGACTTAAGGCTTGCAGGTAACCCATTCCACGTAACAGCTGCTGAATATAAAAAGGAGTCCTTTCCCATACAGCTTTTAAATCTGCATGACAAAAGTCAGTGGAGCTGCCTCAAGTGGGATAACTGTGAATGTCGCTGACCCAAGAAAAATAATTACAAAAACAGTGCTAAAAGGAGAGCAAATATTGGACTCAAGTTCGTCAGGTGGACAGAAACATGACTCCAAAAGAATTTAACTGTTTGTTGCTTGTTGCGCTGCACCCATGTGGCCAATATTTAAACACATTCACACAGGTGAATGCTGACTGCAAACATCTCATTTTTGGAGCAGACAATACTCCAGCAGTGCAGGATTACAAAAAACTGGATAGAGCAACAATATTTGATTGTTTCTTCCATTGTCTTCATTCCCTCAAAGGTAATGCTGAGAACAGTTTACATATGATCAACGCCGGAAATTTGCTTATCATAGTTAACCAGAGTTTAACTCTATGTGAAAGCCAAGAGTGAATCCAATGGTTTCAATGGTTTTGCCTTTTGAAATAAATAGATTTCGCCCAATTAATTCTTTTCCCTGCAATTCTATATATCAGCCAGACCTTTAAAGCAGACATATCATGCTTTTTGTGATTTTCTGTTATTTGTATACTGTTATAATGTTGGATTTCTATGTTAAACATGATCAAAGATCCAAAACTTGAGGTGAACATATGTAAAAATCCTCTTGTAAGACAAAAGCCAGGACTTCAGGCTGCTCTGAACGCTTCGTTTGCTATGTTACCTCTACTTCCTCCCTGTGGTGACATCAGAATGTGTGTGCATGCAAACAAACAGCCATCCGATCAATAGCCTTTGTTGCTAAGGTTGTTCCATGTGTTGTATGCATTGTCCACTAGGATCGGATTCCGGCTCAAACATGTACGGATGTATTTGAGAAGTTTCCATTTTGAGTAAAAAAGGAGGTTTTTGCAAGTTATTGGTTGTATACTATATTTCTGTTTCTCTACATTATAATTCTACCAATGTTATTTCTGTATATGCAGTACAAGGGGTACCTATATATATGCATCACCTATATCCTGAGATATCTCTCTCCCCTTGCAATGATATAGTTTTGTGTTTGGTAAGTGTTTCCTTATCCAAATCAAGGGTGTAAGGACAGATTGTAAAGACTTTTGAGACAAAGTTGTGATTAAGGTTGCTATAAATAAACTCGGCTTGACTTGTTTCATTGGGTGCACTGTTGACAGCTGGATACAGTAGTTAGCTGGATACAGATTTAAATGGCGGTCATGGCCCCACAGATGTTCAATGTGTGTATGTGAGTGTCTGTGTGTGTGTGTGTGTTTGTGTGCGCTTTGTCCTATGTCTGATATGACTTGCAGCCTAGCAGGGTACATTCTGTGAATCACGCTGTCGAGACATTTTGTTCTTGCACTTTGTCCTCGTGCACTATCTCTGTGATGAATGAAATGCATGGACAGTGAAGAAAGTACATATCTGCCCTTGACTCTGGCATATGTTATTATGGGAGGGTTCCTATATGTTGTGTATGATTATCTCATATCTAAACAGTTTTTTTGAGTGATTTCAGAGGATGTTTTGAGACACAGCTATTTTCTCTCTCCTTCTCTTACAGCCATAAATTCAATCTCCATCTCCTCCCAGACATGTTGCAGAAATTGAATACTTGCTTTTCAGAAGAAAAAAAAAAGGTGCGGAAAAATGATTTTTCTGCCATTTCTTGCTGCTCTCATCTGTGCGGATACTTTGTGGTTTTCGTGTCAGAGAACGATATGATGGAGAGGCAGAGCCAATGGAGCTGTGGTTAACCAAAAAAAAAAAAAAAAAAAAAAAGAAGAAGAAGAAATAAAGAAAGAAATGCTGAGGCTTACTTCGACAGCCTGATTTCATTTAGTTTCATCAGACTCTCACTGCAGACAGGCCCAGTCACTGCCGCCTTCTTATTGGGCTGCCGGTGGACATGTACTCAACGAACAGGGTTAGTGGGGCTTAACAGCGACTTCATCCCTGGCTCTGCAGGCTCACAATGACAGCAGCCAGTTTAAATTGAGTAAAAAAAAAAAAAAAAAAGGAAGCTGTTGGATGTAATATAAAGATCATATTTTACTCCTGTATATCTGGCTAAACTGTTTCCTGGAGCTCCCTTTGTGCTTTCAACACAACAGAAAATCAACACCTGGAACAGGCCATCGAGTGTCGCTACGATCTTTTTTTCATCATTTTTTCATGGTTTGTCATATCTCATTTAATCAAATGAGGGAAATGATATCATTGGAGAAGCTCCTTGCGGACGGCACTAGAGCATATCTCACACTTAGAGGAGGGCTGAGGGGGGTGCAAATGGATGAAATGTATTATTAATGAGTGGAATATGAGACAGCAGCAGTGGAATGGTATATTGTTATCAGCGGGGGGTATGAGTCATACTAATTACTGGCCATCACTGGGGCTGATGGTGAAATCCCCAACAGTGCAACATGATGCTAAACATGTGGAAATGCAGTGATAGCTGAGCTCTGTCACACAGGGAGCTCTACCACAGCATTTCAAGGGTTGGGCAGCATGAAAGAACAATGAGCTTAAGTGCTGGGTAATTATTAAAACAATAACACAGTTATGCATTCAGTGGTTGGAAAAATTGAATCAGGGATAGACTTCCACCCCCTTTTTTGAAGAAGTTCTGAATGCATATTTTATTTTTTGATGCCGTTTAGCCATGTGTGCACTGAAACGATCCTTCTAAAAATGCCTTCACTTTGTTCATCTGCTTGTTCTCATCCCGAAATCAATTCCTTAATTTTTTAGTGCCTGCCTTAATTTAGAGTTTCGATGAGGACATATCTTTCCGAGGCAGATGCACCAAACAGCCTAAAGGCACCTTACTTACTAACTAATCTATTATTTTGCTGCCGGCCTATGTGCTGAGTAAAAGGTGTAATTACTCTCCAATTTCAACATTTTTTTCCAACTTAGCACCTCTTTGATGACTTGTTCAAGGTGCACGGCTCATCCTCCATTTTTGAATTTGAAGTTTTAATGTGTGTGATTGAGGGGTTGGTTTCTTGAAACTCTAACATCAATTCTCATTCATCCCTCTGGCGTTTTTTCTTTCAGAAGTTGTACTGTGTGTTACTGAAAAAGCAGATTTTTTTAGACTGGAGACTTGGACTCGGAGTCAGCCTTGCATCAGAAAAATTAAATATTGAGACTTGAGAGAGAACTTCACTGCTGTTGGTCTTCCTGAGGCGTTGACCCAAAAGCAAAAAAACAATGCTGGTACAATCTCCAAACAATAAAAATGCAACAGGCAGCCCTTGCATAGCCACAATTCTTGAATATTTAATCATTAGGTGTGTGCATTGAGAGTACTTAGTCTCAATAGTATATGAAAAAATCAATTTTAATCTAGCTGAGACAAACCCCATCTTCTGATGAACAGCATGTGATGTGATTGAAAGCTCCTTGTGGTGAGATTGTTTTCTCACCTGCTGTTTCCAGGGTCAAGAATGAACTTTTAACTTTTTTTTTTAGCTGATATGGAGGAGAAATCCTTAAAACGCTAAGACAAAATGAAAAACCACCGGACAAACTCAATCTGCTGGTGACACTCGTGTGATATGATGGAAAGCTCCAGAAGAAGCTACTAAAGTGACCTCCTGGTGAGATTGATTTCCTAACTTTTAATCCAGTTTTGAGAGTAAAATGTTCAAACATCATTTTAAAAGTTATCAGTTACTTTGAATATGTCTTAATATGAAATATAAAATGTCTTAGTTTTCCCAACAAAGTTTACCACCGATGACTGATGCTATTTTTGTCCCTCTCTTTGAATTAATAATGTTCCATCGCACTAATAGTTCTTGAATGTGCTTCCACCTATAAATGACTATTAAATTACTGAAATGGGGCTTTATAATCACTTTGTAAATGGCTCTGAATAGCACCTGAACAGCAGTTTCTGGCTCTAAAATGGCTTACAATTATGAGATAAAGAGCTGCTTTTTGGCACTATGAGACTTTTTTTTTTTTTCTAGTGCAGAATGAATCTGTGCCAGGCACTCAATCAATAACCCAAGCAAGGAAAGACAGCCTTATAAGGTGAAATATAAGGCCATTTCTCAGTGTGTGGACTGCAGAGAGTTTACAGAGGCGGTATGACATCAGTATTGTGCGCAGGGCTTTGTGGACAGAACTAATGGTACTCTTTATTGATTGTGTGTGCTGTAATCTGTCAATCCAGGCTTGTCCAGCTGCGGCAGAGGACCGGGGCTGCTCTACTGGGTCATCTCCAGCCATCTGCCGTTCAAAAACACCCTGAGTGTATCCACAGCGTATTACTACACTCCCGCTGAAAGGATATCTGGCCACAAATGAGCTATAATGGAGCGAACCAGAAACATAAGAGGAAGAGAGACACATAGGTACAAACAAATCTGAGGTTTATTAAAAAAAAAATCAAGTTTGATTATTTAAACTGGCTTCATTTTAACTTTACAACTTGATAAATGAGCCACTTAGATCTGTAATCAAATAGGACTGTGTGTGTTTGTTTAGTGCTGAATTTCAATCAATTAGTCAAAGAGAAAATCACTGGCCAACAAAACTTTGGCATTTTTGTCTAATGAATTGATTATCAAACACTTGCTGATGCCAGTTTCTCAGATGGAAGTATTTGCCGCTTCGTTTCATGTTACTGTGGGTTTAACATCTTCGGGGCTGTTGCTCAGACAAAGCAAACGATTTGAAGATGTCACGTTGGCCTGTGATGGGCATTTGACACCATTTCCTTAAATTTTATGGAACTAAATGATTTACCAAATAAGCAAAAAATAGATTAATCAATAGTAAAAATAATAAGTAGTCTGCGCCCTAATAATATTGTAAACTGGGTTTGATATGCGGTGGTTGGATGACTCTTTATGAGAAGAAAGAGCAAGATGGAGACTTTCTTCAGCAGCGCTTCACTGTTCCCTGCACTTCACAACAACAACATCTCCCGTTTCCACCTACCATGTGACCGAACTAACCAATCAGAAGCGAGGAGGAGTTAGACTAAATGCGAGAAAACTAAAGAGCCTGATTCAACAAAATACTGTGACAGTTCTAAAGTGGCTGATAAAATATTTAAATGAGGAAATACATCAATAATTTACTGTGTAAACATAAATCTGTGAATAGTCAACTGTGTAAACACTGTAAATATGGTTTTAGTAATAAAGAAACAAATAAAAAAATCGAATATATGAATTAGCTTCACTTTTAAACAATTCAATCTTACCGACTAACGTCTGTATTTCATTTTAACAAGAAACATTTACAGTCACACAACCGGAACACAAAAAAACAACACTGATTTAAAAATAATAAAACATCCAGATAATCATGATCAGATGTCATTCACATCATTATTATTATTAATTTTTTTTTTTTTTTTTGCAGTGCTGGCCCATGTAAAAAACTGAAAAACAAATCCAGAGCCCAGCTGGTGTTTGTCAATACTCTATTGATTGCTGCGGTTGGACTCACTTTTCCATGGATCAACAAGATATTTTATATAACTCCATGTGGTTTGAATGGGCTGCAGCTGCCAGCTTGTTCACTCTGTGTGCTCATCCAAAGCACATACAGCCACATTTTGTTTTTATTTTGGCATTTGGATCACTGTCTCCCATCTCTTTCTGTTTATTTGTATCTTCCTGTCTCTTCTCTCTCTCTCTCTCTTTCTATCTCTCTCTCAGCTCTTTCTCCTTGTCCCCACGGATGTCCCAGGCACTTTGGCTCTTAACTGCTCGCTCTCTTTCTTTTTTCTCTCATCCTCCATCTCACATCTTCTCTCTGGTGTCTCGGTGAGTGCCAGGCAGGGTTTCCCTGGAGTGACCTTGAGAGTAATGAGCTCCTGATCACGAGTCAGGAAACCCGGCATTCAACACCCACCCAACCAGCCCACCTCCTCCACCCCCTCATCCCATGCAACACACACACACACACACACACACACCCACACCCACACACACTAAAAAAACACTACACAGCTATCGTATGCTCAGCCCACAAAGAGAAATAGTATTGGAGAGGCAGGGCAGCGGGGCAGAGGTGCAGATGAAAAGAGCCTAGAGAAACTACTTCTTCAAGCTCTGATATACAACTACCAGACCTCCAAAGTAAGTGGATTTTTTTTTCTTTTCTGGGTGCACACTTACTGATGCATGGGCTTCCGTGGGATAGGTGTGATGTGATGGTGAGGTGAGCAGCCAGGAAAGCAGAAAAGTTTGGAGCCTGAAGTTGGGTAGTATTCTGGGGCGGAAAGACTCGGTAGTACAGATGGTGTGAAGGCCATTTTTGGTGTGTGTTTTTCTCAGTGTGTACTGTATCTGAGTGTATATTAGAGGGGTGGGATTTATGTGATTTCCAGAACTGGCGACATCAACCCCTGTTGAGTTCACATTGCTTTTAAATCTCACAGCATGAAAACTTTGGGTAAAGTTGCTCAAGAAACTCAGTTAAAGTTTCTCTGGTGATTAAAACAATGTTTTACATTTGTGTATTTTTCCTGATATTTCGCCTTATTGTAAAATATGAAACAGTAAAACTAAAATGCTTCTGTAGACATGGTCCTAATCACTTCTTTGTTGCTCTTCCCATTTTAAGCAGATTTGTCCCTGAGGCTGTTGATAATAAACATATGAAAACATAAGACTATTAAGCTTAAAATGCTGAGAATTATAGCCACAGATGGGAGAGTGGCTTGTAGACATACTGGGTAAACAATCGAAAAGTCCCAATAATCCAGCACCCATAGGCTATGGACTGTGGTGTTAAATCATGAACAGAACCGTTTCCTCAGTGATTAGACTTGAAACATCCATATGTTTTGTTTATTATCGCTATCAGCTAAATATATGCAAGCTCAATTAAGTATGTCTCTGCATGCGTGCTGGTTTAAGTGGGACAGTTTTTCCCAGGATGTTGTAATTTGGGTCAGGCCTGACTGGAATGACAAACCCAGAGTTGCCGTATTGTATCAGCGCTATGTGGTCCTGCAGACCTTCTGCTTGCGTTGCCATGGCTTTCTTCAGCCCTGGTATAGCAACCCGAGTCAGACCAAACAGTGTTCCTCTCTGTCTTATGGGCATTCCTGCTGCAGACAAAAGCTTTCCCCGGCTCATTCTTGCTCGAAATGAGGTGTCCGCTTCATTTCTTTAGAATCAACACATGGTGTGGTCCTAATGAAAGGGCTGGGGGAGATTAAACATGAGGTGGAGATGAGCTTGAGAAACCAGCTTTGGTCCGTAGGAAGTCAGAACACAATGTGGATTAAGCTGGATGACAGCCAGCAGGGCCACACTCATAAAACTGCTTCATTTCTAAATAGGTTCTGGCATTTTCCTTCCAAGATGGCCACTTGGAGGCCTTTAAGAGACATTTTACACATTCTGCCCTTTTCTCTTGTTAAACGCTTGCCCCACAGACTTCACCACGTGATCTTGCCTATATGTCAAGACTAAGCACAAAGCCAGTTCATTTCCTTCTGTGTCCTCACAAATGCTTTGACGAGACTGTTCTCCATGGAGGAGCCGGAGCAATAAGGCATAGAATTGCGCTGTTAGGGCCCTGAGAAGTCCGCTCCAGGGGGGAGGGAAGCGCGGTGAATGGAGCCAATTCTGGTCTATAGGGCACAAGTAAGTGAGAGAGAGGGAGACAGAGAGGGTAGGGGGATGAGGACATACACAAAGATCCTCACATTGAGTGGCTGGTTTATTCTTGTGGGGTACGCACTGACCCCTCACATGTGGGATGAACAGAATGAGCCTTGATGGGGTCCAGAGGGCCTCCAAAGAAAGGGAGGACAGGATAAAGAGAGGAATAGAAGAAAAGAGGAGGGGAAGGATGCCAGTAGAGAGGCCTGTCAAGGAACGATCCTTCATTGCATCTAGTTCTAGATGTCATAGTGCAGACGTAGCAGGAAAGTAGAGCTGGAAAATCTAATTATATTTTTCACAACAAGGGACTTATTTTCATCGTGTTCATCCATCTTTCTTATTGTTACTGGCAATGTTGTACTCACAGTGATATCATTAAGATTAAGAAACATGAGGTTTCCCCAGGTTAAGGTCGGGGCCTGCTTGGAATAAAGTTTGTACCAAGTTTTGTCCCACTATGTCTAAAGGCAAAAGTGTTCTGCATGGTCAAACTCATAGGCGAGTGAAAAGTGATGGAACTGGGAAGGAAAACTGTAAAATACTTTCCCAAACTGTCCATAAAAATCCAGCACAGTTTGTTAACCAACTTCATGATTGAACTTTGACCAACTGCATTTGATGTGCGCACGGTTTTCCAGTCCAGTGAGGGATTATTACTTCATCATTTTGGATGCCCTCAATCTCTGAAAAGAGTGGTTTATCTAATCTGACTAAACTGTTGATTCAGTATAACATAAAAATAATGCCCCGAACTTCCAAAATGGTTGTGAGAAAGTGGAATTATCCTTTAACCACAATCCTTCAGGAGATGCAGAGGTGTTCACAATCATATTGCCTGAGCTTGCCGCTGAAATTTGGCAATGAGCAGGGGTCTGCAAGGGGCCCAGCTCCTGAGGCTGTTGGGTTAATAGTCATGTGTGGAGCAGACGTTCTCATGGAGACGTCAAGCTAAGCAGCTATCTCATTACAGGCAAGGCCGAAACAATCAAAAGCTGTCCGGAAAACCTCTAAGCCGGAGATGTAACAATGTTCCTCTTGTGTGGTGTTCGTCCCCATTGTCTGAGGGAGCCCATTGACGGTGCTACTAATGCCTTTTGTGGTGGAAAATACACGAGTCAGTGTATGTGTTGGTGTGTAAGTGTTGTGGCGTGTTGCAAATCTCTTAATTTCTTTTTGATCAGTCAGACTTTTGCATTGCTTTGCATTTTAAAAAAAAAAGGTGTATATATTTTTTACAGCAATTCTACTTTTCCAGTGGAAAAACAAATATCTAATTGTGACCTGCAACTCACCGCCCTGCTGTCGGCTTGATCTGGTGATTGAACTTCAGAGAGCTAATGATAACCCGAGGCTTTGCACTGTAATCACTCAGCTCATTAGTGTCCCACTCTGTCACACAGCCACCTACACACACAAACTGTCCCCAGGCCTGATGGTATATGAAAGAGAAGAGGGTAAAGGTCACAGTTTGGTACTGTACCTACTGAGGAGGTAAACAGCTGTAATGTTAGACTATGATTAATTGGATGTGTTTGATTGTATTTCAGTGCTGGTCTGTGGGATATTAAGATTTAAATGATCTTAGCAGAGGTTTTGCAAGTTTTAGCCCATTTAGTACAAATCACCCTATTACAACTGATCATTTGGCAAACCATATTAATGTGTTTTGGACATTTTGAATTATTTTGTCTACTGTTTCAGGCATCCATTTAGAGATATGGAAATCTTTAAGTGGTTTCTTTAAACTTGTGTGCTCCATCACAGTGAACTTTAGGTCTACATTATTTGTTTGCACAAATTACATTGTTGTTGTGGGGAATTTTTTTGCACTCAATCAATTAACTCATTTAATGACAGTGATAATGTAGTGCACAACAAGTCTCAAGAGTGTGCTAATCCATTTTCATATACCGCACAGAAATGATTGGAAATCAGTGGCTGTCTGGAATAGCAGTAAACATACAATGACAAATCAAACATTTTATTGCATTGATTGAATAATGGTCAGCAAAAATGTTAACCTGCAGTCATAGATTTTTTTTGGCCACCTAGGAGCTGCACAGAAAGCTATAAAACACAATATTGACATATAATCACCTTGTAAAGTTTCCGGCTAAAATGTTAGCAAACAGTTAGCTATTTGCACATTGAGCAGACAGAAAGTAACATTAACATTCATTTGGAGTCTTGTTTGTGTCTACCAGACAAAGTCCATTATTCAATCTCTTTGTTCTCCTTTAGTACAATATTCACCAGTTAGTTGATAACTTTTTCTGTTTGGTAGGTAGTGTAAGGTGGGTTTTTAAAAACTTTTTCACCGAAAACAGCTGTGGCTAAAAACAACACTGATGAGAGTGGTGAGAGTGAACCAAACAGTGATGTTGCGAGGTGTAAAACCAAAACAATGAGTATAAACATGCTAAAAAGCTCCATATATATGAAGGGAATTGCAAAGTCTCCGTGGGTTCGTCATTATAGCTGATCTTTTTTGCTAATATAAAAATACAGAATAGAGCAGCTTTACATTATTTGTAAATAAGGAGATAAAACTTGCATATTTGCTTTAATGCTATTTAGTTATCACACAAGCAGTTTAAACAGTTCCTGCAGTGTATGAGAGAGAAGCTTCGGATAGAGAATTGTAGTTGTGTATCTTTAGCAATGTCATACAGGGAATACAAGTCCTCAGGGTGCTCCCCTACACCTAGTTTGTGTGTGTACAGGCTTCAGAGTGTGAAGCACAGGGGAGTGTGTAGTGTTTGTATTCCTCTAATGAACTGAGGGATGAGCTTGTCTCTCTCACGTACCATGTCATCGGAGAAAAGCTCAAACCTCAGGCGGACAAAGAAGAGAGCTGGACAAATAATGCCACTGAGTTTTATTTACCATTTTTAAAAAAAAAGAGAGCATATCGGAAACATCTGGATATTTGCATTATATGACGGCAGCGGTAGTTATTTATAGAAATTGTCATGATAATGAGCATCTGGTCATTCTTCTTCAGTGAATGCTCCTCTTGATGATGATAACAACAAGTGCAGCAGAAATAAAAGTAAGCCATGTCCTATCAACTTGGAAAACTTTCTTCCCAATGCAGAACCTTATTAAATGGCTCAGAGGTAAACCCTGAGGGGACTATTAAATAACATACAGCCAATACGCTGCTAAAGCTCCACCTAAATGCTGTAATCTATTGGCTCAATCAATGCAATCTCATTTTATTTAGAGCTACTCTTTGGGTGCTTTGTAGCCAGGAGGAGTGGATTCGACCTGACCAATGGAGTTATTAACGATATTATAATCATTTCTACAGACAGAATTTGACTCTCGCAAGGCATTAACAGTGTTATAAAAGAAAAGGGGGGGGGGGGGGGGGGGGGAGCATTCAGAGACACGTGGTAGCAGGTCGCTCTTATTCACAGCGATGCAGGGATCTGTTGTGATGTAGCCACTGATGTTGAATGGAAAGTTAAATTGATCGTGAGCATCACTGTGGAACACGGTCTGCCACTTAGTGTCTCTATTCCAATCCCACTGCTAATTGGATTGCTAATGGTTATGTTGCACAGGGGTGACAAACTCCTCTGATTAGAAGGGTTTGCACAGTTTATCACGAAATTCAATCAAGTGCACGAAAAAAGCTCCAATTTCTTTAACATTACTCTCTTCAACTTGCAGCTCTTTTTTTTATCAGGCCGAACAGTGGTTACTAGGCTGCTTAAAGGGCCGCATCTTCAATACTTAATACCAAAATAATTTTAAACAGTTTATACAGCCTCCTAATGCCAAAGGGGGTGTCTAATCCTTGGTTAAATCTCAGCAGGTTTTAATCTGGCTCAGTGGAGAGTTTCTGCAGCTCTGGGATGTCTTCATGTTCCTCCCTCAAGGCACTGCATTCTGGAGAAAGTATGATTTGGAAAGTTAAACACCTAAGATGGTTGGGGAGAATTAGATAGGCCCACTCTATGGTTGCAAACACCAAGGATTGTTTTATGCCCACCCACCAATAAGTGATTAAAAACCCGCATCAGTAAAGGTGGGGGTGCTTTCAACAAAGCCAAAGGGGAAAAAATGTTCTGTCAGTCTCTTGCAACTTGCCCTAAATACTCTAAAACATGTGTGCATGTCACAGCTGTCCCTTTAGTTGTAACTGAATTATGCATTTTGAATCTCTCACTTGAGAGTTAAAAGTTTCATCCTCATGGAGGCAAAAGGAGAGGGAGGAGTGAATGAGGAGAGTTGAGTGGGAGAAAGGCGAGAGAGAATCATTAGTCATATCCATTAGTATTCCATCCACAGATTGTGCTGTGAGACAGCCGGTCTGTCCAAACAAACAACCAGCAGAGGGGGGATGCCTCATTATAACTTCCTCTCTTTTTTCTCACTTGGAGTTCACATTCCATCTGACCATAAACACCAGGCCAGGGCTTTGGCCTTGCCCTCTGTCTCAGCTGGAGTTTAGAGATGTTAGCGGGGCTAGTAAAGCAACAGTTCACATGCTGTTCAGTACATGAAGGGGACAGCACAGTACAAGGCGGCGTCCTGGGAGAGGAAGACAAAAACACAATGTGAATTCATGTTTAGTCCTGTGGGCATTTCAGATTGACGCCCTCTACAGCTTGATGCATTGTCTGATCAAAGAAGTGTCTTTCCACCTTGAGACGTCCACTCTACAGACCTCTGCCACCTTCCAGCCCCAACAGTTTAACAATGAAAGATTCAAGTGATCCCAGAAGGAGGTAATTGCATTCAGCTGGCGCACAAAGCTGAACTGTTATCCGCCAAGAAGTGGGAAAACTGTCTCTGAATTATTGACACATAAGCCATGTTTTTATTACAGCGGTGACCAAGTTTAAGAAATTAATGGAAAATAAAATGTTTATTCTTCCATTAAAAAATGTTTGGATAGGAGCGTTTCCTGGACTCAAATTGAGTTTTATTTGAGGTGCTCTTTGGATAGGGATACATGTAGATATAAACATACAAGAAAATTCCAAGGAAAACAATGAAAATGCCTTTGGCATGGCATGGTCATATTAGACCTTTAAACAAGCTCCGATGCGTTTTGGCATCGAGCCTTCCTCAGGGAGACAAACATCCCATGGAACATCTGGCCATTGTTAGGTTGCTCTTCAATTCAGCTTTGATAAATATTGTGGGCCAAAACAACGCCATCTGCTGGAGTATGTATGTCTATACCCTCTCTAGGCCACAAAACCATGTCCAAGTGGAAGATTCCTATTGGTGGAACACCACTAGACAAGGGCCAGATGTTCCATGAGATCTGTTTGACTCCCTGATAAAGGCTTGATACCAAAATGTGTCAGAGTTTGTTTAAAGGTCAAATATGACCAGGCCATGACAATAAAAGCATTTTAATTGTTTTAAAATAGAGTGCCTTGGAGTTTGTCAGTGCATGTTTGCATCAACTATGTGAAAATATTCATGAGGACACGACATGATTATATAATTAAGGAAGCACGAGTGACTCTGATACGTTAAGGCATTTCACCACTGCTTCCCACCTAAGATGGCATTTGTGTTTTTTAATGAATTAAATGTTTTCTTCTGAGATGGTGTTTTGCACCTATGGTGTTTTGTAACATGCACAAGGACCCCTGTTTGGAATTGAACTGGAATATGTAATTAGATACACCCCAGACTACCCTTACTGTTTGCTTTATAGTGGAGTGAATGCATGTAACATGTTCTCTTTTTTGATATCCACTCAGGTTTTTAAGGCACAAACTGAAAATTGGCATAAAAATAGGGAGATGAAAACTTATCAGGAGATGTCCCCAGATGCCAGATGACCACCTCTGTGCTTTCAGTAAAAGGGTAGAGCAATATCTTAAAGCTTGTCCCAGGGGCAGCAGCCTAACACGTACATTCAAGTACTCTTTTCTGGCAAGTCAGATTTTGAACACCTGCCCAGGTGACCTTTAAACATAATCATTTGGGGATACTTAGAAAATCTAATTTGTATGGCCAATTCGTCCTCCATTGAAGCCTTTAATCATTAGCATCTTGCACTCTTGAGAATCAGAAGAGCATGACAGTGCCGCAATAATGACACAATCCCTCACCGGCTTCCCACCCATTCAGTGTTCCATGAGGTCAAGTTGAAAGCAGTGGAGAACAAATGTTTTGTTTTTTTCCCCTGGACCACCAAGTGCCCCATTCTGTGCCCTGCCTGAACTGACTTTAATAACATGACATTTAATAACCCTTTTACCTTTACTTCAGACTACATGGGCACAGATTTGTAGACCAAAAGTATCAGAAACTGCTCTGTACTTTTTATGGTAGATCAAAAGGTACAAAAGGCAGATCAAGAGGGCCCATTAATTCAAAATCTAGAATGCGGCATGGATTTTTTTGTCATTCAAAGGAAAAGAGGATCAAAATTGATATGAGTGTCTGTCTTTGCTGTGCATTTGTAATGTTTCTCCACTCATTTATTCAGGTGTTCCTTTAAACTGTCATCCAACTTCATGTATGCATGATGTATTAACTGTCAAAAACAAACCAATTATGTGCCAAGAGAAGTATATTTTTATCTGCCAGGAGAAGTACATTTTTCCCACACTAAAAAATACTCGATATGTCTTTTGACTGTGCATGCTCTGCAGAGACAGCCAGCTCTGCACTTAATATAAAGAGTCAACTGTATGTCAGTTTTGCATATTTGCTTTCTCTTCTCACACAGGGAGAAAACTACCTTGACTGCAGCGGCTTGTGTGACACAAATTAAAGTAAAAGAGGGTGTCAGCGGAGGCAGAAGCCCCGCCGCACTCTGCAGTGTTGGTACATAAGGACTCGATGTCTCCTCTGACTCTTCTAATGCTCAGTGGCAAGTTGAAAGGTCATGTTCAATGCCCTGGGCCGTAACTGCGGGCAAGAGCCACTTCCCCCCACCGTTCACACTCCTCCTGCCTCCTCCACCCTTTAACCCTGCACCCAGCCCACAGCTGAGCACAGCCAGTGTATAGAAGGGCTTGTGGCATTCGCACAGCAGCTCTCTGAGTTGTTTTTTTTTTTTCATTATTTTGAATGGGAGTGACTGAATCTTTCCACAGAGCAAAATAGGCTTCCTTATTTATTTGTAAATTGTGCAACATATAGTATGCCCACATTCATGGTGTGGTGTATAAAGCTGGGGCAAATAGTGTTTTGTGCAGATAAATGTAGACAATGACAGCAGCGGGCACACAGAAAATGTGGTGGGCTGTGTTCCTGATGGATAGAAATAGCTTACTGCAGAGGCTGGGTGATGGTGAATAGGATAAATATGTGAGGTGGACTTTAGTAAATACTGCATTGTGTGTCTGAGCAATAAGACTAAATGAGTTTGGTTGGGGCTATATTTTGAAAGAAGGGAAAATCTGGGACATTTTTGTTCCTGATTATCATATTGTGCCTACCTTGAAAACACTCTTTAGCATATTTGTCAGTGTCCTATATTTTAACACCACTGCAGCAGATAACGCAGTAAATTAACTAGCCGTACTGTGTTTCAAATTCATTGTAGCTTATAAAGGGTATTTTGTCAGACAGCACTTGTTTTAGCAGCTAAACAAATAAGCTAGAAAAGATTCCAAGAGTTTCTCCTCTGTGGCTGAAGAATCTGCGGTGAAGTTCGGTGACGTTCATCGGCCTGAACCATCAATGCAAGTGCAGACAAACAAGCAGCAGCCAATTTTATTGTGGAATAAATTAGGCGGTGTGGATGCTGTGTATTGAATTCCCATCAGCCTCTCCAGCTGACGTCAAAGGACCTCAGGCGGTGAATCTCTGCGGCGCTGCACGTGCCCTCCTCGGTGACTGCTCTCCACTTAAAACTCCAACTCTCTCTCAAACACACACACACACACACACGCACACATACACACACCTCCCGGGACCTGGATGCCAATTACATGCCAATTACTATCATTTATTTTTTTTCTCTTTTTCTCTTTTCAAGTCAAGGACATCACATATAAAACGTTATTTATATGTTTATTAAGTTTGGTGTTAAGGCAAGATTTCTGAGGACTCTTTGGGAAAACAGGTGTTCAATTAACTTCCAGCCAGCTGGTATCAGAGATGTTTTAAAGCTGATCGCTTATCATCCATGCTGGTTGGTCTAATGAATTTTTGCCCCAGATCAGCAGTTTGCTCTGGAAAGCGAGGCCAGACTCTATGAGGAATCGATTGAGTGTTTCGAGACTCTACAGGTTATAGACTGGACTTTGTCTCTGTCCAGGAAACTTTGCAGTGGAAGACAGTGCTAGATGAAGGCAAGGCGCCATGTTAGCCTCCAAATTCAATCTCCTCATGCCAAATGGCTCCAAAGACAATGCAATAAAAGTGAAGGATTTGCTTCGGCCAAAAGTCATGTCCTTGACAGATCAGGGATGTCCAATCTTCCTCTGTCCACCATTCTCAGTAAATAACTTTCCCCCTGCTTCCTCGATGGCTGGAAATAAGACTGTCACTGGGTCCAGGAATATAGTGCATCTAGTCTGTCGCAAGCTATGTTTGATTCATTGAGGGTCGCACAGAGCCCGGCAGAGTAGGAACTGAGTGACACTATCATTGCAAACTGGAGTAAACAAGTTAAAAATAGCAGTCTTTCTCTGTCGTGGAAAGGTGTCTCCAAGAAATGGCTGTTTCTCCTCACATTTTGCAAATAGATAGAAACAAACAAAATAGATTATATACTTACCACATAATGCATAACATTTTAGGACACCTTTCTGATCCTAATTATATCTAATTCTGATGCAAAGGAAAACATAAATAAAACAAAATAAATGTCATCTTATATATCTTAGCTTACATAAATGATTGCAAATGCAATGTGCAAAACGTAAAAAACTCAACAGCAGAAAGTTAAATTTAAACTTTTTTGGCCTCTTGGTGGCAGCAGAACAAGCTGTAAACACAACATTGACATGTCATGAGCTTATAAAATTGTAATGGCAAATATGTTAGAAAACATTTGCCTATTTACACATCTACGCAGTGCAACTTAAGCATTCATTTGAATCATGTATCTGGCCACTAAGACCAATATTCACTCTCCTTTTAGCTCTGTTTTTAGTCTCCACCAGCTCCTGGCTCTTTAGCGGCTAAATGCTTCACTATTTTCACCAGCTTGTTGCTAACTTTTTCTGTATGCTGTATGGTGCTGGGCTGGTGGCGTACGGTGGGTTTGTTGGAGCTTTAACTTAAACAGTAAAGTTGAGGACTAAAAAACCAAAACAATGGGTCAGTTGATAATTCATCACTGCAAGCGATATCTGTCATTTGACTTATTGCTAATATATTGATATTGATTAGTGCACCTTTAACTTTAGTTACAAGTTTAATAGTAGGTAGTCATAAACATTTAGGAAAGTAAGTTATCTCTCCTACAGTAAATGCTTAGTTTCCTTTCTACACAAAAATACATAAATCAGTTAAATAACTAAATGTTTGTGAAATATTCACAGATAAAAGCATGGTTTTACAGAGACTGCAGTTAGTGATTTATGTTTGAGGAAGACAAAGAGCAAGTGAATTAATGTCTCATGTAGTATCTCCTTCTTCTGACGCCATGTTTTCTGAGAGACAGAAGTAGAGTTTTGACATGTTTGAGAGCTGCTTGCAGTCGGTGGATATTTCACGCCTGTTTCACTGAATGAATTTTGATGGGCTGCTGTGGTCCAGTCGTCTTTAACAGTCCCGACAAGCCTTTGTTCTTTCCCTGTTTTCATGTCTGATCCCCAACAGCCCGCAGGGGAAGCTCTGTCGGCCGCGCGCTCCGAAAGCCTTTCTGTTTGATCAACTTCTAACATATTTGAACAATTTAGGCAGGGATGAGTGCAGGTAATTCAAAGCCTGCCAAAAGAGTGTTTTGGGGAGATGAGAGGACATGCAGGTTCACAAGAAGTAGCGGAGAAACTCGGCTTTCTCATTACCGCGCTGCTGCATACTCCAAAACTACCCATCAACACGGATGATATTTTCAAATGAACCCTTAATGCTGCTGACATCTTCCATCTATGGACAGGTATTTGAAATGATCCTATCTCCCCTCAAAACCATCTCTACCCTTTCTCTGCTTCCCTTTCCTCAGGCAATAACTTATTTCACCCAGTAGAGGCCAGTGTGTAGTTGATGAGGTCATCCACTCGATGTGACAGCTACACTGCAAAAAAGGGCTTTTGAACACCTTCACATGGAGATCACATTGAAGAGGTGGGGGGGCATGGGTATCATTTAGTTCAGTCTAAGCAGGACAATCACTGTGAGGAAATCAATGGGACATCGAGCAGAAGGAAACAAAGACGCTCATAGAGTTTACCAGTGAGGCGAAGTAAACGTTAAGGCCATCTCTGCCATTGTTTGAGGTAGAAAAACACGCAGAAGAGAAAAGTCTTGTTCAATACTGCCATGAAAGGACATTGATGGTGAGTGTCATTAAGTACAGTCACTGCAGTAGAGTACAGATAAGAGGTCAGAGCCATTATGGATACAAGATCATGAGAGCCCTTTACTGACACTTAAATCAAAAGAAACCAATATAATCATCAAAACAAAGTCTCTCCTGCTTCCAATATCTGCTGCACATTAAGAAGAAACACAGACTTTGCTGAATAACTGTGATTATTCTCTGAGTCATCAGGAATATGCTGCTTTTTTTTCACCCCTCATGAGGAGAATTGAAGTGGGACTGGGAAATTCTAATCATCATTTGGCACTAAAATCTTATTTCAAACACCCACCTGCTGTTGTAAAAGAAATGAAGTTATGATTTAGTGAGCTGAGGGGAGGTGTGGAAGACATAAAGTTAACAGTGTGAATATGCTGAAATTGTTAACAGTGAGGAGTGACCAGTGAATTATATTCAGTTTTGATCCTTTATCGTTAAAGCTGTGAAATTTACCTTTTAGAGGTGTGAACCTGCAGAAAGCTCTTGAAATGTTAGCAGATTTTGCCTCTAGGATTAAGTAGTATGAGGTTTTTTTTTTCTTCATTGTGTCAAAACATGACAGTAAAACTCTAAATAAGTTAGTCTGCATTGGAATCAATTGAACATTTTAAGAAAAATGAGGTTCAGGACATTTAAAATAATGATTTAAATTACTTATTCAGTGTATAATATCACATCCCAGGCAAATTTCCAGCAGAGCAAGTGTCAATATGCATAATGTTATTTCATAAGAAATATAGAATAATACATCAGACATGAACCTTATTCAGCCGTAAACTTTGAGAAGTTTGCAAGGACATAAACAACAACACCACAACCCAGACCCCCGGTTCACCTCGACTCTTTCCGGCTATCTTTCAGTTTCAGACGGGATGCCGAGGGTATTTGAGGTGGAAAAACTGCAGGGAGGAACAAATCCCCGACCAAAGCGGCAGAGAAACACCGCTATTGAACGCTGCACCTAAAACTCCCGTCTCTCTGCGGGTTGTCAACCTGGGAGCGTAGGAGTGTGAGTGAATATTAATCAAGCGAACGTTTCAAACTGGAGATGGGAATCGAACAGAGGGGTTTGGACGTGCGCGCACTAATTAAAAGCGAATCCACACCTGCCTCCAGAATATTGGACACATGTGGTGCAAACTGAAGGGTCACCGAGTGGTGTCCTTGTGAGAAAATAGTTGAAAATGACCACTGATGATTGCCTCCTACCAAATCATACAGGTTAGTGATTAAAAGGCGTAAACTCGCCCGGTTGCAGTCATCCCTGAAATTGGACGGATATCGAGGTAATGCTGCGACTCTGGGCTGTAGAGACCAACTATTATTGTCATTTTAAAATCAATAGGCTTTTTTTTTCCCAGGCATGGCTTGTGGGGGGCTTGACTGGTTGAGGGTGTGTCACGTGCGTCTTGCGGATGCTGAACTGTATTTCTCTCCAATTGCTGCCGTGTGATCTGAGGTAAGCCTCAGCCTGGAGGGAAATTTACTACTGTTTGCCTTTGTGAGGCTTTCGTAATCTGCAGTCGAGCTTTGTTCCACTGCCACACAGGCTACAAGGGAACCGACGGGGCTCTGGTACTTCAGTAAAACAAAGAAGCCATCTTTGTTAGTCAACATCAGACACCTTGTAGACCTGTGCCCTCAACACCTATTTCAAGAAAGTACAAAGTAACAAACATAAAAGCACATCTGATTCACAGTGTGTGGGCTCAGGAGAGCATCAGTGTAAATGTGATAGGTAAATATATATAGCACATACTGTATTATATATATATTCTACAGTAGCCACGCCAGCTGTGTGACACTAATACTGTAAACACGGCGTTACATCTCCTCAAAATGGCGGGAAGAGCTGTCAAAACTGTCCACAACAATTTGTTTTGCTAAAGTGAATAAACACGACCCCGCCTACACCTTTTTTTTTTTTTTTTTTTGTTTCAGTTGTTGTCTCGTGTCGATGTCAAGACAGTCAAAACTTCTCATCTTGTGCGCGTCTCGGTGACAGCACAGTTTAGCGTGCCGAGCGAGCTAATGTTGCCACCGCTGTCACCGCGGCATCCCTCAAGATGCCTGAGATCTGCAGGCTGAATGTGAGGAGGAGGAGGCGGGAGAAGAACACTAATGAATCCTTTGACAGTTTCACTCACATCTTCTCTCTCGACTCGAGCGAGCGGCACAATGCAATACTCCAGACGGGGAAAAACAGGAATGCCAAATGAAATCAAATGTATAAAAGTACATTGTTCTGTCTTTGACTCCGCTACAAACAACAACAAAGGCAGTGATAACAGAAAATAGCCCCCTGCTGCTTCACATTATAGACACATCCAATACTATTTTCTTCAAAACCTGATGCATAAACCTGTTTCATCTGTCTGTCTAGTAGAATCTAGCACTGTAATGTGTTTTGGATGAAAATATCTACCACATGAGGTTATGTTATGCTCTGACTGTAGAGAGCAGCACACACTGTATCCTGCATCCACAGCTCCTTGGCACTTGTAAATTTCCAACCACTGACCTTGACGCTCCATTGTGCTCTATTAAGTGAAGAGTGGTGGCTGGCTTTAATTGACATGGATCTTCAGACACGTGGGCTCACTCCGCTGAACACCTTTAGCCTTTGCCTACAGACACCACACTGACAAAAATGCCTGCTTTGTGAGGTTACTTTTTCTCTGTATGAACTGAAAATGTTGAGTTATGTTCTGAATGGCATCTATATTATACTTGGAGTTTGATTTCATACTTGGCTTGTGTGCCGTACAGCACAAAGGCTGTACATACTTACCTGTTCAGGGTTTTAGGGTGGTTTTGTGGGCTGGGTCACACCCTCATACAGTATGGAATTTTATATTTTCCTCATGAACTTGGAGGCAAAGTATTAACTGCTGTCATTTTGCACCGCACCAAAATATATTTGCACGACGATGAAATAAATAAAACTCCTCGCAGAATTTTTACAAAGTATTAATCTGTGAATTTCGCTTTTATCCCCGACTGATGAAAGCTTACATTTACTGCTCTAAACACCAGCTTTCTCTTACAATAGGTGTTCCAAACAGGATTTCTGGTTTGTTTAAAATGAACGAAAGATGGTCTGAGCAGAAATGCGTCACATGCAGAAAGTCAAACTTCAGGAGAAAAACGAGAAAGAAATCCTCAGCACCTATGATAACGAAACAATCAAATTAATAGTCTTATTCCACTGCACGTGGCTCCTACAATACATGCTCTCAGTCTGGCGTTAATCCTGGTGCTATACTCTGCTCTCAAACATGTTGCTGCGACCATAATGCAGTGTGTGTGAGAAGCTGCGCGGGATTACAGGTAACCGGAGGCTTTATCTCTCCACCGGCAGCTGTAGTCGTGCTTCCTCTCAGCCTCGCAGTGTGACGCTCGGTTTGGGGGGGGAAGTGGGTGTGAAACGTCTGTAGGGAAATGTTGGCGTGTGTGTAGGTGATAGATGTAGGTTATCTGAAACTAGAATCACAGTTGAATCCGGAGGATGAGCAATATCTCCTCTCTAGTGTGTGGTATACAATATGTAGTTCTGCACTGATTGTGAGGTCTTATATTGTAGTGGTGCAACAAGCCCTCAGCCTGCTGTCTTAAACGAGCACCAGAACCAGCCCAAATAAGCAAACTACATTTCTGCTTAGCAGCCCCTGGGCTCCCAAATCAGATTATCCCTTGGTTTATTTTGCCATAACTTAAATATTCAAACATACACTCCTTGATTTGTGCCCCAAAATGTCAAAGAATTCCTCTTTCTCAGCTTATTTGAAGCTGAGACAGAGAACATTTGAGAATTTGGGATTTGGTTGCACCTTGATAAATTTTAGAGCTAATTTTTGGTTTTCTTTGACAAAATTTGAGACTCGAATTTTGGGTTTAAAGGCACCATAACAAATTTTTCGGGTTGTAAAAAAACTGAGGGGAGCCTCACCATGAATTTTGAGATGACAGGAAATCATCTGAAAGGTAGTGCCGTATAATTCAATGCATTTTTATATTTGCACTTTCCACAAGAGTGAAATGTGTATGAACAGAGGTATCTTTTTTTATGCAAAAATATTCTTTGTGCACAAAAAGTAAAAAACCTGGTTTTCCCTCCATGAAAGCATTGATGTGGCTCAGCGATCACATACAAACATTGAAGTCACACAGCTGTGCAGGTTGGGTGTGCAGAAGCAGAGGAAAGCACAGCACACAGAGCTAAAATTGTATTGATTCGGGTGGAAGTGCTTGCATTTTGATGGGACCACATCAGAGTCAAACTTCACTTCTCTGTCCTACTCCTGACAGTATATATCCTCTTGCGTGTGAGGCTGTATGAGAGTGTGTGAGAAACCTTCATTTAGCCGAGACCTGAGTTAAATGCTAACTTCGTTTAAAAAAAAATTTCTTCTGAAAGTTTCAGTGAGTTTTTCTTATTTCATCATGACCAAACGTGAGACTAATCTCTAAGGTGTAAGTTTCTTTATCGCAAATTTAACAAAAGTTCTTTTACCTGCTAGAACGTAAAAGTAAAAGCACAAACCTGTCAGTAGATAATGTTAAAAAATTCTCCATAGTCTAAATATCTGATTTGAAGAAGGTAATCTGCACACTATTCGTGTCAGTGATGCAGAATGGTTGGGACTGTGCTCATTCCAGTAAGTATTTGATTGCGTAGTGATCTCTACTTTAAGTCTGTTTATTACACATAATGTCACAATATATAGAAACCAGATAGCTATGTTTGTTAGGCTATTGTGAATTGGTCTTTTATGGAAAATGGTGGTCATCTTGAAATGGGTGAAAAAAGCAGGACTGGTTTAACATACGCCTTTTTGCAAGTTTTAGAAAGTTGGGATTGAGTAAAGTATTTAACAGTATTTTGGCAAAACCAAAAGTTTTGAAGGGCACTGAGCATATGGATGGACAGCAGGAAAGTGGGTTATGCCACAAGAGTTGTTTGAAAACTTTCCATGGACGCTCTGATTCTCGTTCAAGCCATAAAAAAACTTGTCACTATTGGAATCCATTGCAACTGCGGATCCAAACAGACCTCAGCTTCCTTTCCTCTGGTGCAGGAGCGTTTGCTTGTGGAACTGCTTTCCTAACCATCTGAGGGCAGCACAGACCCTAGTTCTTTTAAAAAAGGCCTAAAAACCTTTCTATTCAGGAAGGCTTTTTCATATTAACTCCTATTACTATTTTCTTTATGTTGTGTGTTCTATGTTATTAACACTGCAACACTTTGAGTTTCACTGTGAATGAAAAGATGGGTATGTATTTATTTTATGAAGGGACAAATCTTAAGCACCGAATCCTTGAGCTGAGCACACTGAACCATGTGTCAACTGAAAGTGTCGTTGTCAGGGCAACTGTGATATAATGTAAGTAACCTCCTGGGTAAAAGCTTACTGACAGACCAGGAAATCCACAGAAACAATCATGATGTAATAACTGTCAATAGTAAAGTTAACCTTATATAATGTGTTTATATTAGGCCTAGCTTTGTTCTGAACTGAATGAAATAGTTGGAACCAGACACAGTTTCAGTCTTGGATTCGAACTATAAGATGCTACACTTTGACATCACTCACGGCATTATGAATAGTCATGCAATTGCTTAACTTAATACATAAAACTAATATGTGACAACAAATGTTTGCAATGAACTGAACAACATGATTTGAATCAGGAAAGTGGGAAATACAAATAAACTTCTTACAGCCATGTTCGAACCCACCGGAGATGAATGTTTGATATTCAGATGACAAATTTTGGTTTGAGTATCATTTCAGCATCCAGAGAGCAAGTGATGCATGAATTAATGTATGTCCACTGACTTAATTATGTGTGTTGATGAGATGAAATCAATGAAATATATGCAGCTGCAACAAACCTGTAGATTATGTTGATCTTCCAAAAATCAAACTGTTATTCATATTTAACATTTTACTGTGTTATTCATGATTGTGTCGTGACTGGCGGGAGTATCTGCTGCGGCATTATTTTTGCCTTAATCCACTGAACATTAAGTGCATTCTCACTTTCAAGAAGACTGTGATTTCTGGGCTCTTTAATAAGCTGTCACTGTGACTGCCTTTCCACTCTGAAATGTGAAATTCCACAGTCTGTTTACAAGCAAAATTAAATGAACAGAGATACGCTCAAGTAGACAGAAATACAAATTCTCTGTACAATTTCTCTGCTAAAAAGATTAAGGAGTGGAGAAAAGAACAGATAGATGGAGGGAGGCAGACAGGATGGGGAGAAAAAAAAAAAAAGAAAAGAGGAAGGATGGCTTAATCAAAAGGCGGACAAAACTACCCACGCATGTGTGCAAAGGCTTTCTCATCCAGCATACTTTAATGAACAAGTGACTCAAGGTGCTTTCAGTGGGTGCCTGAGAGGACCACACACACACACACACACACATAAAGATAAATGTTGCCTATTCAATTAGACAGACACCTCTAAATTGGCGCTTTTAGAGAGTAGGCGAGAGTAGAAGTGAGTGTCTGAGAGAGGAGAGAGAGAGAGAGAGTGAGGGAGGTGGTGACTGTTGATGCAAACAGTGTGGGGCTTGAGGGATGGAGTTCTGCTTCTGGGCTGTCAGCGGCTGCCGGGAGGGATCAGACTGCACAGGTTCAGTAGCCAGACAGCCAGGATCTGAAGGGAACAAACACAGCTATTTCTAGCAATCAAAAGGCACCCAAACAGAAAGAAAAGAAAACGAGGAGTGGCGATAAGACGTCCCCCCCCCGAAGCCACAGCCTGTACACAGCTAATCCAGCTGTATAACGTTCTTCACGGAGAGGAATGGAGATTAATGGTCAGGATGAAAACCTTATGGATGGAGCACACCCGTATCAGCATGATCAAACCCCGCTGACTCAAAATATTCACATTGCGTAGCCTTGTTCAGCATATTCTCTCAATGTGCGACATCTATCAGCGTTTAGCCGTTTTAGCTTTGACATTCAGTAAATGGAGAAATCTTATACTTTTGAATATTGTTGCAGCAAGAGTCATAATGTCAGCTTTTTGTGAGTACAAGACAGTCACTTCATGAATTTGTTATCTTGTGACTGCAAAAATGAAAGCAAATGCGACCCAACCCTGCAATGTTTTTGTAATCTTACAATTTTTCCTCCCTAAAACACAATCAAACTAGCAGAATGTTTGCCGATTTTATATAAACGATCAAGTTCAGATTCAAATTCTGTGAACGATTAGGTTTTTTTAGAGATTACTTGCCATCTGTAAGTCGCACCAAAAGTCATTGCAAAATAACACAAAGGTTGTCGCACTAAAAGTAGCTACAAATGAAATCATGCTGTGCTGCAATAATCACAAAAATGACCTACTTCATTTTGATAAAGCATAATAGAAATATAACGGATTAGCCGGCTACATGCAGGGGCCAGAAATTAGAGTCACGTATAAGTGTCATGTGGCATTAATATCAACTGACATATTAAAAGGTATTAAAACTAGATTTGACATAAGGCCCTATAAGACAAGTTTTTAATTGTCCTTTAGTGGTGCATATTAGCAAAAAAAACATGCAACTAATCATATTAACCATGAAGTAATTGCCATTTACACAACTTGGGACCTTCGGGGCCCCTGAGGATCTTTTTTTTTCTTCTTCAGATCTTTAAAATGTCAACTTTCCAGGAATCGAGAAAAGCAGCCTCATTTTTTTTTCACACATTTTACTCTTGATAGACATCCATTTTTTGTGTTTATCTATGTGAATCAGATGAAGTTTAAACATATGTTTTAACACACAGTGGCGATATGATGCATGCATGCAGCACATTGCAGTATGGAGCTGAAAGCAGGTCTACTCATTAAAAGTGAAAGAAAACTTTAACAGTGGCAATCTTTCAAAGCTTCCTAAATTTAAACATTCTCTAGTATTTGTTTTAAATGTTTACCCCCTGAGCTATAACTAAAAAACACGTTGTTTTTTCCGTATTTCACCAACCTGTCTACACTAAAAAGAAGTCCTTATTGAAAGTTTAATGCACTTGTGCCCCCCCCGGCTCTCTTTGAAGAGCCTTTTTAACGTGTGAAAACATGGCTAAAATATTAGTGAGCTGTAGAGAAAAGAGAAAAAAAAATCAAACGGAGTCAAATACAGTGTGTCGTTTGGGGAATTGCAGCTTCATAATCCTAAAAGAGGCTAATAGATAAGTGCTGGAGTTGTACTAGTGATAGTATGGGTGCTAATATGTGTGCTAATAATAAAGAAAAAGGGGGCAAAGAGATGAGTGGGAGGATAAGTGACTGAGTGGGTGTTTGGAGGCTTAGATATAATATGATCAGCGTAATGGAGGCGTTCACGCATAAACCGAGGTCTTCAATTTCAGCTGTTTCAGCTCCGATGCTCTCACTGAGCCATTGTTTGTCATCCTTATTATTGTGTTTTTATCATTAAACAAGGCCGTCATTCTGCACCGCTGTTCAAACTGAGCTCTGTTTTCAAGACTTGGCCTCGAACACAGCTCACACATACAGACACAAAAAGGCACACACACCCACACACACACACACACACACACACACACACTTTGGAGTGCCACACATGCTGTTTTTGTTCCCGGAGCATGGCTCCCTGGGGGCTCCTCCAGGGCTGTTCTGAGAGATAGCGGGGACCCTCTGCATACACTCTCTCCCCCACTGTCTGACCTTTACAAAACACAAGTCAGAAAATGCGTGGCATTTTCCTCTAATCATCCGCACCTAAACACACAAGAAACGGCGGTGTGCGTCTCAATTAAGGCGTCCTCCGGTACGGCCCCATGAGAAACGATTCACCTCTCTTCAATGGCAGTTGTTATCAAACCAAGAGGTATTAATGCACTGAGCAGCATTTTCCGTAGCTGTGTCTTATATGATTACCATATATTTATCTATTTTCTTCTCATAACGCTAAACACGCAACTTTAAGCCTTTTAGTCTCTAATTCTGCTGTTTCCTGTGAATGCATTTGATGAGCTATATGCTTGACTTAACCATGTTTGTTTGTCTTTTCCTGTGTCCTTTAGTCAATACGCTTCTCGTTTCATCTGTGCTGGAATCTCTCAAAAGCTCAGCTCAAGGAGCACACAGACCGAGAAGCTCCTAAATAAATCCTTTCAATATGTCCTGTGTCTTAGGTGAGGCGTTCTCTACTCTTCACAACTACTGAGATGGCAAAGCCACTCAGAAGTGGATTTTTCTGTCTGACTTTTTCCCAAGGACATAATGCTTTATTCTCTGTCTGCAACTAAAGATAAACAAACACTGAACCATACAAAAATCTGTCAATAAGTCTTCTGCTTTTGTTTTTCCTAAACATCCAAAACAAGTTAGTCGAAACAGACCATGATCTGTCTATGTGGGATGTTTTTAAATTAAGTTATTTTATTAATATTTACCTTTATTTATCCAGGTTAGGGGCAGGTTAAAACCAAGAAAGCATCATCAACATTAATACAACAAAAGGAGCTGACAAAAAACAACTGTCCATACCAAAAATAGTTAAAATACATCAAGATCAAACAAGAAAAATACATTCAAAATTAATTTAAGAGTGACTTAGACTGAAAAGTTGCACTTGTAACCACGCCCAACAGTGATGTCATAGTGTACTGACACACCCCTGAGTACACATCTACATCACTATAGTATGGTGATAACTTCAACCACTAGAGGTCAGCAAAAACAAGACTTTTAGCTACGTTAGGTCTCAAACATTAAAGTGAAATTGTTTGTGGAAGAGCTCAATCCAGGCAACGTTATTCTTAGAATTCCTTTTCCGTATTAAATCCTTTCATTCTGAGTAGATTTAAGGCGCTTTACCTGATTCAGTTTTGATGTCAGGGTCCGACAGCAAACAGTTTATATTGATCCAGGATGGAAGAAAAGTTTCCTTGTTTATGCTCCAAGCGTGCGCTGGCATGTGATGTGGAACATACAGGTACAGTGAGATGAACACAGGCTTATTTGATAAACTCCTGTCTAAGCACAGATTCACATACATTCCTATCACACTGCGAGCCTTTGTGTTTTTTGGCTCTACCTCGGCTTTGTGTGTGATTGTGTTCTCCTCCGGGTCTGTGCTTAGCACGAGGACGCAGACCTGTGACTGGAATGCTTAACTTCTGCAAAGAGAAAAGGTGAAGATGGTCATTTCTTTCTTTTCCAGGTTTTTTTTTTTTTTTTGCACTTGAAACTGACCAGACCAGAGCGACTGTTTCATCTCCCCCTTCCGATTGCACACTCATGTGAAACGCACCTCCAAAACTGAAAGTGATTATGAAAAAAAACGGAAAGGCTAGGGGGGAGAATCGGGAAAAACAGCTTATTGCACAAGACAAAACATGCTTATTGCAGCATGTTTTGTCTTTTGCCATCCACAAGCTTCTGCTTATCAGGAGGTATACATGGGGAGTTGTTCTCGCTGGCTTGTTGTTCAGTGTTACAGTCGATCCGCCTTACGTCATGGAACATGGTTGGCTGCCGTCCCTGTTTTTACTTTGCAGATGAGATAGGTGGAGTGTGGCGGCTTGTTCCTGTCCGACCTGCTATCAGGCTTCCTCCCCTGTCACAGGCTGCATGAATTAGAACTGTAATGTGTTGTAAGTCTGGCTCAGTGCAGGACCCCTGCGGGTTTACTTGCCATTTCACAAATCACTAAAGATGTGTCAGATGAATAGGCTCATATTGATACTTAAACATAAGTGCCTAAAACTACAGAACCCCTTTAGGGGGCTCCATCTATAGTGAAAATAGAGTTAAAATGTGGCTACTGTTATCCCCAGATTTTACAGATCCCCTCCAGACATGTTTTAAGATGTATTTAAAAGACTCTACTTTGAATAATAATTTCTCTGATAGGTTTTCTTTTATTTTTGATGAGCACAGAGAAACTTTCCCCACTTCAGCAGATGAATGTGAAAACAGCCTTTTAGGTTCAAACTCTGCACATACATGATTCTGCACAGTGAAGCTCAAACATTAAACTGAAGTAACAAGAAGAAAAACACATTTTTAATGGGGACTTTAAAATAAGCCCTGCTTTATTGGCCAGTATGAAAGTATGGGAGTTTCACAGTGCCTATCTCTACAGGAATAATAATTTAAGAGATGGTTATAAATGTAATTTTATGACCTAAGATTTCTACTAAAACCAGATATGTGACAACAAGTCAACCCAATTAAACCACATACCAGTAGGTCATTTGTACCATGCACTCCACAACAGCACAACAGTCCATAGGAGCGTTTTCTGATATGCCACCTCTATCGGCAGTAAGCAGCAGGACAACAAAATTTGTCTGTGCTTTCCAAAATCATTACAAATCACCGTTAAAAATAATGATGTTTTATGATGTGACAACTCTGTGGTTAAGGTCCGGTTAGGTTTAGACACAAAAATCACTTGATTAGGGTTAGGCAAAGATCATGGGTTAGGGTTAGGGTTCCTTAAAGCTAGGCAACCTTTGTCGTCATGGCAACTGTAAAGACCATGACAATCATAGTACGGTTTTAAAAACTGTCCAAAATTCGCAGTTGGAAATGTGACGCTCGCGATTGGGAACGGGAAGTGAACATCGGTCTCCTGCAGCTAAATCCACTGAGTCCACTTTTTGCAAGTTAGGATCTATTCATCCACCCAACCCGCCACCTCCAAATACGGAAATTTGTCACCTTATATAGACGTCATCTGAACTGCAACACTTCTCTGGGTCATAACTATTACAGCTGCTAGATGGTGTCTGTCACTCAAATAGTAAATATATGTCATTTTTGGTGACTGAATTGACAACTTATAGTGTCGTTTTTCTTGAGAGGACAGGCTCATAAGTGAATTTCTATGTTTTTATTTATTAATTTCCTCTTTCATTTTTTATATTTCTTAAAGTTTGCTTTAATGCACTGCAGAACTAATGTGAAAGGCGCACTTCGAAGTTGAGAGAGCTGGGGAAGATTTGCCTTTGCAAACTACATTCTTTGATTTGTTACCTCCAGGGGTAAAGACTTATTAAAAAATACATGTATAATTCATACGCAGCTAAGTGATATTAAAAGCATACATGTGTTCTATAATAATGTTTGTTTTCATCATAAACACAACAAAGAGGGGCTGTTGCTTAATTACAAGCTCCTCGCATGTATTTAGATAAGTTCTCTGATTAATGAATGGATTTTGAGAGGTTAATGGTTTAAATTAAAGAAATCAAAATCCATTCTTCACAGAATAATAATGGTGGAAATCTTTTTCGCTCAGCCAGTGCAGCTAATAACCAGAGTGGTTCCCCTTTTCTTTGGCCTTATAATTGACTCATTAAACCTGTCCTGTCCTTTATTCCTTCACTGTCGACTCATCACCTCCTGCCATCATATCAGACAAAGCAAAGGATCTGATAGTATAAATAGATTCTCCTTTATGTACTCAGCAGGGATTACGTCAGTCCTAATGAGAGAAAGCAGAAAGATGGAGAGCGTTTTGCATCTGGTGTTTGTCTTCACTCCAGAAAGCTGGAACGTCATGTGTGTGTATTTGCTGGAACACACAAAGAGACACTGAAGGTGCATCGATTTGTGGCCAGTATTGGCTTTCCTCCTCCACTCTCCTTCACCGCGAACCCACCGCTGCGTCTGGATCAATGGGGCAAATGGAGGGTTTGATAGGACTAATTCTCACTGGCTCATGAGCCACACTGACCACTGGATGTTTCTGATGTTCCAGTTAAAGCAACCCCCACGGTGGAAGGTTTGCAAACATACTATTCTCCTCTTATTGCCTCACAGCTCAAGGGGGATCTTAACTAGATTTTAGGATTATCTCTTAATTCTAGACTTTACTTTACTGAATTTAATTGCAAGCAGTTGATAAATGTGATATTTAGCTTGCACTTTAATATATGTAGAGTATTTCTCTCTTCTGAAGACTTCAGGTATTTTTTTTGTCCGTCCTGTGTCTTTTGGAGGGGTTGCCTTTGGCTCTATGGTTGTATTAATCATTTTCTGAACTTGTGTAATGTCTCTCTGGAAATTTACATAAAAAGAATGTTATTTTCTCACAGGAGAGCAACCACGCATTGCACCAAGCCACTTAGAGCTCTGTAACTAGAAAGGTGAAGAAAGGTGTTTTATGTAAGTGTGTGAGGAGGTTGCCAACGGAGAGCCGGCACAATGATAAGGAATCTGAACATGGGTGTTTAACTTATGTGTAATAAGAAAAATAAATTGCTCAGCACACTGCTTTGCCTCGAGAAGCTTAGCTGATAATTGTTCTTCTTTGCAGTGATGGCACTAGCCAATCATTGTCCATAATGGCCTGACATACAATCTCTTTTTAAAATTCAGGTGAAATTTGGTGATAACTGAATGCTTTGAATAACAGTTTACAGTGCAATTCAACCACAAATGTCTGCACATATGGGATCATTTGTTGCAGTCAAAGCTGCTTAACGAGCACAAAGGCCCTAAAATAATTTCTGTTGTAGTGGCTTGAAAATTGGACCTAGTGGGTTAAATTGTGACTATACTGTATAAAAGAGCAGATTTCAAATGTGAGGTTCACTCAGAAATTTCTCATCTATTTAATATTTCTATGTATGTCCAAAAAAAAAAGTCTAGTCTATCAAGTTTAACAATGGCAGCACAGCTTCCTTTTCACCCTGAGAGATGAGAGATCCTGACCTCTCATCTTTATTTAACACTGACCACTGTCTCTTATGTCCCTACACTATCTGAGGCATTAAATGACTTTCTTTCATCTGAAGAGTTTCACTTCACTAAATCTTGAGGTAATACGGCAGTATCAAACTTCCAATCTGGAGACAAATGACTGACGAAACTTCTCTCCTGACTCTTCTCTTCTGACTTTTCTCTTATATCCAGCTACTTGGGTATCAACTACAGCAGGACATTGAAATAATTTTGCAAAATGAATCAGTATCTCCCCTAAAAGAAACATGAAATACCATCCTCTTTGTTGGCTACAAGGAAGAATGATGTGATTCGACAGGTGGTGGTGAATTGAGCTGATAAACCCCCCGCTGGTTAGTCAAATTATGGGGGTCTGAGTCATGCCAATAAGTGACCGAGTAGTGGTCAGGTTGCCAGGGGCTGAGACTTGGAAGAAAAAAAAAATGCTCCCCTTCTAGCTGTCAGGAAATGTAGTGCTGTAGGTGTGTCTGACTGTCTGTGTATTGAAGAAAGAGAGGGGGGAGAGCGTTTATGGAAAAAGCACAAGTGGACGTCCTTTAAGTTGGCAATCCCCAACGCTTCTTATCAAAGCATTACACAGGCAGCACACATGCCTGCCGAACGATAGCCAAATGCTCCGATCAACCCGGTCATCCATTATAGGTGCTGTCATGCTCTGGAAATAGGAGCTACATGGCCGGGGAGAGACTTCTGTTTAATTTATTGACCTCTGGAGGAGGAGAAACCTGTCGTCTCGCAGGATTCTCTGTCTACAGAGGAAACGGTGAAATAAGTTTAATTCTAAGACTTATTTCTTTCTTTAACCTTACTGTATAGAGTGCTCATTCAAAGCCATCAACCCTGTACCCTTTCTGCACCGCACCAAGAGCCCATCGCTCTATGTGTGACTAACTGAGGAAAAGGCTTTCTTATCTCATGAAAGGCCACAATGCCTTTTTCTTGGAAAATGATCTTTATCTGGGAGCTTTCACTGGGGTTTCTCTCTGAATCTCTTAGAACTTATTGTACATACTTCTTACAGTAGGGATTTGATGTTTTTCTTCCTTTTCGGGGTTATGGAGATGAATAGTTGAAATCTTTTAAAAAAGAGTCAACATAAAAAATAAAAAAAAACTGGGAGATGGTATCTGAAGTATTTAATCAAAACAGGGTTTGTCTGTGAGCTGACACAGTCAGAAAAGTATAAAATGAACCATCTGAGGGATCCAGACGACGTTTCCTGGCAGGCTAGGCAGTCTACATTTGCAGCCATAACGCTTATTATAAGTTTCAAAAAAGTGCTGGAAGACATTCAATCCGAGATAAAAATGCATTACAATAACATTTAATAATTAAACGTAAGGTTACCTGATTTAAATATCAAAGGCTTTCGCTGTCCTCTAAACAGACTGAGACTTAACTTATGTGGAGTCTTAAGTAAGTAAAATGAAAAGTTGGGAATGTAAGTCCATTACACAATGGGATGAAGGCCTCAGAGCCAGCTCATGATTAATTAAAAACGACAAATGGATATTATTTTCCTGCATAGCTCTACCTTTCTAGAGGAATTTGAACACGGGAGAGTTTTTGGCGTCAGACACTTGGTAATTGCTTCAGTTTCATGCTGTCTCAGAGTGCACCGTCCGCTGGAGGATTTCACTCAAAAAAAAGAAGAAGAGGGCAGGAAAGCTGAAGAGAATGGGTTTTCTGTAATAATTTCATTGCGGTGCATTAGGCTGATGATAGTGACAGTAATGGCTTTCTGCTGATCCAGTATCAGCTGCTGGATCCAATAATGAAATTCTGATTTTGATCAACAGTACTAGTTTGATTTGTTAAACTTAAAGCCACATTTGTTATCTGTAAAATCAGCAGCTCCGTGCAAATAATGGACTACACTGTAGAGACAGATGATCAACAATATTTTTCCCATGACAGTTTATATTGCGCAGTGGCAATATACTAGAGGCCGTCTTGTTTGTTTCTTGCTTTACTGCAGCAGGTGTAATTCTTTTCTTGAGAAACTATTGAAGAGTTCAGTAAGCCTTTTGGCACCTTCTGGCAGCAAAAAGTGAAGAATGACACCGGAGTAGCCATCATTTATTTTCTGAAATGCGACTTCAACATCAGTTGTGTCTATACTATCTTGTTCTTAAAAGCAAAATTCACAATAAAACACTTCTAATGCTCTACAAACATTTCTATTTCTTACGCCTATTAAATAAACCAAACAACTATTGAAGCTTTTATGGCACACAATAGCTGAAAACCTTTCTCCGTGACCCTTAAATCAATTCTAAGCCAACCACAGCACCGATAATTAACACGAGTCTGGGTGTCAGTCCCTTACAAATCAAAGAGTAAATGCTTCTTTGAAGACTAGGCATTTTGCCCTATTGTTCCACAAAAAGACATCCGTCAGGGAGGAGACAGAAGGACCAATTTCTCCATTGATAGTACCCTTGATAAACAATGCAGCCTCAATGTCATGTTGTTTTGTGAGCAACTTTGCATGACTTCAACAGAAATACAAGGAAACTGTTTAACCTCTACTCCTGCAAAATAAAGAGAGAAGAGAAAACACAAGTTTTGATAAATGAAACTTGCATAGCGACTTTATCTACCCGTGACATGATTTCACAGCGACTGGCAGCATATATATATATATATACACCCATCTATGAGGGTGTAGTGGCACTGCTTACAATCAAAATGTTGATATTGCGATCCAATGCAGTGGAAAAGACAAAAGATGAGATACGTAAATTCCCCAGGCTATTCCTCTCGTCTCATGAGACTTAGGACAACTATTGCTCTTCTCCTTCTGTTCCACCAAACAGCTAGTTCAGACACATTTTTTCGGCAAGTTCTCAAAACTCAAGAGTTCTCGAAATGAAGTGTTTTGTAACATAGGAAATCATTAATCGACACAGAGGTCGACAAGGCAGGCTGAGAAACACTTCACGTCTCTAAATAACTCCTTAATTGCAGAGAACGGTGCAGACTGACATTTAAACTGTGTGAAGTGAGTAGGATTCTCCTCTAACAACTGTCTGGTCTCTCTTTCAGAATGCATGGACAGAAGCAGTGGACACGGGTGGCCGTGATGGCGCTCCTGGTGCTAACGGTGATGGCAGCTGAAGGAGGCAAAGTAGAAAAACAAGGTGAGTTTTATAAACATCAGTATAGATTCTTCTACCATAGATGAGTCCATAGAAAATGAATGTATCTCTGCAGGTTTAGATTCCCATGTGGTATATTAACATTAAACAGGAGCAACATGATGTTCATTATTAAATCAAATCCATATGAATTGATTAAGTTTCCTGATTTTATCTAAAATATTCAGACGCAGCCAGAACACCTCAACTTACTGCTGCTCTTTTACTTGTAAAATACTTATATATATATGAAGAAAATGACTCTGCAGTTTCACAACAAACTCATTTCACCTCATAAACATAAAACTGACTTTTCCTAAATGGAGTAATATACAGAGCTATCACTCCTGTTAAAATGTTCCTCTTAACTAATCATTTAGTTGGACAGAACTCTTAAAAATATATGAAAATGAAAAAAAATGAAGCCTTTGGGTTTGAAGTAATTGTGTCTCCTGTGAGGATTTACCAGAAACAAATAGCAATATCTTGCAAAACAGCAAAATAAGTCAGATAAATCCCACTTGGGTAAAGACAATAACATTCTGCCTAATTTAAATTAAATAAAAACAGTTCATTTGCATTGGACCAATGGTCTTTTAAATTATTTTTTATGTTTTTATTTATTTATTTCTATTCTTTTATTACTTTAGTTTACTTCTTAATTATCTTTTTTTTTCATTTCTATATAAATTTGATCTCTTTTATTTTGCTCTTTTCCAATTGTGTTGTTTTAACATCACTTTGAATCTACCTCTGTGTATGAAACGTGCTCTTTTAAATAAAACTGCCCTGACATGGAAATGAGCAAATGCACTTAAACTTATTACATTTACCTTGAATTAACATAAAAAGTTGAGAGGGAGTGAATGCTTTTATAAACACCGCTAATAGCAGTTTTCATTTGTTTTAATAAAGCTAAAGATTTTAACACTTTTTTTAAATTTATCTACAGGATTTGCAGAAATAACATCAGTTCTTGAGCTGAGACTTGAAACAAGACAAAAATGTAGACTTTAGATGTGACTTGATTGCTGCGTAACTTGACTTACTTGAATTTTGACTCCTTAAAACCTGACTTGACTTGGAAAAAAAGTTTTGACTTGCTTCTAACTATATTGGCAAGATGTTAGCTGGTTTCAACACTGGTGTTTTTAAAGTGCCTGTTTGGTCCCTACAGGAAAGAAGGAGCGCAAGTCAGACTGTGGGGAGTGGCAGTGGAGTGTGTGTGTCGCCAATGAGGGGGACTGCGGACTCGGCACCAGGGAGGGAACACGCACCGGCACCGACTGCAAGCAGACCATCAAGACCCAACGCTGCAAGATCCCCTGCAACTGGAAGAAGAAGTTTGGAGGTGAGGTAGAAGTGCTAAGATTCAGATTTTGCTGTGTAGCAATACAGAAACTATAAGTTAAGCAAATTACCACACAATTTAGAATCTTTTCTTCTTCTATACAAGTGCAAGGCCCCCATTCCTCTCCCCTTGTTGATGTATAGCGGCCTGCAATTCACACAAACAATTGTTCCACAATAGGTATGGGTGAGCCAGCTAATTAGAGGTACAACAGAAATGTCTGGTGAGGATGTGATACACCGCCAAGGAAAACACAGGAATCTTGCTTTTTCATTTGCTTTTTGAGCTTGAGACTATGCAGCCTTCAGAGCTGAAATGTGACAAACCTTGAGGACTTTTGTTCCCCCAGTAAGGCCTGTCAGGCAGGAGCCTGCTACACCGCAATGAGCCTGTCACAAGTGATGAACACACCACAGGAAATAATGGTCCTGCTAAATGGCTATATAGATTATAGCAGAAAAAAGTTTGGTAGCTGTGGTAATAAGTTACATGCCTCTGGCCTTTAAATTGTGGAAACTTAGTTGAGGAGACAAAAAAAAAGAAATGAAAAGAAAGTAAATGAAAACCCTCTTGTGTTATTAAAATCAAGGCCAGTGATATTTCTGCAAAGATAAGTACTGTAACATTAGGTGCACATGCCCCAGAAAATGCATCGAAATTGGTGTGAAAAGACCCCGCAATGTCACCCTGGCAGCTAAATGTGGATTCAGATATGGTGCTGCTCAGTAGAAATGTCTCTCTGCCTTGAATTTTAAAGCCTATTTTGCTAGTAAAATAGCAAGATAAGCACTGGCAGGTATCACTAAGCAACAACGTTTTACTGTGCTCAGGTGCTATTATCAGACAAATCATAAACTTGGAATTATGAGTTTTTATCTGGGTACACTGGAAGATTTGACAACCCAATTGTAAAAACTATTACATCTGTCTAAAAAAGAAAATCAAACCCCAAAAGATCCTTAAAAAAAAACAAACACATGAGAACTACTGTAGGTTTACAGTAGTTTTGAGCCTGAAAGTACAACACAACAATACAGAGTGAGACAAGGAATATAAATGTTGTGCTTAAAAATAGGAAGTGCAAAATGCTGTAGAGCGAGGGTTTCCAGAGGCATGACCCAAAAACAGGAAAACTCTTCTCTGTGGGGCAGGTGATGTGGGTAACCAACACTAGAGCTAATGGGTTTCTATTCAATAGACCATAAAAATACTCACACAGTGCTGGTACAAAAGGCTGCACAAACATAAAACCTGAAACAGAAAAAGCAATGATGAGAAAGAAAGTGAGAATGAATAACTTGAATCTGCGAGGAAATACTCTTTTTCGTGGCACTGAAGGACCACTTTTATACATCAAAGTCAGTTTACTTGTCATATGACTTGTCGTCTGTAGCGCTTGAAGGAGATTTCTAGTCTTATATTTATTGCTAAAAGCTGTTACAAACTGGAGGTGTTGAGTTTAAATGCTGTCCACATTTACCAGGCACAGAGACACTGACAAAATATGCTACCAAACTGCATTATGGGGAATTCAGGAGATTGATTCACACTAGCGACTAAAAGTCAGGAGATCTTGGTCTCTGCTGTGTTCATTTTGACCATTCTTTTGAAATCTGTCTCCAAGTCTTAACACATCCAGTAAGTTTTTCAACTTTATGGAATTAGTAAAATGTTACTAAATTGTAAGAGTAGCTCTTTAAATGTTAGCTGCTAAACCTCAAACTGCAGCTGACCCATGACAATTTGAATTTGCCCACCAAACATGAATAAAATGCATAAAATAAGAGCATATCACAGCATTCAAGAGTTCATGAATATGTGGATTTTAGAATTTTCTTTTTATTTGGATATAATATGACAATATTAAGATTAGTCGTTAAGATAAAATATGAATCCTATGATTATCCAAGCTATATTTGCATTAACAGAGACATTATTATTGTCATTATTGTCATTATTCTGAAAATGGAAGGGCATAATTTATTAACAATATACCATGATGATATTTAATTAATGAAAAATTCAATAACTCAAAAAATTATAGACATAAGTAAATTATACCTTACCGATCTTTCCCATCTCTTGCAGTCTTGCACAGAAAGTTTTTCATTACATCCTCCAACATTTCATAAAGGCAGGGAAGGAACTCTGTCATTTTAAAGGAACAGATCTTTTTCAGCCATTAAGTAAGATATATAGAACTCTGTTTAGATATAGGATTGCTGGTTTGTGGGTGTGTGCACACAATTTTTTTTCGCCTACTTGTATGTGACATCTTAAAGAGGACATGACTGCCAGCTAAATTCCCAGGAGCCAGTAAGGAATCTCTCTCAGAGACAAATTATACAGTTGGTATGGAGGCGCAGGGTTTTAAGTTGGATGCTCAGGAAGTCCCTGTGGGATTCTTGCAACAATGGCCCCATCACCCCCTCTCCCTGCTCTCCGTCCCTCCTCTCCTCACCCCTTATCTCCCCTCTCCCCTCGTCTGATGAGCACCCTGGGATCTCAGAGGCAGTGACAAGGGGCCCCGACGCTTTCATGTGAGAGGAAGCTGACGAATGAGTGTCACAGCCTCAAGGGAACCTGGCTAGAGTGGCAACAAAATAATGGAGGGAGATATGAGAGACATGGACATACAGTACACAAACACACTTGTACACACACACACACACACGTTGTGCTATGTCACTTTTGGGGACATTACATAGATTTACATTCATTTCCTGGTGATTTACCCTTATCCTAGCCATCACCACTACTTGCCTAACCATAACCCTAACCCTAACCCTAATCCTAACCCTAACCCTAACCACTGACCCAAAAATCAGTTTTTTCCCAATTGGGGTTTTTGTCCCTAGTTGGACAAGCTGTCCCCAATCAACTGGTCTTAAGACTGAAATTTGTCCCTGAAAGTAGCCTATGACAGACCACACACACACATTTCTATGACATACTCTATAACCACTGCTGCCATTTTCTGGAGTAAGCTTGCATCCTCTGGGGCCGAGTTTAAGGTGGGTTACATTTAATATCAAATGAAAGCACATATGTGAAATTTATTTAAAGTGCTGTTGAAAGTACTTCCAATACTCGGCTGCCAAGATTACATCTGTCCATTATTTCCAGGCTGAGCAGCAGCCAGTTTTTTGATTGCATTCATCTGTTAGCGGGTGTCATCATATACAGTTGGAAATATAAGATCAAAACCGTGAAGCACCATCTGTTCCTGTTAGCAAAAAAGCTATGAGCATCTTTTATGCTGTTGTTAATAACCGCGTCTGGTGATGAGGTGTTAGCAGAACTCTCTCTGTGGATCTTGGACAGTTTCTATTGATAAGAAGGAGATAATAACCAAGTAGATTAAGACTGCTCATTAAACAACCATTCACAGTGTATGACTCACAACTCTTCTCAGACTCAATGGGCTTGTTTCATTGACTGATTGCAATTGGTTGCTTTTTTTAAAACAAATATAGAGGCTGCAGTGTATCATCTTACTGTGTTTTCTGCTTGATCGCTTCTATACGATGCCTCCTCAGAGCTACTCTACCGAACAAAAGCGTCTAATTAAGTATCTGATTTCTCTCTTTGTCGTAGGGGAATGCAAGTACGACTTCCAGGCTTGGGGGGAGTGCGATCTGGCGACGGGAAAGAAGAACAGGACAGGTGTGCTGAAGCGAGCGCTCATGGATGCGACTTGCGCAACCACTGTCACAGCCACCAAGCCCTGTGGGAAAATCCCCAAGACCAAGCTGCAAGGTAAGCTGTGAGGAATAAATCATCACTAGATGAAATGTAACTCTCGCCGGACACACCGAGCCTGTCAGCAACGGCGGGACATGCCGAAGTCCGGTTGATGAATCACTGTGTCTTCAAAAAAATGTGGTTTGCTGCAGTCAAAGGATATGATGTTTTGCTGAAATAAAACTTGAGTGAATTTCATACAGGTGCTGGCACTTCAATCATAGAGGGCTTTCTTCAGACTGCTAAATAAGTTCTCAGTTTCTTCTTTGGAAACATCACATTGATCTCATAATAAAGAAAGTTCAGGACTGCAACTTGATTGGTGGGGCAACACATTTCGGAGAACTGTCTGCTTCCTTTGTGCTCTTTGGAAAAGGGCCTCCCAAACACACATTGGCACAATAAAATGCACTGATGAAATTGAGGTACAATCCCAAATAAAACCTGAATGAAATCAAAGTCACACAAGAAAAAAGCCAAGTATTTTATCACCAAGTGTTTACCCCGTCTGTCCACACTGGAACAGGGTTCAGACTTATGCAAACTGGACAGATTTGTTGAACTACCTACACTCTAAATACAATATAATAGGATTTTTGGATTAGTTTGAAAGCTTGAAATGTTTGTATATACATTCCAAAAATAAAAATCTAATTATGTTAGAACAATTTGGATCAAAAGAAAGACAGTAACACACTCATGACTTGGAATAAGAGTCTTTCCAGGATGTTATTACACTGTCAAAACATTGTAAACAGTTGGTTTGTTTAGCTAATTATAGCTGAAGGAGTGTTTACAACTTTGCGTCTTTGTTTCTTTAGCTGAACTGCTGATCTTCCTTCAGACAAGCTTGTATATTTTGTGCCAATCATTGATTGCATGCAGGTTAAAATTAGAAATAAAAGAATTCAATTAGGATAAATTAGTATAAGCACATGTAACAAGGTGTATAAGAGAGCGAACTTCTTCTATCCTCTTTTTGATAATTACTGTGTTAGTTCAGTAGATATTTATCTTGTCCCCTGGTAGAACTCAGACTGATTGCATCCTTGCTAAATCCAGCAAACCCTTTCAAATTATTTCATGTCTGCCACTGTAAGCTGTGATTCACATTTATATTCAATTCACCATCGGCATGATGGAAATGGAAATCCACCTACTTAAGTGCTGAGCTGAAGCGATGCGTGGCAGTGTTAAAGCAAAGGTGAATAGGTTAACTCGCTGTTCAATTACATGCTTTTAGCTTTCTTCAGTCATGTCAAAAACACTGAAGTCAGAGAGCTTTTTTGCTCCTACTTTCCACATTTTCTGTAAAAGGGGCAGTTATCAGAAAACTTGAGTTGACACAAGATTAAAACTTATACGGGGGGATATAAGATAACCTTGTGGACGCATATTACTGTTTGGAGAGATTGGCATGAAACTAATGATAAGAAAGTCCTCGACTCATTCCAAGTAAGTCAATGCCCTTTGTTGATTTTGTAAACAAGGATGTAATTGACCTACTGCGAATGTCCCATTGTCCAAACAGGATTATAATGAATGCAGAATTGCTGCCAAATGTCATAAACTGCGCCCTTATCACGCTCAGCAGATGACAAGTAAGCACACAAGGTTTGCACATAGAGTTTGCTTAACCTTACTGTCACTTGATCAAACAACCACTGTTGGGTGAAGCCCTAATTTACAATGATAAGACAATGTGAGCACTTCCGAGGTAGTCTTTTAGTGCAGGATGTCTGGCTGCCCACTGTCTGTCTGCTCCACTATTTGCCTTAAGATTTTATGTCAAACTCTATTTGAATTTCAAACGAGGAATCTGCTAAATTTCTTTACTTGGTAGCACATCATTAATGCTTTGTGACAGGAGGTTAAAGGAGTTGTAATGTACTCGCCGTCTGTGACTCTCCCATGTTTTTTTCAGCTGATATGAATTAAAGGTGCAGTGTGCAGAACTTAGTAGCATCTAGCAGAACTGACTTGGCATAAATGGAATATAATATTTTAAAAGTATGTTTCAATTAGTGTTTAATCACCTGAAAATAAGAATCATTGTGATTTTTTTTTACCTTAGAATGAGCCCTTTATATATAGATCTATATACTTAGTCCAATGCAAAATTGATACAGATACATTTCTAACAATATGAAATTGCTGCAGATCAAAGCTGATTTGATATTTTTACTTATAATGAAAGTATGGCTGAAATAATTCATTTAAAATGGTAAATTAGAAATATCTCCGATAATTATGTCCTCTGCCTCACCAACAGTAGTAAACATGGGCAGTGATATATTGAATAACTTTTTAGTCAGTGCCTTCATCAAACCTTTTCACTAAAATATTGCTAGTTGGATATTGTTTCACAGTTCCCGGGTCAGTGCCATCCTTTTGAATTCGGCATTTTCCGGTAACACAGTGTGGTTGCATGTCCCTGTTAATAAAACACCTCATGGTCTTCAGTGACAGTTTAGCTTTAAACTGAGAGAAGCAAGGAAGTAGCATTAGCTGCTAACGCTAGCATTACTGGCCCTTTGTTGAGGGCTCCTTTAACTTTAATGTCAGTGCACATGCTGCGTCCTTAAATTAGTAGCCAGGTGTGGTACAGTCTGCATATTTTTTTAGCACTAATAGTGTATTATTTTAATACTTTAATACTTTTTTGCTAATGCAATGTAAATGTCAGGCACGATAGTTTCTTGGGGAAAGTTGTGGATGGCTGTGATGAATTTGACCTTCTTGTTGCCACTGTATGGCATAATAATTGAAGAAAATCTTGCAAGGATGGTCAAATATAAGAAAAAAAAATCCCAATTAAAGTCCCTTTGAGTATGTATGACAGCAACCACATACACATTTCTTAATTCAAACTTCATTCCTCATCTTTTATTATGCAAGTGCATGTGCACAATATCGATGCAGATCATGAACTTTTCATGTTAATAAATGTAAATGAAAATGTATATATTCATGTAGGGTAGGTGTATGTGCATGTGAGTGAAAATGTGTTTGGTCATGTGTTTGGTTAGCAGTCATGTGTGCAGAGCTGCGTATACCTGTGCACATCAATTCTAATGAAGGCCAGATGTGTGGATTCAGAGTGACAGCCTAAGAGGTGTGAGAGCTGAGGGCAAAAGAGAAGCAGAGCGAGGATGACAGTGGCCGAGATGAAGGTAGGCAGTTGGGAAGAGAGACCCGCTATCTGAGCGAGGTGTGATTTCCCATGTCTGCCAGTTGGAAGATAAGCCCTGGAAAGCAGAGGGGTTACTGGGAGAAAGAAAGAGGGGGTGCTGTGCACAATGAGGTGTGTACAGGAAGGGGAATTGTGTGTGCTTTTCTGTTTGTGTCAGGGGATGGCAGAGATACAGTGCACAGCAGCGGGATCAGAGAGCTTACGAAAAAAAAACAGAAATGTTTGGCTATGGAGTGACTGAGGTGGAGAGAGGAGAGACTATCTAACCCCCCGGCGGGGGAGCAGAGATCTGTCCTGTCCGGCCAAATCTGCAATTCTGAACAGCCACCGTGGGTTTGGAAGATAGGTTTCCCATGACTGCAGCAGGTTGCTGTGATGGAGGTAGCATCTGTCATTTGCAGATTCTGTAGGAGACAATGCTAGGAGGCGCCCTGGGAGTGATCTGCGATTCAGAGTTGCGTGTCTTGGCTGTTTGGCCCAGGTGAAACACAGACCCTGCGGAGCGAAAGCGAGAACAAAGAGTGACAGAAATGAAACATCATGAATGCCTGTAGAAACCTCAAGGTCCCCGCCTTCTCTTTCAGCTGAACAGGAGTGAGTAATGCACGAGGGAATGTTTTGGATGCCAGACTTGATCTCAGTTTAAACAAAAGGCTTTGAAAAAAAATAAATCTGGCATGTCTGAATTTGTTTGGGGCAATTTTGTGTGTGTGATTTTCACTGGACAAACATGTGGTGTTGTGATGCTTAAATCAAAGATATGCATTCAGACTCACACTTGGTATTATTATTATTATTATTAAATTCAATATTTCTGCCCCACAACGGCTGAGAGCAGTAATTACAGAAAGTGTGAAAATGAGAAAAGAAGGTTTAAAGTTTTGTGGCTGATAAGACAAACTCTGAAGCAGATAGTTAAGTTGTAATAGCTTCATTTTATGCCTTTTTGAGCAGGCAATATATAAATGACAGACCATCAGTCACCATGTGATGATGACCTCCTTTAACCAAAGGCACATAACGCACTCTGTCTTTGGATTATCTTAAATGAATGCACAAGAAAAATGTAGAGTTGTATCTACAAAGAAAATGTGTTGTTTGAGGTCCCTTGACCATTTTAATTTATTCATTAGCATCATAAATATTCTATGATTTAAATTAACTGTCTTTCTTTTCTCTATATAAAAAGAGGCTTGTGTCTTCCTGTGACAGAGAGTGTAATGAATGGGATGGTGCGTTCTATAGCTCAGAGACAAAGTGCAATAACTGCAGCCGGAGCAACAACACAATCTGAATTGATGGTCTTGAGATAGAGTGTTGGGATGTAAAGCCTTCTTAGATAAATTTTAGGCTATATGAATAAAATGGACGTGACAATATAGAGATAAAAATGCATTAAAATGTCAGTATCTGTGCAGCTAGAGCACAGTAGTGCAGCTTGCTGACAATGTTATATGTTTTCTAGAAAATTAAGTGTTTTTAGGGAATATATTTTTATGTGGTAAAAAAAAAGTGGTGCTGGAGGAAGTATTTCAATAGTAGTAGTTGTAGTAGTAGTAATACCACAATATAAAATACTTAAACACAAGTTAAAGTCCTGCATTCAAAATATTACTTACATAAAAATGTATGTATCTAAAGGTAAAAAAAGTAAAAATGCTCAATATGCAGCAGAATGGCCTCTTTCATTATCAGTATTATTTGATCAGGCATAAAAGTTGATGTTGTTTCTATTGTAGATGGAACTAATTTAATTTACTTTATATACTGTTTGGTAGTTTAATCTATAACAAATATAATCTGATCTTCATGTTTTGTAGGTAAAACCTAAAGCTGCAAAGTATAATAGGACAATTTTGCTGTGTTAAAAACTACAATATTTGGCTATTTGGCTCAGAAATGTAGTGATGTATGAGTATAAAGTAGAATTAAATTCAAAATACAACAAGTACTGAAGTGAATGTACTTACAAATGTCAAAAAGTCTGATTCTGCTCTCAACCCAGTTTTGAGCAAATATGTAGTTACTGCGTTTTAGCTTTGGGCAGATTTGAGCTGGAGAAGGCAGCAGCGGCCTGATTATGAGTCTGTGTCAAAGTCAAAGAGGAGAGTGAGCAGTGCCATGTAATGTGCAAATGCAGCAGAAAGTACTCCAGCCTGGTATGAGTGTCCCCATCTCATATATATATATATATATATATATATATATATATATATATATATATATATATATATATATATATATATATATATATATATATATATATATATATATATATAGAGCAGATAGAACAAGAGCGAGAGCGAATCCTTTTTCTCCATCTCGCTCCCCGGGGAACGGGATATGTTGTCAAAAACAACAAGGGAAGAAGAAGAAGAAGAAGAAAAAAGGAGAATACATTCAAACAAATACAAGCAAACAAATGGGATGGAAGAGCAATTTCCATATTTGCATGGGTGACGGCGATACACGTCAAAATGTTAATGCCTGTGGAAGTTTGCGATTGAGGAGACAAGAAGAGATTTTTAAGAAGATTCCTTCATCCTGCACATTCAGAATGTTAAGAGGTTGAAACTCAATTGATCTCATTGACGAGGCATAACTTGTCGCTGTTCAGAGCTGCTTGCCAGCATGTCATTAGAGGATTTGTGAGTTGTGGAGGTGTCCTTTTCAAGATAATCCATTCATACAAAAAATTAATTCAGGATTTAAGTATTGACAGTCTTCTTATATATTATCTGTTTTAAAATACAGCAAGATGGGTTTTTCCATATATTACTGTCCTCTTATCGGATTTTTCAGACAATTTAATCAAGCCTTCACATTTTATTTGACTTCTATGACAAGTTCTAGCTCTGAATAAGCAACACACTGATTAACATTTTGACTCGTCTTCAAACTCGTGGGAGCATCTGAAATTAGAAGGTGTAAGTGCAGTAGGAACATGCTTCGGATTAGGTATGCGGTCTAAACAAACAGGGTGTGGATTAGCCAGGCTTACATCTCTGTCTGTGTTTAACATGTTGAAAACTGAAAAGCTTGCTAGAAAACACCACTCACAGTTAGAGATTAGGAGATGTACTATATATTTTTTCTGAAAAAAGATGATCAAATACACAGAGAAGTATAGAATTAGTGAGCACAAAATACATCTTTTTATTCACAAATTTTCTTAATAGGCCTTTTTCACAGCAGTCGTAGAAAGCACAGGTGTTAGAAACATTATTCAGCTATCACAGTGTGACAGACAGTTTGTTTCATTTCCAGTTTTGTCTCTTAACTTCCGGTTTCTGTTGCTGGCTTTAGCAAAAACAAGTCAAAAGTCTCGGCACTGATTGAGAAATGTAAAGCAGGCTGTGTGAACCAAAGTTGGAAACACATGTCTGCACTTTTGAGGAGGTCTTAAGGGCTCTGACACCACATCCGCTGCAGATATCTGATCAAAATGAACGCCCAAATCTATACCTAGCTTAAAACTAGCTCAATTTGCTTGCTTGTTGCTGAAACACACAGCTTCAAATAGCATAATCTGTGCTTTTCCTACTGTGACATGTCATGAAAAAGGCCTATTTGGCAAGGTATTATCACCAAAAAACATTTTAAAAAGAGTTAATTTAGGTGTGTAACCCATATCTGCACATACAGTTGTATGTATGTTCAGAGATTGCAAAAGCCAAAAAGACAAAGAGACTGAGACACAGACACAGTGGCATGCACAAACAGCTCGGCAGATTGACAGTCCAGCAAACAGCTAGCCAGAAGCTAGCTAGCCAAACTGCTGCAGGTTGTGCTCTCTTCCTGTTCACCAGAGCGGAGAGACCGCAAAGCGGAAAGGGAAGCCATTGACTGTGGCTTCTGTCATGGCTGCCAGGTACCAGTGCACTGTTGCGGGAAGATCATAAAGTGGTTTTTCATGGGGCATACAGCAGGCCACTAAATCAATCCTCAGGAGACAGCGGAGGAGGGAACGCTCGCAGTGTCACAGCACTCAACCTGCACTCTGGCAAAAAACAAAAAAAAAACTAATTAAAACTCAAACGGTTGCTTATTACAAGTTGAAGCAGAGCATGGGTGCTCTTCATGCAGACAATGGGATTTTGTTTATTTCCAAACACACCACCTCTGGCAGAGAATTTGTCGAAGTAAACACTGTGGGTTGTCACTCTTTTCTGTCCTTGCAGATGCAAAGAAGCAAAAGAAAGACGGCAAGAAGCGAGAGCGCACCCAAATGGACTGATGCAGTTGTTTGTCCTAGGGAGGAAGAAGAGGGTGGAAAGACGTCCACTGCCCTATTTCAACATGGTTCCTCTGTGTATGTCCTGTAGGTTGACAGTAGGAGCCTAGAGCTTTGACAAAACCAGTGGAAATATGACTTATAGTGACGTGTTTTACTTTTTCTTCTTTCTAGCACCTGATAAGAAACTTGTATGTTGCGATAGGAGATAAAATACTCAGCGGCACGAATAGCTAATGACTATTTGTTTACTAGTGTTTTCACATAATGATGTTATTTCTAGGATTATTTTCTGAAAAACAAATTGGATAGGATTTGTCTTACAATTGCATAGCCTAACTCTAATTTGGAAAACTCTTTGGTCCATGCCCTGACTTAATGAAGCAGTTCGCTAAAAGTGAAGCTCTAAACATCTTTGCTTAATTAACTTGAGCAAAAAAAGTCATGCATTTGCAAATTTTGAAGTGGCTCAAGTTAATTGTAACTCTTTCCTCTGATCATTTTGTGGTTTATGATATTTTTTCTTTTATTTCCAATAACAATAAACATAAGTTAGTTCTGTCTGGAGGCTGCATGAAATAGCTACTGTACATGTGTGCAAAATGTAACTGTTAGTTTGTTTTCCTCCTGCTGCTCTTTTGTACCTCAATTTATACCCTCTGGTTTTTACTCTCCATGCAGCTCCTGGCTGTAAAAATATATAAAGTCCTCACTATTTAGTCCTCAGTCGGAGTTAACATTTTCCTATGTATCCTGTTACATTTGCAAAATCAAAAAAAAGAATAAAATTTTAAAAAATGAAAAAGGTAGAAAGCATTTCTCTTTCACCCTTGTGCATCCTCACAGTCAAAAAACTCCAAAAATGTCAAACACATTTCATATAGTTTTATTTGAATTTCATTCTGAAAGAATATGGCACAATGTAACCACTTAATGCAGTTCATCTTACAGAGTCATAGTTGGCCAGTGATATTAACACTCATTGTCCAGAACAAATAATCAATCAAGAATGCATCAAAAAGGAAATCAATACCATTGTTACTGTACAGGAAGTATCATAGTGGGGTAAAGGGGGAGGAGAATAGATGGGGGATTCTTGGGGGAGGAAACATTCAGATAGTAGCTATTAAACACGTGTATGTACATTTCAAATGTACCGCATCCGAATTACATATAATGTATATCATATAGATATATACAATGCAAACAATAGACTGTTAAATTCATTTTTCCTATTGCGAAGAGAAGCCACAAGCCACAGTGAGTGAATACACAATGAACATCTACATACATAAGCAAATGAAAAATGAACACTGTATGTACATTTAACACTTGCAGCAGGCTACTGATTTTTCTTTTTTTTCATTTTTGTTTGCCATTTTTGTTTTAAATTGTTTATCGTGACCCCTTGAAGTTCAGATTGGGTCAAAGAATTCAACCCTCAACACTTTGGTTGCTCCACTAAAATAAAAACACCTCTTTTTTTTCCCCCCCAGGCTGTTAAAATTGCAAAAGTTATAAAGTGTCCAGTGATATAACAGGCAACCAGCTTCTTCCCAAGGTGAGTGTGAAGCCCGGTAAATTTACAGGTGAAATCCAAATGAAGCCCTTGCCTCTGGGCCTTCGGCTCACACTGAAACTCATTTTAGCTTTTGTCCTCCTCTGAGTTTCCAGGTTTGCACTTTTTTTTTTTTTTTTTTTTTTTTTTTTTTAAACTTTCTGGGTGCAAAAAGTCACTCTTCAAATCCTCCAGAACTCTGCTCCAAGTTTGAATCCGGTCGCTCCTTTTGCAAGGCGAGAATCCATTTCTAAGCAAATCATGCCTCAAGAAATGCACATATATTTATACCTTATACTTTTATAACCATATTCTCTTTGAAATACTTCCATAACCTATTATACTTATATCTCTATAGATCTTAAATAAACATTTGTTTTATTTCAGAAAAAAAAAATTGTCTGTACACTTATCATATTCTAATTTGTAATACTACATTTGTACAATGATAAAAGAAACGGAGGTTTATAAAATGTGATAGAAAATGTACAATATAATGTATTTATATGTATTCCAGTGTCACACAAAGCTGTGTCTGAGTCTTTGGAAGCCTGTTGCTATTGAAAGACTGTTTAAAGAGGAAGGAGTGATGACAGAGAAATAGACAATCACACTGTGCGCATCTTCCCTGATGTGTGCCATGATATTTTGTCCAATCTGATGTCTTCATGCTGAGGATGCCATTTAGGGAAAAAAAAAAAAAACAAAGGAAATAAATAAAACACCACAGCAAGCTGCATGCACACACACTCACACAAATGACAACACTGATCTCGATATTATGACAGACACACAGAGTTTGCAGGGGGAAGCATAATTTCCCTTATGACAAATGTGAATACACGCACATACACACACCAGATACACACACACACGCACACACATGTGGATGGAAAATCAACCAAAACAGCCCGCTGTGCCTCCAGGATAGTATTGAAATATGTCACTGCTGTGACTGTATACTGTACAGTTTCTGATAAATTACTTCAAAGACATTGAGATGATGATTTTAGATTGTTCAGTCACCAAACTTGCATTGCCTCGATAATCTGGCAGCGGCTGTTAAAATGGAAATTTCAGTAATGGGAGCTCAGAGCTGAAAAACACAGTATCTTTAACAAAAAAAAAAAAAAAAAAAAAGATAATTTAGGAAGGCTGAATAACATGCTCTTTAATGCGCATCACACTGCGGCATTATCTACAACTTTCAGCACAGACACACTGAAGATACAACAGGGATTTTAGGATAAAAGAGCAATTTGTTTGTCACTCTGGGTAAGGCACTTCAAATTGCTCTGTACAATCTGGCGATATATATATTCCGTCTCGGATAATATTCTCACAGCACGTACAAGCTGCTGCGTTTTCACTTTCTGCGTGACTTCTGCAACTTCAAAGATTGTTCAGGTTATTCACGGCCTCCAGAGTGAAGCCAGAGAAACCTTCGAATTCGAAGTCGTCTCTGATAAACGTTACATGTCATATGTACTCCCGTAAAAGGAGATTAGCCCTTTGACATAAGCCGTATGAAGAGGAGCCCAGCTAGCTCTGACGGCACATTATGATCTGGTGATTACAGTAGTGACAATGTTTATTCTAGTCATTAGACAGATGAACATTATAATGTATGTCCTGCACATGAGGATATATGCATTAAATGCTTGTAAAATGCGAAGGTTGTGATCATGATAACCATAAAGCAAGAAGCGGTGGATTCTGTTTGCACGAAATGAGGTTGAGAGCCATAAAAGCTCAGGAGGGACGGTAAACAGCGTCATATTACTTATTGTTTACACCAGGCAGCCAGTTTTGTCTGAGACGCTCAAATTCCTGCAGCAAAACCCTTGGCTGACCTGCCCAGAATGGCTGCGACTTCTCCAAACATGGTCCACATGCAGTGTGATCCTCTAGCTTTGGATTTTGTCAGTGACAAACCATACCCCCCCCACCCCCCCTCCTCCGCCACTGCTTCATTCCCCTTTCTCCCCCTCTCACAACCCCCCACGTAACCATGACTACAAAGCCAAGCTTATCTGTTACATACGTACAAAGTGTACACCTTGAGGCTATCAGCTGGCTCTCTCCCTCGCGTGCATGACAGCCGTTGTCTCTCACTGTCACCGAACGGCGCTCTCTCGTTCTATCATATAAGCCCCCGTTCTCTCACATCACCCACTTCCCCACCGTTTCACTTTCCAATGCAAAAGACAACGCCTTGTTCTCATCCGTTCGACAACTTGGCAACAGGAGCTGAAGGGGTTGAAACAGTTAGTAAGAACTTTTGCTCCTGATGTTGAAAGTGCACGGAGCAGAGATGATTGCAGTGAGAGCACTTGTTTTTTTTTTTTTTTAAAGTCCATCTCACCCCTTTTTTTCCCCGCTCCAGGAGGTTATAAACTGCCATCACCTTCCATCAAACACCCAAGCAGCTGCTCAAACTGGGACCCTGGACCACCTGTGACTGTGAGCCACTTACTCTCCTGCTGGTATCACTCAAACGACAGCTTAGCAAAGATTAATCAGATATTCTGGAAAGCTCTTTACCCACTACCGAGATGTGTGACAGATGTCAGACAGACATGGCTCCACTTATCACCGTGACAGATAGTTGGATGTTGAACTCGGATGGATGCCTGAGCTCCTGCTGAAACTGCTGGGATTGATAAACATGGACCCCCCATGTATGTGCAACAGTGACGGGACAGAATCAAATACATTTTCCACAGTACATACACAAGTCTGAGGTTCCTCGATTTAAGGGTTTTCCATTTCATGCTACTTTTTAACTTTTACTCTGCTACATTTCAGAGGAAAATACTGTTTGTTTAGTATAAAACATATAAGACATATGATCACCCTGTGAAAAGATGCAATATTATCTAGGCAAGATTAATGCTGCTTATGTATCAGTGAAACTAATCCAGTAATGTAACACTCTGAAATGGGCAATGGGCAAGTACATTTTACAAATAATACTTATATATGTACATATTTTTACTTTAAAGAGTACTCTATGATCTATTATTGGGATTCCAAAAAGTTTGAGGACTTGTAAGAGACTCAGAAACTTCCCATGATACGACTCAGTAGCTTTATTTCATTAGACCCTCCCTGCTCGGTAAACATTAACATTTTTCAAACTCCACATTGACATGTGAAAAAAGTGAAGTGCACCTTTAAGAAAAATTTTGAATGTGTAACTTGTACTTATAATATATAAATATAGATTATTTTTACATTGTGGTATTATGACTTATTCTTCAAGCTGCTGTGATTATACAATTAGTCAATCAAAAGAAAGTATATTGGAAACTGTTTTAATGATCAATTAATCATTTAAGTAAATTTGCAAGTTAAAGTGATAAGCGTTTGATGGTTCCCAAATGTGAGAATTTGCGGTTTTTCATGGTCTTACATCTTAGATTGAATATTTTTCAGTTTTGAACTGTTGGTTAGACAAAACAAGACATTTAATGACATCACTTTGTGCTCTAATATATTGTGATGGTCATTTTTCACTGTTTTCTGATGATTTATAGAATTAACGATTAATCGAGAAAACGGCAGATTAATTGATAATGACAATAATTGTAAGATGCAGCCCTTCTTATTCTCAAGTATAGGATCTGAATACATCTTCAACTATATGTATGTGTATAGCTAACATGCAAGAAATGTGTTTGCCATTTTGCTACAGATTGACAGCAAAAATAGCCAAAATGCAAATATTGATGTACTGGCTTAATGTGAAATTGTGATTAATTCTGTCATTACTATTACAAAATTTGAATGCAAGTGCAAGGATGTTTATCCTGCACCAGCTCTGCACATAGGGGAGTACAATATAATACAGCAGGAAGGAAGGCAATAATGGGTGCAGGAGAAAGAGAGAAAATGAGAATGAATAATAGAGGACGCTAATGAATCTACATGTGATATTTAGATTACATTCATGACTTCATATATGAGGTAGAGACTATAACAGGATCAGGACTGAGAGGAGCACTAAGTGGGGCATGGGCGCGAAGCATGCAAGCACAAGCTGAGCGTGTAATGGGCAATCTTTAATCTCAAATGTAGGTGTTCCACATCGTCCCATAATATGATCAGCCTCATGGTGAGTTTTCATTATAGGATCTGTCCCAGATCTCTCTTTAAGGAGACAGCCTTGAGGAGCTATTCAGTGCAGGCGTATTTTTTTTTTTGCAAAGCCCCCCTACCAACTACTCTGGCAACCTCCTGATGGCAAATGCTCCCGCATATTTATCACTCCAACTGGTGAGCATACATTAATGTAATAGAGAATTGTCGACTAGGTTGAGATGATGGATGACACGCATGGAGACACAGAACATGTCTTACAGTAAATTGATATTTTCTCATTTTTTCATTATCATTATAATAAGCACAGCTATTTATTACTTTTAATCTAAGAAAAGGATGATTTTTTTTTCATAGAATTAATTAACTCGCATGTTCATTTTCAAAGTGAAAAGGAGATGAGTTACAGAACAAATAAAGACGCGGAAATAGCCCTTATTTAAATCACAAGCTCGTGACCTGTGATCAGAAGTAAACTCCATTCTTGGAGCGCGCAAACACACATCAGCATGTATACCCACACATACACACACACACTTCACACAAGAGCACCCCCACATATACACACACACAGGTTTTCACAATCATCATCATCAGTACAGTGCGGTACAGCACACACTGTGACATCAATCCACTAATCAGCAGGATAAAATGACATCTCCCACACATCCACATACAAAAAACAAAAAAAAAAAAACAATGACTTCCCGCAGATAATACGCCACAGCTCTGAGCTCCGATCACCTGTTTCACTCACTGTGTAGGAGGGTTCCTAGCAGTGGTGAAAAACTTGACAGCAAACATAAATATCTTAATAGCCGCTGTAAAATAAATATCAGAAATCCTGTCAGCAGTTGTGGAAGCTGAAGAGATGTGGTAGAAACGTCTGGTAAATCAGAAAAGTTTGACTGAACAATCTCATGCCAGATTTTTTTCCTATTTACTCATAACTTGTTGTTTGTTTGTTGTTCTTGCAGGTTTTTGTGTATTCTCTATAATATTTGGGAGGATGCTTACAGTGAGTTTTCCTTTATAAAATTTAATCAGTACTATATCAAAAATTTAAAAATGACAAGTTATGGTTTTCATGGGATTATGTGTAGGGACGTGCGATAACACTCTCAAGGTGATGATAACACTTAAGAAAGTTACTGGCATAAAGCCCCCCATTAAAGCACAACATGTCATTTCAACACTTCTTTTTTATAGATTACACAAACAATATATAATATGTTAATCAGTCATTTTTAGAAGTGTTGTTGGACAGATTTTTACTTTCAGAGAGAGCCAGGCTAAGTTTTTCCCCCTTGTGTCTAGTCTTCATGCTAAGCTAAGCTAACAGCCTCCTGGCTATTGCTTCATATTTAACAGACAGTTATGAGAGTGGTATCAATATCTCATCTAACTCTTGATTAGCAAGGTCACAGATTAATCTGATTGGTCCAAATTAAGTTTTGCAGTTGAGTACATCTCATTTTATGAAACAATATGGGTCAACATCCTGTATGTACTTTGAATTCACATTTAAAGGGTAGGTCAGCTAAAATTACAAAAAATATTTGATCACTAACTGACAGTTGTATTCATTTTATTGTAGTATTTTATTGTAGTATTTCTTTGTTAGAAAGTAGTTTCAATGAAGTAAACTGTGGTCTGTGTAACCAGGGCATTGTTTCTGGAAAGACATGTTTGCTACTGAATTTTTTAAAAGTTGTTTTCCACTGCTGTGAGCACAAACAAAAGTCCACTCATGAAAACTGTTTTTGTGTGGAGGCTAACATTTCAGACACAGATATAAAAACCTGTTCATATAAAATCATCCTAACCGTCCCGCATGGATAAACACCACCAGTAGAAATAAGTGAGAAATATGTTTCTTGGTAATTTGGATGAACCAAACTTTTAAGTTCAAAACTATTTCTGGCTACCATTTGGGCCCGTTGACATGCAAAGTTGACAAGTGTAGCTTTAATATATTTACATGTCTATTATATATTGATGACAACATATTCCGACAGGGGCTCGTTCATGGATGAGATAGCTTCAAGCCCTGATGTGACCATGTCACAGGCAATCTACACAGGCTGCCCCACTTTATTCTACATGTAGCTAGTTGAAAGTGCCGTAATAAGGATCACAGACACAAGGAAAGAAGGCAGGCGGAGGGGCACACATGGGTGTACACACATACTCCAACCCCACACACACACCCATATGTGTGCTCACACAAATACTGAGTATACACTGATATGTACAGTTATCTACAGGTATCTTCACTGAACTTCAAACTTCTGAGGTTTGTAAATTCAGTCAGCCCTATTTTCCCATTTTGAAGTTTTTCTTGTGTTTTCACACAGCGCAGATCTTCCTCCTCTCTTCTTTTTTCATTTTTTATCAGCCCAGTGTCACTCCCAAGTGCTCCCTGCTTTACACACCCTTGTTCTTTTTTTTTTTTTCTTTGAGTTTACAACTCTGAATAACTCTGAATTTTTCACAACCTTCCTTTTCTGCACTGCTTCTGCATGACACATCTCAACGCAACTGGCATCAGTTGGATTTGTGTAAAATGCTACAACCGGTTATTGAGAGAGAAACTGGAAAACTAATGATGAAATGGTGGAAAGTAATTTCAAATGTACTCTTGCAGTATTTATCATGCTCACAAACCTCTTTCACAGACACACACCCACACACACACGGATGGCACACACATACAGTCAACTCATACTTAAAACTCTTCCTCCCAAGTGGCCCAAATTTATCTGGCTGACCTAATATTTTTATACTGGCAGAGGAGAAGATGTTTGAATGTCTTTTTGAATGTGACATTGCACAGAGCATAGCAGGCCGGATTGATGGTACTGTTGATGTAACACAGCCAGTAGCCAATAGTCCACACTGTGTTGGGGATGCAGCTGGAGCAGAAGGTGTTAATAAGCACCATCACATTATAAGGAGTCCAGGTGGCTACAAAAGCTACCAGGATGGCCATTATGGTGCGGGTCACTTTTTTCTCCCGTGATGATGCCGCTTTCTTCTTCTTGTTGGGAGGTTGCTTAGTCATCTTCACAATCTTCCGAGCCACGTGGTTCTGCCGCTCAGAGGCTGGGACGATCTCGACGGTGGTGTTGGATGGCGTGTAGCAGTCACCCTTGGGCGATTTAGTCTTGATCTTGATACAGGTCAGTTTGGAGCCCCCTGCCTTGGCTCGTTGACGCGGGAGCGGTTGGGTTGTCTCGGCGCTGGAATTGGCCGTGGAGGGTGCCGCTTCCTCTTCCTTCTGGTTGGATGCGGCCACACTACCAGATGTTGAGTCATTGGAGCTCTCTTTCTCTTCTCCAGGGGAGCAGTTCTCCCTTGCCAAATCGTCACCTTCGGTTTCCCCGTCAGCAGTGGCTGAGGAAGGTCCTTTACCATTCTGCAATTTTCCATCATGCTGGACAGCCCCATCATCAGCATGCTGGCTTTGAGAAGGCCCCGTATCTTCCCCTGGCACATTGTTATTGTTGGGTTTTGGTGTGTTATTCCTCCTCTGGACAGGGGAGATGGGCTCTGGGTTGGCTCCTGATGGCTTGCAGTTATCCTTCTTCACACGGCTCTTGCTCGCTCTGGAGATCTGCCAGTAGAGTTGAATCATGATAATGACAGGCAGGTAAAAGGCGGCGATGGCTGTGCCAAACGTGACAGCGGCATTAGAGAAGAACTGAATGTAGCACTCCTTCTCAGGCACTGTCCGCCCACCAACAATGAACTGCCAGAAGAGAATGGCTGGTGCCCAGAGGATAAAAGATAGGACCCAGGCTGCAGCAATCATCATTCCTGCCATCTTGGTGGTCCTTTTGACAGGGTAGCTGAGGGGCTTAGTGACACAGAAATATCTGTCAAAGCTTATGATGAGAAGATTCATGACAGACGCATTGCTGACAACATAGTCCAACGCTAACCACAAGTCACACACCACTGGCCCCAGGGGCCAGTACCCCATTACTATGTAGACTGTGTACAAGTTCATAGAGCAGAGGCCAATAATTAGGTCAGCACATGCAAGGCTGAATAAAAAATAGTTGTTGACAGTCTGTAAGTTTCTATTAACTTTGATGGAAAGCATGACCAGGATATTTCCAATGACTGTAACCAAACTGAGGGAACCGGCCACCAACACGATGAACACCACCTCCACAGTCTTGTAGGCGCTTTCGCTCTCTTCCACAACTTGTGTGTCGTTGCCTTCAGAGGCATTCCAGTAGGTGAAATTGAATACATCCATGGCATTTGGTCTTTTGTTGCCACCTCCTACTCAGATGGAACCTATAAAAAAAAAAGAGAGGACAATATTTGTAATGAGGTGCAAAAAGACGATTGTCAGTTTCAGCTTTTTAGTCATTCTTTTGAATGGCAGTTACAATAAGGTCTGGGGTAAAGTACAGTTATAATATATTATACTATTATGTTGAACTCATGAAGAGTACTTCACCTCTTTTCTCAGTGAGAAAGAAATATCAACCATTTACCTTCAACTTTCAGAGTATTTAGACAAATACATTTAAGAGAATGAATCTTTCAAAAATCTATAAAACAAACAAAAAAAGGATATCAGCAGCAGTTTGAGTCATATTCAGTAAAATATATTCAATATGCTACAAAAGGATACAATTCCATCTTTCAACATGTTGAATAGTGATGATCCAGAGGTAGATTATAAAATATAAATATGTGCTGTATGTCTCACTAAGCCATCAGTATGAGCAGTGTGACCTTTTCTGTGTTACTATCAGTTTTTAGCCCATCTGAGAGCAATTCATCAAACAACAGTGACAATTCTGGCTGTACACCAATTAGATTGGTAATTAGAAGCACAGATATCTGGCACAGATATTTTTCATAATCAATGCATAAATAAACATCTCCCCATTAGACACCTGCTACATTATAGAGAAATCACACACACACACACACACACACACACACACACACACACACACACTAAAAAGGCACTGCGCAATCAAAATGCACATGAATGGTTGATGAAAAGTGAGATGGGTGGAAATGAGGCAACAAGTCAAATGAGGATATCCCAATGGCAGCCTCAGCGTGATGGCGCTAAGCTAATCTGTGGAAGAGAGAACTTGTTTACTCTGGACAACTGGCTTTATTTAATGTCTAAGTTTGAATAAAGGTGTTTCCAAATACTGAATTTGAACCATATTAAACCAACAAATACCCGACCTGCATATGACAAAATAAAACAGGCATTAGCAACAGATTTCTCTATGTAGAAATCCATGTGATGTATGAATAAATGCCTTTGCTATCTTTTCAAAGCCTAGGTTTCTGCACTGTTATCAGCTTGATAATCATTTTTTCATGCAGAGTGCTCAAAGCCATTCTCTTTTTCTAGGCTTTTGTCTGCCCATCCACTTTGATGGATACATTTTCTGACCACATAATGCCTAATCACTAGCTTCTGGCTTGAAAAAAACTGTCATTTCATTTCTTCTGTCTTCTGAATGTATTTCCAAACCCTTATATTTGCAGCTGATGGGCATTTTAAGATCAATCTTCCGTCTACCTTTTTAAACTATGCAATGCTAGCACGTACATTCTTAAAAAAGAGAGCGGGGTAGTGTAATTACATGCCACACACAGTCCATATTACCAAGGAATCCATATTAAAAAAGGAATTATTGACAAAATTGGAGCTGACATTTTATCTTCAAAAGGTTCATTTCCAACTTGCACTTAAAAATTCTCTTCATACAGCACTGTAAAATTCTTTTGATCCCCAAGTGACCCACTAGTTCTCGCTTTTAACCTTAAACATTCGCCTGTGTTGTAGACCTTGCTTTGATTTATACACCACTCACTTCTTCGCTTCATAGGCCTTTGATATTAGGAGTAATGTGATTTGTCTGCTCTCCGTCTTGAGCTGGGTCACAACTCTTGGAGCAGAATCAGGTGCTGTAGGTTAAATTTTATGTTCACCTCGGTGGCTTATCACTTCTCAGTTTGACATAAATATCATCAGAGTGGAGTACTACTTCAGCTTTTTCCTCAAGCCCTATTTTGTAAAATAACTAATCAAACTTCAATTAAGCTGTTTTATTCAGTCCAATACGTTTCCTAAATGCTAAATTTGTAGATGTAATATTAAAAAAAAAATCTAGCATAGCAGGAATATTCTGCTTTTTCCTCTCTCTTCCCCCCTTTTCTGCTTTTTTTTTCATTCTTGTAAACACAGATTACATTTAGACCATCTTTATCAACATCATCTGTGTAGTCACTCACTTGAACTTAATTGTGACATTAGATTGTTGACTTCATCAGATGGTCAATGACCAATGTGAAACTCGTGTACCGCTGTGTAGCCAAAGTTAATGAAGTGTTATGGGTGACACACAACTGCAGCTGGAGTGCTGCCTTGTCCAAGACTTTGCCATTTCGGCTTAAGGTCTTTAACAGTTGAGCACAGTTGCTGAGTAACTAGTGAACATTCACTTATCTGCTGTGCCAGAAATCCCTAATCATTGCATTAGGCATGGAGCTAAGCTGGCCTAATCCCCATAAAATGTTTAAGTCCACAGATTTATATTCAAAAACACCAACAATACAAATGGGACACACTTGTGGCTCGCTTGAGACAAGTGGATTAGAGAAATAAAGTGGATCAGTATAGATGGTCATAGCACAGTGGAGGCAGTTAACTCCCCTTGCTGCTCTTTGTCCACCTCCAGCTGCCATAAGCCTCGTCCCACACCTGAAATCTTTGCCACAACACAGCGAGAGCTATGCCCTGGCTAGAGTCAACTAAAGATGCACAAATCCTTTTCAGCTGGATGTGGACAGCCATGGTTTTCTAAAAAGGTCTCAAGGGATCCAAGACTTGGTTTTAAAGCTTCCATCCACACACTGTGAGTCATCCTAGCATCAACCTACTTCATAAAATGACACTTCTGCTCCCAAGGGAAGCATATTTTTTTGCTTAATTTCACCCATAAGGCTGTAGTTTTACATTTTTCTTGTAGGAGTCCTGCTTAAATATAATATAAAGATACAGTAAGTCATAGTAGGGAAGTTGTGCTAAACAGAAGAAAGACGTCTGTACTTCTGTGTTGACTGCAAACACTGGCATCCCAGACCGCTGAGCATGAGTGCAGCTGCTATCACCTGGAGAGAACAGCAGCGGCACTCTTAGCATAGCTATCAATCACAGAGCTTACCTGCAAGTTTCAGCACTACTGCAGTCAGTGCCAGTGCATCTGTCAGAGCCTAATCAGAACCATGAATGACACCGTCATTATAATCATCCCAGGAGAGATGAATATTGAGATTTCCCATAATACTTTACTCACTAGAGGTAAAACATAAGTTAGACTTGTCATCATGGTTTATCTGAACCATCCTTTAAATTCTGCTGTGCAATACATTAAGTTCAACACATGTCATTGTATTCCTAAACTTGCTCTTTTTGTTTAGTGTAGTCTAAAAAAAAATTTTAAAAAATGAGACAAGTCAGTTGCTGCCATGGGAGGATGTGAATAAATGAGCTTGAATATTGTTCTGTGTTCAGATTTAGGTATTCCTGGGGCTGGCTCACTAGAGCTGAAAATTGCTTATGCCCTCTGGGAAGCAGAAAGGACCAACCTCACCCTTTCTCCACAACTTCTGCCCTCACTTTGTCTTTTGTACTTGAGGCTAGTCAGATGACCAATGAGTAAACTCGAATAACAGTTCTGAGGTAATAAACAATTGTTGCATTTTTGCTTAAATGGCAATGCATGCTTTGCCTTTTATTTGAATCTATATAACCACCTATACAGGTCAGGGACAGACAACAGGTGTTGGCTTTATGTTGATATAGCTTCAACCGTAAATACAAGAAACACTATTTATAAAAATGTGGCAGCTGTGTAGCTGCACTTAAACCGATACATTTGGCTGCCTCCCTGGTGTCCAGATTCCCATTCCCCATCTCTGAGCACTGATCCAAGGTAAAGCCCAGGGCACTTGCCCCTTGCTTTTGATGATTACATGCATTTTCATTGCTGGCCCTCTCCATGGGACCGTGCAGGGTTAGGCCTTTGTTTACTTGCTGTTTGCAGAGAAGCATGACCAGAATGCAAAACCTATCATTGCTGCAGTACAGCTGGTCCACAGGGGGTACAGATCCATTCAGCGGTCCTCTCATTGGTACTACAGTTCATGGGTATAAGCAAGTTTAAAAAAAGAAAGTCATTACTTCATTTGTTCATTCTAAGCATAAGGCTTTCTTATTATAGACAAAAATGAACAGATGTCGGCTTTTTGACAAATGTTAAAGAGGTGGTGTAACTGCAACTTTTTCAGTTTAATATGATAATGTGGGAAGGTTTCAACTGATTCATATCAATGACAGTTGGTAATTATTTCTTCACTGAGACAACCTTTTACATCTTCTTGGACTCTATTGTGAGGTTAAGTTCCTGCTTTGGTAAATATTGGCTCATTTTATCCAAATTGTGTGTTAAGTACTCTCCTGTGGGGCTGTCAGAAAGGGACACTGACAAGACACACAGACACACAACTGCATACAAATATTTGAAGAAATGTTTAGCAGGAAATGAAAAAGGTTCTGATAACCATCAAACAAACACTCCAGCTCAGCGTTCTGATGAAATAGGGCTACAAAATGATCCAAATCTTGAGCTGGTGAGGTACAGTATAATTACAGATTTGCATTCATTTCCTAGAGCCCTTTCCACTTTCTCAAGGGTATCAGACTGTGAGGGATAGATCTTGACAGATGCCTGTAGAGATTCAGTGTAAATATTTATACAGAAAATGATCAAAGCCATTTATCCATCCATTTTCAGCTACAGAAGGATGTCTGGGCAAAGGCAACCAGACATCTGTCTTCCCTATCCACAACCTACAGCTCTACCTGGTTTGATTCCTGTCCAGAAAGGATATGTATTCCCTCCAGCAAATTCTGTAAAAATATGATCTAGGATCTCAATCTCAACCCCCATAGGGAATTTCCCCACTGGGATGCATTCAGGTCAGAACAAGTGGCTCCTTTGAACTTAAAAGGCAGACATTTTTATTAAAGCTCCTTCTGGATGACTGAGTTTCTCACCCTGTCCCCGTTCCACCCTGCATGCCAGTTGTGGCTGTGTATCACCACTATTTCATTCTTTTGGTCACTACCCTAATGTTGTAACCATAGCTAAAGGTTGGAATGTAGATCAACAAGTTAGTTAGGAGCAAAACTGCCTATTAACCACAACAGTCCAGCACAATGCCTGCATCTTCCTGTCAATCTCATGCCCTGTCTTACCCTCAACTCATGAAGGAGACCTCAAACATACTTGAACTTCTTCACTTGGATCCCAAGTGACTCCTTCACTTGGATCACCCTCATCCAAACTGCTTCATACTTGGCCACAATCCAGCCAAGTGTATGCTGAAGGTCATGAGCAGACAAAATCTGGAGACCTACGTCATCAGCAAAAGGTCACCGAACCAGACACTCTCCACTCCTCAGGAGTGCTTCTATCCATGAAAATCAAACAATCGCAACAAGAGACAGTCTAGGCAGAGAAAATTCTGGTTTAATAGCTAAGAATGTGTGCCTGTGTCTACTCTAAGGGTCATAGCACTGGCCCACACATCATATTCTAAACAGTCACAATTAGCAACCAACACAGTGGAGTTCAGTCGTCTCCTCGTGACCATCATCACACTTGCTTTGTACTTTCCATGACTGGCAACTCCAAAAAGTCCAGTCCCTATCCAGGTATTGTTTCCAGAGCATGTGTTGTGTGTTAAGATAAGCCCTACTGTTTCTACAGTACCAGTCAACAGTTTGGACACACTTTCCCATTAACGAGAAAGTGTGTCCAAACTTTTGACTGGCAAAAGTTGGTACTGATCAGCCTCCAGCACTAGTTCTCTTCCCTGTCCTGGCTCCATGAGGGGTTTCCCAGTTTCACTGTTTTATGCAGGGTCACTCCTCTTTTCTATTGAAGATGATTCAAAAGGGGTCTCGAAATTGCTCCAAATGTTGCCCCTCACCTGAGACCTGTTTGTCTTGGAAGACCCTACCCTTGTCAACACATCTCGGGGACTCACCTCCAACTTGATGATTGTGAATCATGGAGGGAGAGAGAGTATCAAATCCCTTATGGAATAACTTGACAGCGGCCTCTCATTAAGAGTTAGACAGTAGCATTCTGCATGAGAGGATGTAATTACAGGGAAAGACTCTCCTTTGCAGGTGTGACCTCTCAGATCTAGACCTCGCTGGCAGTGCTTGTGTTAAGTGGACATGGAGCAAGAGATGTTAATGGAGAGTTAACGAGCAGGAAATAGCATTCAAGCGGGTGGAAAAACAAGCTGTGATAATCTGCAAAGAGTACCCAGAGATTCTCTAGAGAACCTGTAGGTGGCCATGTGTCACTGAGCGCCAAGTGTGGGGAATGAGATCGAAATGTACATAAGAGAATTTGCATGTCTTTGTGTGTTCACAAATTTTGATAGAGTGAGTGAGTGTAAGAATAAACGTCTTGGCCAGACTCTTCTCCATTTTCCATTTCAGTCATTAATGCGGTCAACCAAATCAAAACCAAGTGAATGATTCACTTCCTCTTTATTTCTGTTGATGAATAGTCTCGAGTCTTGACAGCAAGAGGCTCACAATTCTTTCACGGTGACCTTTAGATGCCACTTCATAGAAATTATATTCATCCTGATTTACCACAAATTATCCTGAGCATTGCAGGAATGTCATTTTAAGGTGCCCTCTACTCAGCTACTCCCCCCCTTTCCTCACCTCTTCAGTGAATGCTCAGAGATCAGCCTATTGATATTCCAGCTACTTGCTATTGCAGCCTCTACACCATCTGTGAAAAATGACAGTGTCACATACGACCTCTGCTGTTTTGCCAGGCAGCCCAGCCAACGACACTGATTCACTGTAAGCTGCCACATTCAGCCCAAAAATCTGTTAGATACACACATTTTGAAGATAACGTTACTGGAAGCATGTTTTAGCCTTCTGCTGAGCACAGATTAAAATAGCTGACGAGAGCCAAGTCAACTTATTTTGAACAGATGCAGGTCAATGGAAAGATCTTATACAGTTTTAACCGTAGTTGACAGTTCAGAAGCCACACTGTCTGGGAAATATCACTCGCCTTCTGGGATGCAAAAAACACTGGAGCTCAGCCAGTAATGAATGAACAAAGTCCCCAAGCAAGCTGGGAAGGTAAGGGAGATGAATCAATTTTCTCCCGTCATACGGAAAGACCCCACAGCAGCTATGACTTGACAAACACACTACCTACTCAAACGATTGCCATCTTGCCTCTCACTTCACATTAAACAATTCATTTCATACAAATAATTTACCCACGACTGAAAAACCCTGCACCATATACCCTCGGTTGATTTGGCTTTAATTAACAGATTTCCATATTTCTAATCATAATTGCTTCTCAAGAGTAGAAGCAGTGGTTTGAGCTGCTACCCCACCTTGTACAATTTCATTAGTCTCATTCATGAGTCTCAATGGAGAGTTTTAGTGTCTTATTATACTTTAAGTAAGATCAGCTATCAGCAGAAATATTAGCTATTATCAGCAACCTTGATCTAGGAATACTATTAACAGTATCTGCCCTAAAAAAAAAAGACTATGTTGGTTAAACCCTAATGCAGATCAGTAAACACATCACAGCTTGTAAGACGTTGCCTGTTTTGCCTTTTCCTCATGGAAATGGTCTCAGGTGTTTCTGTTAGCTGATACATGACAAACATTTTTTACTGGGCATCAAGGACATTTGCATCAGCTCTGAAACAAGCTATAATCAACAGACAGACATATTAACCAACATCTGGCAGGCGAGTCATTTCTCTAGTGAAATGCTGCAGGACTCTGCCAGCACTCAACAGACACTGTGTCATGTGTCTGTTGTGAGCATGCTTCAATTCTATTTATGTGCTGTTTTTTTGTTGTGTTTCTGCATGTGCATGTTTTATGGTTTGAATATGTGAATATGTGGGAAAGTGTGTTATGTGCAGGTGTTTTTTATGACGGAATAAAACCAACTAACGTTCATGTTTTTGCACCACTACTGCCATAATGTAAGAGAAGAAATAATGTAAAGATGTATTGTCAACAAGCCACAACAAATGAGGGGAGGCGGAAAACAAACGCGGGAGAAACAACAAAATTTTATTAAGGAATATAAAAAAGCAAAGAAAACATTGCGGGATGTGAAAAAGTCAGTATAGCCAGTGGTATAGGTGGTGCATGTGTGGTAGTGTGGTGTGCCTGTTGCAAGATGGTGTAGGGGATAAACCAAACATAATGCCAACCAAAACCCAAATGCTCAGATGGGGAGGATAAACTGGGAAACAGCCTGTTCCAAAGCCTGGGAGTGCTGGGCCCAGGTGCTCCCAGTTGGCACTCATGATCCCCTGCCCCGCCCACCAAGACAGATTGGCAGGGGTCATCAGCCCCCCTCCCCCATAGAAAAAGGGGTCCCAAAAAGGATCCCACAAAACAACAATTCACACAATATATACAACAAAATTAATAGTCAACAACAGTTAACTACGCCCAGCACATGGAAATCACATTGGTACTGTCCCACCACCCTTCTCACACCTCAGCCACTGGATCCTGGAAACAAATTAATAGTGAGTGAGAGAGCAAAACAGAAACAGGCATTGATGGAAACCCCAAAATTAGCATAGAAAATTAACCCAGGGGGCAGGGGACAAAGCGTCTGCCACAATATTAGCTTTGCCCCTCAAAACCTAAAATCAGAGCCAAAGCCTCCTTCTCAATCACTGAAAAGTTAAGCTGATAGGAGTTACCTTTCCTTGTGAAGTAGCAAACAGGTCTTTCAATGTCATCCTTGCCTTCCTGCAACAAAACCGCACCAGCACCCACATTACTGGTATCCACCTGGAGCTTGAAAGGATCATCCAGACGTGGTTCAGCCAGAACAGGAGCAGAACTCAACAAGTTTGACATTCCCAAATGCACTTTGACACTTGGGGGACCACACAGATTTTGTCACTTTTAGTCAGATAACAGCGCAACCACGGTGGAAAAATTCTTACAAAAGCTACAGTAGTAGCTAACAAGGCCAAGAGGGGGGCATGCTTCTCCACTGCCCGCACCTTTTCATGCACAGGACGCACACCTGACCCTGCCCAACCACTCTGCCAAGATATGTCACTATCGCCTTGGCAATCTCACACTTGGCCAGATTGACAGTGAGACGGCCCTCGGCCAGGCGATCAAACAGAGCTCTAATCCGCTGAACATGCACATCCCTCCAACCTCAAGATAACCAAATTATTCATCAGACGTTGGAATGTTGCCGGCGCATACCTGAGTCCGAAGCTCATGTATATTCGTACAGTCCAGAGTAATGAAAGCCAAGATTGCACGTGCACGCGCAGAGAGTGGAACCTGCCAATATCCCTTCAACTGACAAACTTAGCCAGACCCACGTGATGTATGCAGTCCTCCATGTGCAGCAGAAAAGGCTTAGTTATGTTGTTTACTTTGTCGTAGTCATTGCAAAAACATGGAGTTTTATCAGATTTTTCATAAAAACAGACTGGGAGATGCCCTACTAGAGGACGAAGGCACAGCAATGTACTGGGTAGCTGGGCCCAGGACTGGGCTCAGGTGCTCCCAGTTGGCACTGATGATCCCCTACCCTACCCACCAGGTATCTAAAACACAGGTAAACAAAAGACAGAGGGAAGGACAGGGGTCATCAAACACTGTTCGGGAAGAAATCCTTTGAACTTGAATAAGCATATTGACATTTCCATTTCTTCTCCCATAAAAATATGCTCACTTTTGATTATCTAATCTGTGTCTCATATGGGCAAAAATAGAATATCGATGATTGTTCTTGGCTTGTGTACAGGAGACCTGCTGTATTTTGTGCTCCGATTCCGGTAACTACAAGGAAATGGAGCCACTGCTAAGCTTTGCTTAACCAGAAACACTATCATGTCCCACATTATATGTGGCAATCTGGTGTCTTATCCTACTGTTGTTATCAGCTAAGAGCATCTCTCAAGTAATGTACCCCCCATGAGAGTGACAATATACCCCGTTTCCTTTTCTATATTGCCTCTGGGACTCCCCTGCTGTCCCTGCTTCTTTATACTATGCATGGCAATGAGCTGGCCTGCTAGTCTCTCCTGGCACTTGCTGGCTCATTACTGATTTCACATAGAGCACAGACATGGACGCACTCTCCAATCGAGCCTCGGCATTTATGTAGCGGCTCAGTAATCGCCTCACGCTGGTGAGGCAGGGCCCTGATGGTGCTGCTCTGGGGTTTCCACTCCCAGGTTTTGTTCAATTAAACTCTGCTCTTAGCTGCCACATCTGAAATTTAAAGGAAAGGAATTGATAGGCTTTATAGAAATATAGATACTTCAACTTTGATCTGAGTCCGCACGACTAAAAGCAGTAAAATCAAATAAGAGGCAGCATCTGCTGCAAACAAATGGAAAGGTCACCTTCTGTTAATGTGCTGCAACATTGCCTTTGAATAATGAGATCATATTATGCAAGTGAGCTCTCAGACTTTGTACAGTGAGTATTTCTGATTACGCCACGGGCTCACAGTGTAGCCTGACTTTATGACCAGACATTTTAACTCAGACCGATGAGCAATTATAACTACCCCTTTCACTAGAGTGTGCTTAGCAGGGAGAACATAAGCCTGTTAATGTCATTCTCAATGTGACACTCTCAAAGATTTAACTGCTTCTCAAAAAGGTGTCAAGCACATGGTATTCAGTGGCTGAGGATGTGATATTACACAAATCCAGGCTGCAGGACTTGAGTCTCATTACAGTCGAGATTCCACCACTGGAAGTTGACTTCGCTTTATCTTCCCTAGTTAATAACGTCAAAAATAAGTAGTTTTACTACTCAAAACAATGGAAGAATTTTCATCTGTAGAAACCTATTTAAAGCTATTATATGCAGATTTTTTTATGTGGTTGTATTTTTTTCCCAGTTAAAGTTTTTGCAGTCCATCTGTTGCTTTCAGCCCATTTATCTTTGTTTCCCTGGGTTGGATCCGGTGGGGGAAAGGAGGATGGCAGCATACATTTCTGTCTGTCACAGTGTCTCTTTTGGTACTGCCACTGGAGGTTGCCAAAATAGGAACATTTCTAAAATTCTACACATTGTGCCTTTAAATATGCATTACCTTTAATGCACTGATTGCAGGCAGATCTTAAACATTCTAATCATTATTTGTGCATTTAAAAAGACTATTTAGATCTCAATGTTCAATACAACTGAATTTGTTCTGGTATTTGTGTTAACTTTAACTGTCCCACTTTCAACCTCAACATTGACTACAGTTCTGCATCTGCTCCACAAAAAACCACATTCTTAGTCTTATGCAATTTGAAGTCCTCCTAACATTTTCATCTTGAAGAGAGTATGACAGCCTCTGCCATTTCCCTGAGCATGATGGTGCTTTTTTTGCTCACACTCTGTGAATCAGCATGCCTCTCTAAGCACTCTTAATCGCTCTGCCAGCAACACTGTCACCCTGCTACTGTCCTGTCCTCGTTCCCCTGTATGTGTCCTGCCTGTGATGTATCACACTGGCACCATCCCTCGATAGAAAGCCGTGGTGCTCATTAAGATAGAGAAAGATAGCAAAAATGGAAAAAAGGTGGGGAAGGCGAAGGGAACGAGATAAAGCGGGTGCCTGTTGGATTTGTTCCACTTTATTGTTTGTGTTTCACCGCCCATCCCCCGTACTCTTGTCTTTCTCCTGTGATTCAGAGTTTAGTGATAAAAAGAAAGCTATGTTGCCCTTGGACAGGTTGTTCTATTTACAGTACCTGTTCTACTTTTCTCATGTTACAGTAGGCCAGAAAATGATTTACATTACAATAAACATTAATCTAGAGCAGCATTCAGTGAGGATAATGTTAGGCTTGATGAAGTACTGTATATTCTTTAAAGTTTGCCCCAAACTCTAGTTCCCCATGTTCATTAAATGCAACAGTCGAACCAAAAAGCCAGGAGACTATAACAAACTGTCTGTTTCAGTGGAGCGTTATGGGACTTGCGGTCCAAGAATCACTGATGTATGCTCTCCGTGGTTGTTCACTTGCAGAGGGATCTGTCTCACACTTGTAAAGAGGCAACTTTAGCTATGTCAGATAAGACAAGAACGCAATGTGCCACAGTCAGTCACAAGTGGCTATCAGCATCTTTGGCAGTAATCTGCTCTCTGAAGCCTAGTGGTGTCGCTGAATATAAAGCTGACAGATGCTAATCCATGGAAGTCAACCTTGATCCAAATAACATATGCGCCATGACCAAAAACTCAAAGCGTTAAAACCTGATGTCCTGTCAAGCCATGTTGTCACAGAGACAGGCGATTTCGACAGGACCCACTTATGTGGCTTTCCCGATTTGATTACCTCGTCACTGCCTCTCATTTATCCGCTGATGAAAAGAGATTAGTAGCGGAGTAATGTAATACCAGACTAGCAATTTTTCATCTATTATTTCACCTCACTACCCTTTCTTGAGGGGATCTACACTGTTTCTGACAGTTTTCACATAACTTCTAATCATATTATTTCAAAGCCATAATTTGCACAATTTCTTAAAGAAACATTGTTGGAGGCCACTTTGCAGCTTCTTTAAAGATAAAAATTATAATAAGCTTCCACCCTCTGAATCTACACTATATTTCACAGCCGTTGTCATCAATTATACATGTTGTATATTAAATACTCTAGCTTCACTATCTGCCCTCCTCTTATTTGCATTGCCTCGAGAAGCTGTCCCACATGGAATAACCATCTATAATGGCGACTGCTTAGTTAAATTATGTTTGTTAAGTTTTAAAAGATAAATAATGATCATGGGGTATAATTTTTTTCTCAAAACAGGACCACACAGCAAGAGCTGCCACCATGCTATGAGAGGCATTTTGATTCTGCTGCTCGAGAATGCATAAAGCATTTTGAAAGACAAGAGGCATGCTCCTGCATCATATTTGATTTATTTAAGCCATCTGTCTTTCTAGTAGGTCTTGACACACAGGATTGATAGCATTGACAAGCAATGTTCTGTGTATAATATTGCAGTAGGAATAACACAGACTGCCAACATTGTGTTTTGCTCACTACATATGCCCAGTCTTTTCTGAATGTTTAATAAAAAGCAATATCCTAAAAATAATGGGCATAAACACATATTAACACAGTGAAGCAAACCCAAACAAAGCCTCCATTTTGAAATTACCTTGGGAACTTGAAAAAAATGCTTTGCAAAAGGATGTTTGAAGGCAAGAAGTGTCAGCTATGTAATTAGCCCCACTTAGTCTGTCCTCCCCCAGCTTTCATTATCTCATTCCCTTGTGCTCTGACTGACAGTTTTATATTTCGGGAGAAGCAAACCACTGGACTTTTGTGCTCAAAAACCACTCTCTCTCCACTGTTAAAACACGACTAATTGATGTTTCAAATTTGCTGGAGCAACAATAGTGCACCTAACCTAACATCTCGTCAAAACACAGTGCCTAAAGCCAATCAAATCCTTCCCACTAAACATTCATTTGCAGACCTGACACTGATGACGGCTATTTTGTTGACATTAGAGCGTGCAAAAGGAAATCAGCCCAAGGAAATTTGCTGTCATTTCAATTCTGTTAATTGGTGAATTTTGACATCATGTCGCCTGTAGCCAAAATCCAATGAAAAGGCCAATCTTTGACCCATTTTCACCAATGAGAATGTCCTTCATTGACTGTTGTATTTCCTTTCTATAACAAATTTACAAGACTGAATATATATTAAAATTACAGTTAAGGTTGATGCACTATTTGGTCAAACATCATTTTGTATTCAGCCTTTTCTTTTACTGTGTACCGTAGTTAGTGTTCATTCAATAGTTTAATGTCATTTGCATTTTCCATTGAGGCATCCTCTCTGTAAAAACATAATTTTTTGTAATGTGACAGAACAAAAACTACAGTGTTAAAACCTTTCACCATACGCTGTATCTGTGGTAGAAATGATGGTGTTAGTCAACACAAGTTTCTCACACAAATAATACATTAAGAGTGGTGTACCTCAAGGGGTATGTGTTGGTCCTGGATTATTCTCATTATATTATTATATATTGATCTATTATAAGGCCTCAGTAATGTTTGCATGTGTGTTGATGGCTGTAATTTATACATGTCAAGATGTTTGGTCACTTGTCTCACTCACACACAGATCAGTGAATTATAAAAGTTAGTCAATTTGCAAAAATATATATTGGAACTCAACATACAAAAACAAAAAGTTTGGTGTCTTTCCTTTTTTCTTTTGTCTCAGTACATTTTATGAAGCAGATTCATAAAGCCCTGGAATAAGCTCAATTTTCAAATTGTGCAGATATGTCTTTGCGTCAATTCATGCCACCTTTGATTGTCTTCAGCAGCCGTACCAAGATGCACCCTGTTTCTGCTGAATGGATGAAGCTAAGGTGTGGGCTTCATTAGTACTTGGATGTGAGACCTCCTGGGAAAAACGAAGTTGCTGCTGGAAGTGGAGTTGGTGGGCCAGCAGGAGGCAGTCTTCCCTCTAGTCCTAATAAATCCCAATGCCCAGTGACGGGGACACCGCTGCAGGAGATGCCGTCCTACGGATGAGACATTAATCCGAGGCCCTGGCATCCCATTGCACTTATTGCAAAGAGTAGGGGGTTCCCCGGTGTCCTGGCAAAATTCCCAACTTGGCTCTCTCCATCTGGCCACCTAATCATCCCCCTGTGTAATTGGCTCAATGATTCCCTCCCTGTGCACCTCAAGCTGATATGTGGTAAGTGTTCTGGTGCAAAATGGCTGCTGTGCATCATCCAGGTAGGTGCTACACATTGGTGATGGTTGAGGTGAGTTTCCCCTCTTCACTGTGAAGCGCTTTGGGTATGAAGATAAAGCACTATATAAATGCAATCCATTATTATTTGATGAATTCACATTTGACTTTGTGTGTCTGCCCTTGCAAAAAAAAAAAAGAATGACGCTCGTTTCCACAGACTAATGTTGAATGAGGTCAAATGCAGTAAACAAGGACATAATAAACCTCAATGTAACCAAAATATACCAACTTGCCTTGCAGTACTCTTACAGGACAAACTACACTAGTACACTTCTTTTTTGCCTTTTGTGTTGGATTTGGTCAAACTTCAGGATTAGTTGCCACATGAATGCCCACAAAATGGGTAATGAATTATAAACCAGTGAAGACATGCATGTTAACACAGTGGTGCACGCGCACACACTCGAAAATTATGCCCATATTCACCCAATTATGATAATAGGCCAAGTTAATGTGTCAGTCACTGAGTATTTCAGTGAGGTTGAGCTCTCAGTGCCCATCAGCTCTCACTGAATTAATTTTTTGGCAGTTCTACTGCAAACAAGATTATGGCACATTACCAGACATGATATACTGTTAATACACACTGACAACTCAACAACATGCAGCACAAGTAGCTACACCAGGACTCCAGCAGGCCCGTGTGGTCGTTGCTCCTTTTCTGCAACACACAGCAGCCATCCTTTATTAAACCTCAACCCTGCAACAACCCCCAACGTCTATAACTCACCGGTGTGCAGAGCTTCAACATGATTATCGGCCAAGTTTCAAACTTTGAAACTTTCTGAGTGACTGTATGATATTACAGCCACAGTATGCGACTTTCCACCTCAACAAAAGAGAATTTGCTAGCCCAGCCCACTTTCCTCTTTATTGGGCAACTTCCTGCCCTGGCACCATCGATCATGTTGATAAACTGTCTTCCTTGAACACAGTGTCCACATGGTAATCAGCCTGTGTATGCGGTAACATCATCTGCGCCACAGGCAGTGAAGAAGCATACTGAGAATTCAGCCAGTCTGGAATAAAAATATATAATGGTGATGTTCAGAGTCTCTGCTGTCACATTTAGTTTTACTGCTCTTTAGATTTCACCATTGCTGTTACGGACATTGGGAAATTTAGCTATGTACACACAGTCACAGACAGTATAATAATACTGGATCCTTCTTTATTACTTGCAAAAGTAAGCAAACATATAATGGCATATTCCTGCATTCATTTAGACTCTAGACTGACATTTTCATTGATGCCAAAGCTGCCCATAGCCATAAAAATGCAATGGGTATACGATAACTTAACACACAGATAACTGGATTGCAAGAACATTGGCTTTGTTTGCAGTGTTCCTATGTTTGTTTATATTGTTTTGTTCCCTCAGTGTAATTCCCCTTATCTTGATTGGAAATGTGGAAGTTAATGAAGCTAGCGAGGATATATTGAGAGATTATTTGCAGGGAAATAAACATTGCTGTAATCAGCCAACAGGTAACAATCATTAAGTGATACAGAGCAAGACAGCGCAAGTAAATAGATAGACAATGACCGCACACACATACACAGTAAATGAGGCTTTGCAATAGATCAGCAAGGACACTTAGTTGTGCATGCCACAGTGGCTAGCAGCTGATCCATGACACACCAATCACAATCACGCATGCACTACAGATTTAATTTGATGTTGGTCCACCTCCATTGTTCTAATTTTGATTGTACTGATCAAGGTGCTCTTGATGCCAAATATCAATTTATTACCATTTACTATCATGAATTATTTAAGAGATAGGACAAATTGTTCCTTACTAAACCAGCGAACATTTCTTTATGGCTGCAATGGAAAACATTTTAATCAAAGAAATTAAGGTAAAGCCTTGTGGACCCAAAAGAATGGCTGCATCGCAAATGGGAAACAGAAAAATCTGCATCAATTATAAATGTTAAAAAGGTGTTTTGTTTTAAGTGATGCTTTTTAGAAAGGGGATAAACCTTTTTTTTTTTTCCTATTCCCAGTTGTTAATGGTGTAAAATCTGACCTCGAAAATCTAAAAGCGAGCCTCTTCAAACTTTGCTTCTAGCAGACACTGAGCACAGCTTTTGAGTGTTTGAGTGCCTATGCAAGTGTGACAGTGACGATGATAAATTCCGATTAATTCCAATGAATTCATCCCACATTTCTGCTGAAACTTTGTCATAGTCTATAATTTACAAGAAAAAGAGTGATTTTGATCCCTTTCGTCGTAGGTTGATTCAGATGACTACCGGTTATACAAAAAAGGATAATTGACCGGAGTGAAAAGGCAAGAACGCCATTGTCTCTGGAGAATTGGAGATTCGAGTCTCAGCTCATCATTATGCAGCAATCATGGTGTCAGTCAAACAAAGAAGGTGAAAGTAGAGGAGCAGAGCAAAAGTCCTTGCTGAAAGTTGCTGTATAACAGTCTGTCATAAAAAAGGGAACAAGTGATACATTGGGAAAGACACACTGAGAAATCTTGTTTCCTAAACTTGTTTACAAGAGTGTCGCATTTCCTGTAGCTGAGCAAAAAATGAATATATCTCCCATTTCAGTATGACTCGCTTTTAATCTGGTTTCATTTTCATTTACTGCATATTCACCCATACATTGTGTCAATAAATTGCATAATCTGATGGGACCCTGCAATGTAATTGTGTCAGTGTTGCAGGCTGTTTCATTCTAAAGGCTATTAGCATTTCTTTGTTTGGTTTAAAAAGAAAAAGGTTGTTTGCAGCAAAAGAAATGATGAAATTCTGGGAAAGTAGGATTGCACTGTGTTGAGTTTGGTGAAAATAGTTTGGCAACATTTGACCCCATTATAGCTTTCATAGCAATGGATTTTAATTATTTTAGCCTTGTTTTGCATGGAGTCATTTATTAATAGTAATGTTACTGTTCATACTTTAATGTTTTATGATCAGATGTCATGGTCAAGTGTAATGAAATGAAATCTAAACAAATAAAATTTGACTTAACGTCATTTCGAGTCACGTTAGCCTCCGGTGCAATAGAGCCTGTTGATTTCATGAGTTCTATTATCTGCTTCCTACACCTAATTCTCAATTTCTATACACCATCCAGAGGGTTGAGGGATTTTCTTTTCTATTTTTAGACTGTAACCTTCACAATTTCTATAGCCATGTTCTATCCATTCAGTTGAAATGTCAACCTGGAACACTGTATCTACTACGCACCCAGAGAGATTCCCGATTGCGCCTCACAATGCACAGGCCTACGTCAACCTATGAGTTTCAGAGGAGCTTACGATAGGTGATTACGGCTCTTGTTCTGTTCTGTACACACAACATTTATTGCATGTCTGTCTGTACTGGGAGTGGGATCCCTTTTCTGTTGCTCTTCTTTAGGTTTCTTCCTTTATTTCCCCCCGTTGGAAGGTTTGTTGTTTTGTTTTTTTAGGGAGTTTTTCCTTATTCAAATTGAGGGTCTAACTGAGGCATATTTGTGATTTGTGATATTGGTCTATACAAACAAATTGACTTGACTTCTCTAAGCAGGGGCAATGGCTCAATCTACATAGAGGAATCACAGGGATAAAAGGAACAACACCAAGTTAAAAAAACCCAAAACAACCCTGTATTTCCTGTCGAGCACTTCCAACTGTCAGAAACACTGCATAAATGGTGTGCATTTCCTAAACTATTTGGCATGCTTTCAAGACTTCAGTGTGCAAAATATATCAACTCTGACCCCACCCACCATCTCACAGCTGCAGACACTCAGTCATTAGGTGATCCAATTAGATGAGCAAAGCTACAGAGATCAGAAAAGTAAAAATGTACTTCTAAATTATGGAGTTACTCAGACAAAGAAATACAAATTGTATCGCTTTTGCCAAGTATATTGGATCTTATTTAGTGATTATTGTTTTATAATTTTAGAAAGTAGTTTATTGTATTCAGAACACAAAAAATATTCCTCAATTAAATTTACTATAGAAAATAAAAAGTTCAGAATATGTAATAATAATAGTATTTTTTCTAAATCTGCTTTAACCAAAATTGATGGTTTAATACTAAAAGTACCAGTCCATCTACAGCCAGCTGTCATCCAACACACTTAAAATGTCAGTTGCGATGCTGTATAAAACCTGAATCACTTTTGCACAGATTTAGAAGTTGATGTTTTCCTAATTAGCTAATTTAAAAGGTCAGATCTAATGGCAGAAAAATATTTTTAGTTTTGAATAATTATAGGGAAAAACAGTTCTCTATAAATTACTAAGTGACCTTTGATCAGAGTATCAAAATCTTACATTCCATTACTTGAAAGCACTGGCATCCCACATCAGATAAATCTCTAAAAACTATTACTCCTACTTAATATTTTGCTTACAGAATGATAGTTTAATTGACTGTTTAGGAGGGTAATCGCTCTAGCAAAGCCTAAAATGAAACATCAAAGGGGCACTTTAGCAATATAGTATTCCATAAATATAAAGTTGGTGGATTTGGAGGAAACAGTTTTAAAAATTCATAAAAATCAAGAGCAGAGGCCGAGTTAGCTAGCATCAGCATGTGTCAAGCAAAAAAAAATGGTGGTTCCTAAAGGTGTCAGTATGCTTTAAGCCACCTCCTCCTACACCATTTGACTTTGGGATTTTGCGTGTACAACTGAGTGCAACACTAAATGCCTTTGAGCAAAGATTATCAAAAAGTGTGCACTGTTATCCCCATGTGAATGATTATCACATTCCATGACAGCGGGCTTTTCACCCTGCCTTTGGGACGGCTATTAACTACTAGAACTAGTTCATATCAAACATACTGATACCTTAACAGACTAATAGGCCTGTGAGGTGTCGTAAAAGATGATTGTAAAACTTGCAAAAAGGCTGTTCCTTCTGTGTACAGCATAAAGCTAATGATACTTTAATTTGCTGTGAAAATCAAATGTTTGCAAACTGCACAGTGTTAACTTATGCATAAGTTGCTTAACAAAATGTTGATATTAGTGAAGCAGCACACCTCTTGAAACTTCCAACATCAATCCAGTATTTAAAAATTGAAATTATGACAAACTCAACCTCCAAAGCAACGTATGGCAATGCCTGTATAACTTTCATATTTGTTGTATTTGGGCTTTTGCAATATTATCTCTTTGCTGTCTGCAAATTAATTCAACTGTCATGTGACTACTGCACTAGTAGAACTTGTAGATTTCCTTCTTCGAGCTCTATAGGTAGCTTGTATCTAATTCAGTCATCTAACGACTGAGTGCCTGCAGCTGTGAGATGGTGGGTGAGGTCATATAAATACAGACTGCAAGAGTTCAGACATAGTACACACACATTGAGACATATTTGCACACTGGAGGAGGCCTACAGTGGAAACATTTGTGCTCTTTCAATTTGTATTTGCCGGTAAAAATGTCACAAGCATTTGGAGGCTTAAAATAGATGAAGTCTTATTTTGGGGAAACTACAACGACACATTTAATCCAATCAGTATAAATATATGAGACGAGTTGTGGTGAGATAAAAATAAGACTATAGTTAATATCCAATTCGTCTGTTTTAAGCCACAGCTATCGGCAGTTAGTTTGTTTATTCTCTCCTACAACCTGTGCTTACCATGTTCATGCTCCCTAAAGAATTAAAGGAGTCTATCAAAGAGGACATTTAATTTGAGGTGGATAATGGAGGTTTAACGGTCCCTAAAAAAAGCCTTCTATGTTGTGTTTGCTTGATTTAATGCTTTTGATTTGTTTGTTTATTCTCTCTCTGTGTCTCTGTGTGATTTCCTTTTGCTCCCCTGTGGAGCAGTGCTAAATGAAGTGGAGTGTATACACACACACACACACACACACCCAAAGTGGCAGTCTTTTTTTGCAGTGAGCTTGGGGGTGGTATCCATCACTGCAGGTTCCATCCCAGAGGAAATGATTGATTTTTGAGTTGTCTGGGATCACATAATAAATTTCACAGCTGAGGTGCATTATTTTTTTTTTCTTTTGGATTTTAAAGAGACAGAAAACATGACATCTTTTTGAAAAGTGTATCAACCCATTATCTATACAGCAAAATACAGAACTTTAACTCAAAGGGGAAATATTATGCACATTTTCAGGTCTATATATTCACTCTGGGGCTCTACTGGAATATCTTTGCATGATTTACAGTTCAAATAACCAACTTATTTAACTTATACTGGCCCTTCTATGCAGCCCCTCACTTCAGCCTCTGTCTGAAACAGGCTGTTTAAGCTCCTGTCTCTTTAAAGCTTCCCTCCTGTTCTGATTGGTCAGCTTCCGGCTCCAGAGGCTAATGTAAACAAACAGTAGTAGGATTTCACTTATTTTTCTTGTTGTTCTTTACTCAAAATGGCCACTTCTCAAACACATTAGTGTATATATCGAGCCTGAATCAGATCCAGAATATGAGAAGAGCATTTTCACATATGTCCACGTGTTATGTTCAAGTTTTGGAACTTTAACTATGTTTAACATGGACATCTGACATCATAATAGTATATAAATGACAGAAAATCACAAAGCATAATATGTCCCTTTAAAGTATTATAGGCTCTCAAACCTGGGCATTAATGGATTTGCACAATGTGCTATGTCTTTCAGTGTTCATCTCAGCTAAATTGAACAGGCTTGATTGTAAGCTGTTGCTAGATTTAGTGTGCTGTAGATAGCAAAATATTCTGTCTTGTCAATTTGTTGACTCTGATCTGAAAAATGAGCTAATGTGGACCGATACATAGCAGCTAGTCTGTGTCTGCCAATTAACCTGATGGACAGATCCCCTAGCAAAGCCAAATAAAATGCTAAAGGGGTACTCCTGTGAATTTTTTAGTATTGCATAAAGTCGGGAGAATCGTAAGAGACAACAAAAGAAAAAAAGATTAAAATTGAGGCAGAACTAACATGCTGTTCTAAACCTCCCAAAATGCTGTGTCATACAATTCCCATAATACAACTTGATAACATATTTGCATGACATTACACTCATTGTAAATGCTGATGTATTTTAAAGTCTGCAAGCTTTCTGTTGAAGTTTATCATCTCCAAACTCAGGTGGAGATAACCCTGATGACATCACTATATCACTATTCTCTTAGTCTCGACAAAGCTCCCTGTAGGGCTACATAACACTTTACAACTTTCACCTGCTGAATCATACTCCTCATGACTAGTAAACTGATTTTGATGTGTAAAATTTTCAAGAACAGAGCACTAGTCCAGTTTGTTTTGGTTTAGTTGTTCTACAGTATGTGTATGCACACAGGCTCCTGTCTGATGGACCTCAGAGAAGCTCTATAATGCAACTACAGACACGCTATAGGATTGCAGGCCTCTGGGCATCTGTGAACTACAGCCAGCACTTGTAGTACCCCTATCAGTTCCAGACAGCAGCCTGTCTGTGTCAGCAATGCACTCTGAAATGGCTTAATTTTCAACAACACTTCACATAACTGTAAACCTCTTATGGATGACATTTTCGCATAGATCAACATGAGGGGACTGCCAGTTTTTTGCAATTTGGCCTTTAGATTCATGAACACAAATCCCATCTCTATTAGTCTGCTCTCTCTCTCTCACTGTCTGTTCTTTCCCTCTTCTGCTCAGCTGTGTCCATCTCTTAATCAGATTAGGACATTATATTTGAGGTCGTTGGCCTAATCAGTGTAATAAAGGGTCTCTGAGAGCATTGCTGCCCATTAGCATCATTAGGCTGCAGCTGAAAGGAGAGCTTTGTAGAATCTGCTTGATCACCGCTGCTCGGACAAGATGAGCATCCATCTCTCAGGTGAGCCTATTGATCTGTTTACTCCCATATGAGCCGGCAGGACTTGTAGGAGTTAGCCACCACACAGGAGCTAAAAGGGCTGCTGTTCTGTTGCATAACAACTTCATCTCTGCTGCTTGCCTCTGGTTTACGAAAGTAATCCTGTGCTGGTGTGAAAATGCTGTTAACAATGATCCGTTGGTACATTTTAATGCAAAGAAAACACATGGTGAAGATATGGCTGTGGTTAACAACTCTGTGTGTGTGTGTGTGTCTTACAGTGATGTAAATGCATGCAAAGAAGTGAGCGGATCTCTGCTTTAGTATGTCATGAGTGGACGAGTGTCCTTGTTGAAACTGGGCATGCAAAATCAAACCACTGGGACCAAACTCAGCAAATTTTGATGAGCCACCAGTGTTTGGGGAGCGAATATTTGTCTTTCTGGTTCTCTTTTTTTTTCCAGCAGAAGCAAATGGAATGGAAATGATAATTCCATCTGGCTGTGACCCAGAGCTATGACTTTTGTCAAATCTATTGTTATGGAGTGTTTTGCGTTTCTTCTTGCAACGACGGAGCGCTGAGTGGTTTTAATCTGCAGGCCTCACGCTGTCATGCTTTCATGGCACAGTGGGTTTGATAAACCACTGCTAAGCGCTGTGTGCCTGCGATGGCAGGAAGTGAGCAGAAGCACTGCCAGGCGTCAGTCCAGCTGGACAGACGCAGCTAGACTCCAGGGTCTGGCATCTGTATGCTACACTGAGCTATACGCCGCCTTCATGTGGCTGAGGCTGAGAAGGAGTGGCTTTGCCAATTTGATTTATAGCCCCAGATTAGCAGCTGCATCGTAGGCTGGAGGTTGTCATCTTCTTGTGCATAGAGATGCTCTTAGGGAATGAGGAAGGTTTTGAGCAAACTTAAAGTAAGAGCCAGTGTGTGTGTGTGTGTGTGTGTGTAGAAACTCCATTATGCACATCAAATCTCTCCTCTTTGCGTGTCAATATATGCATGGAAATGAACAACCACAGATCTCAGAAACAGTCATGAAAGGACCATTATCAATGACCCCTGTAGTAATAAAGGTACCGTCTTTGGGAGACTGGAGAGGCTATACCGAGCAGCCAGAGAGGCCAGACTTCAGTAACGGGTCACTGCACACTCTTAGCAGAAAGATCCTCAGAGACTTTTCCTCTGCCAGCTTCTGTCATCCGAGGATGGTTTTTCTCACTACAGATTTCACTGATGTAATTGCCAGAAGCTCAGAAGTGCATATTTTGTAAGTTACTGAGTATAGAGGCAAATTGGTATAGTTGAGTGGTATTTGATCATTCTGCTGGTGGTTTGAAATGGAGATTTGGGAAAGTGAAGTTCCTGAAACTGTTAAATTTCTTATATAGTCAAATGTTAGGTTATTCTTAAAAGATGAATGCTGTTCATCTTAAAAACTTGTCAGATGATTTACATGTGGAGCCCTGGAGGGATGTGTAGGAAGGGACTTGGGATGGGAGGAGAAAGTGCTGTAAATTGAAAATCAGTGTTAAAAAAACCTGAATGGACATTAGATCAAACTTGATAGGGAACTTAGAAACAGTGTTGCCTGTACTATTAAATGTAACATGTAAACCTGCGAATGGATTCTAGCAGTATACAGTACAGAGTATACTTGGTCAAGCCTCAGTTATATACTTGGACTCCAACTTTTGCAGTGCATGTATTGCAAAACCAGTAGCAATACAGTACATGCAGAAAGACAATGAGCATCCATATTGAGCATTTGCCAATTTAGTTCCAGACTGCTGACTTTTCTTCCTGTTTTACCACAAATATGAACAGATCAGTGATTCAGAAACATGTCAACATGCTTAATAAACTCTGATTTTTGTTGTAATTCTAGTTTTTGTACTGAGGTGATTTGCAGAATCTTTGGCCAGGTCCTGTTGAAAGTTTCTATTTAAAACTTCTTTGCACCTCTACAGAGAATATTCCATTTCAACTACTATGTCAAAATATAAAAAATATTTAGTTAAAATGATGTATTACTTCTAATAATACTTTACTCCCTTTGGCACCGTTTTATCACAGACAGAAGGCAATTTTACAGTCCCATTCAGGACTATAATTTGTAATTATGCAGTGGTTATGATGTTATGATTCTGTCTGGGGCCTCTGATTCTCGTTTGACAGCCAAAGAATGATTAAAGTCACCCATCAGCCTGTCATTTGAATTATTCAACAGCAGACAGCTATAGTACGTCCAATGAGGGGAAAAAAGGGGGAAGATTTAAAGTTTTACCTCTGTGTTCAAACAGTCCAGGTGGTTGACAGTGAAATATAGAGTCCTGAACTATTGGTGACGAAAACGGATGAAAAACATGCTGTACTCTTGGCCTCCTGACAGGAGTACAACCAATCTATTAGACTGTATTTATAGTGGGTGTTATAAACTTAGCTGAAGTGAAGGCTTTAGGCGTAATGAGAGGAAGCAACATATTCTGGTTCACATCTGAAATCTCACAAAATACCACTCCCGAAGAAATCCACCAATGTTAAATTATTTAAATTCCTGAATAATTCATTCTAAAGCAAACAATAATTGATAGAGTGGTGGTCATGTGTAATTATCCCGAAAAACAACAGAACAAAACAGTGCAGGGGAAAATGAATGTTTCTAAACTGTATATTTGACTATACTTTATGTCCCTCTTGGAATATTGATTAGATAGAAGATTTTCCTGTCTGTTGGCCCTTGGATTGGCTGAGATGAATGGGACTGTGGGGTAATGGCTAGTGAAACAAGAGTGATTTTCCATTATACCAGAGTCGAAGTGAAGGGAGGAGGGCGTCTGAGAAATGACCAAAATGGGCAATGCTGATCACTTCCAATTAATTCAACTCGCTCTGCTCCTTCAGTCTGCATTGAACAAACCCAACTTCTTCTGCAGCGATATAATCATCCAGGACATGACACGGCACCAAGTAATTCAACAACTCAACATAACTCAACAGCCCCAGAAATTCACCATTTGATACTTAACCATTCTTAATTTGTGATGTTGTTGCAGTGTGTGACGTCCAGAAGTTATACTGGAATAAAATGTAAAGACTAACTTTTTGGTGTACCCAGTTTAGCTCAGCATTCATCCATTTCCACATCAGTGGTTTCTAAATATAATCTCAGGATCCAAATTTCCTTTACATTACATTCCACAGACTATCTTGGCTATCTTGACATTTATTTGGTATTATTTCCATCCGACTCCCTTGACAAATTCTTATATTATATCCAGCCAAACATCCTTCTGCCTGCATTCATTGAACCAATTGGTTGATGCAGCAGTAACTACTATTGCGGAATCTCCACCTCCCCCATCACCATGAACATCCTCTGATATTTTCCCAGGAGATTCAACTGAGAATCCCACCAACACCAGCATATACAGTCCCAGGGGATCCTGTCCCCTCTCCTATCTCTATGGGCCTGGATATAGTAAAGACACTTCACATTGATGGTTTCAAGCCTTTCTCTGAGGCACTTTTAATAAATATAAATTGCCAATTACTCTTAATATCCAAACGCAACATGTGCCATTATTTCATTTCTGCTGCATTAAATGTCTCTCCCCCTTCTCTGATTTTTGCTGTTGCTGCTATCAAGCTCCACTGAAAATAAGTTGTCATGATATAAGCCATTTAGCAAATTATTTGCAGGATTAAGAATAATAGACTATCAAACTAGAGATGCACCGATCGATCGGGCCACCAATCGAAAACAGCTGGTTTTCAGCTGATTGGCCGTGACCAACCGATCAATCTCATATATACGAATTTTTGCCGGTCAAATTTTCCTTACATAGCCACACTATGATTCACATCACGCACACAATGACAGCTGCTGCACAGACAGTGTAGCCACACACACACACAAACAAGCACATTGTGCACACAGCGGCAGCTGCAGCACAGAGAGTACAGCCACACACACACATCATATCATTGGTGTGGAAGTTCTTCAGCATGAGTGAAGAAGACACAAAGATCGCGATTTGTAATACTTTTAAGTCCAAAATAAGCTGTGGAGGCACCTTGAAAACATTCAGAACAACTAATCATCATCCTGGTGAACATGCCCAATTTCAAGAAGAAAAATGTAAGTTATTTAAATAGTTAATAAACATACAATGTAATTTCAATATTCCATTGAAGAAAAGTTACAAAAATGTTTGTGTATGCTGTTAATTATAGTTGATATAAAGAAAGGAAATATATAAAGAAAGAAAATCAGAATCGACAGGTCAGACTTTTAAAAAATCGGAATCGGCAAGAAAACAAAAACATGCCCAGAAGTGCATTGCAACAGCTATGGTAATATTATGTGGACTTTCCCTTTTTTACTACTCTGCACTAAGCTCATAAAGACGCTACAAGAGACCAGATCAAGGTGAACTGACATTCAGTAGCAAGAGAGAAAATTAGAGCAGTGGAATAAGTTCAATGTCTGGCACGCCGCCAGCTTAAGCATCTTAGAAAAAGTTCTCGAACAATGTCCTGTTGCTACCATTCAGTAGTAGGATTACTTAATGCGATTACCAGGGCCGCCTAATCAACCATGGTGAATGTAGCCCATAATTACAGTGAGAAGATGAGGAAGGTGTATGACAGAGATTAGAAAAGGTGAACTCCAGTGAGCCTTACACAATATGCCCCCTCCCAGCTCAAAGCACACTCACAAGGTTCACAACTGGAGTACCGCTTAATGATTGTGTTCTTCAGTAACAGCAGGTTCTTGTTTTAAAGGGTCAGTTCATGCAAATTAGTTTTCATAAGAAGTATTCTAAATGTAAAAGATATCTAAAAGATAATAAAACGTGCCTCAGCTGAATGGGACTTCAGAGTTGGATGTTGATTCTTACTGGGTTTGTCACTACAAGCGACACATGTTGCCATTTGATCCAGTGTTAATATACAAATATGAACTACAAAACATTTATTATAATTTGGGTCTAGTCTCAAGATTTTACTTGAATGAGTGAAGCCCTGTCTCACTACACATGATAGTCAACTAAGCTGGACTCTCACTTTCTTCTCTTTCTTCTGTCTTTTCCCATGTGGGATACCATTCATTTTCATCACATGTGACATAGACGTTGACATTTCATTTGCTTGACTCCACTGGGAATTACCTCAAATCAATTGCAGGCACCTGGAAGCTATGGTAAATCTTCCTAACAGGCATACCCTTAGGGTAAATGGAAGTGAATGTTGTGTCCTCTTGAGATAAATTTGTAGTGACTATAATATGTACAGTGGGAACATGGAAATGAGGTCCATGTATTTTAATAGTAGGAACAGAGAATTCTCTAATGAAAACATGAAAATTCTCCCTGGTGCCGTGCGAGATTGCAAAGCCGGTGAAATAGGATGCGAGAGGTAATTTAGGACGTGTCTGTTTTCTGCGCACACATAATGGATCACCTGTCCATTTGCTCAAGCTGTCCTAATCATCATCCATCTGAAGTATTGATTAGGTTATATGCATACGATACAATCGACAGCTGATGATTTAGGTGAGATGTATATCCAAGCTGTCAGTCTGGAGAAACTAGTTCTTCAGGGTAAAAATGTTTTACTAGTTTGTTAAATGCATTTTTTAAAACTTTGGGATCTTTATTGGTTCAGACTTTAGAATCAAGACACTGCTGCTGCAACATCTTAACATCTAAATGTTAAGGGAGCGATGTTTTTATGTGACATAAAAAAAATTGATTAATCTTTAATGTGCCCATATGGCACTTTGAGGCCTCACTGCAGACTAGGTTGCCACTTAGATGAGCTATCACCTGTGCTGCAGTATCTGGCATTTTATCATTTGGCTTATTTGCAACAACTGCAATCTGTGTCTTGAACGCTGCACACACCTGTCCCTCAACCAGCGTCTAAACCATTTCATGAGAGAGAGCGCACAAAGTCAAGGCCATTGTTGCAATGGACCAACAGCTGATACGATCCCCAATGTGATACACACAAGGTCTTTAATGTCAAAATAGAAATCTCTAGTTTCTGTATTGCCTATGTGCCAAGGAGAGAAATGAGCCTTATCTCAGAGGAAGGTGGCCATCCATCAGCAATTTCTCTCAGTTTATCAGCCTGCCCAAGTCGAATCGCACAATGATGTCAGGCATTAATCAAATACTGACACCTCACATTCAGGACTGAGACATGTACCCTTTTCTCCCTGCCCAAATCTGGGCACTGTCCTGCTGAGACACTCGCTGGCTGCAGATTTAAACCCTTTTGGTGCTGTGTGCCAATATTATACAGCTAGAGGATTGTACAGGAGCTATGTTGAAAGGAAAGACATATGGAAAGTGCATAAATCACACACTGAAAATTCAAAAAGCACCATGTTAAAAGTCTTGTACCGCGGCCACTTCATTACAGTTTTATTCACATGAATGTGTTTCAGAAGTTCACTTAGAGCCTGCCCCCTTGCAGAGAGCAAAGACGAAGAGACTGTTACATTTACTGTGTGTCACTGTGCCGGGAATAATCCTGTCACTAAAAATGCAGCACGACAAGGACAGAGAGCTTCTTGTGGCTGAGTCGGTCGTCTCTTCTTCTATACTCCCCACTGACCACTCATTCATTCTATTTAGAAATTACTGAGCGCTATTGATGTGCTGAATCGAAACCCTCACAGGAGTGAGAGATGTCATAAATTGAACATCTTGGACATGGTTGAAACTCACCATGGGGCTATATTCATGTCACAACATTGATCTAACTTGGGCAGCTGATGATTTGTCTATATAGAGCAAGAAAATGTTGTAAAAATTGCTTTATTCAACCTCAGAGAGTGTTCTAACTCCTGTGGTTGATCATAAAACCCTTTGGAGGATGTGAATTTTTCACATGGATGAATATCTGGATACAAAATTGAAGGGAGCCAGATGTGACCCTGGAACACATCTTTCCATTCCCTCTCTTACTGAGAGCGGATGTTTTGTTTCTTTTGGTTGAACTCGATTCCTCCCTGCATTATTTTGAGGAAGGAGCCATTGTGGGACATTTAAACTGGCATGACCTCTGAAACAGGGTATCTGAAATTTTAAGTGACATTAGTAATTCACTTGACAAGCCTGAAATTTCGAAATGACAAAGTTCAGTCATATTCTCCACGGAGAACAGAGCTCCCACCGACAGAAAAGAAAATGGAAATTCATAAAAATCCACTTCCACAACAAAATCCAAATCTCATGTTTGGATGATAAGTATGTCCAAACATGCTGCAAATAACTTATTCAAAATCCTCCTGATAAATAACTGAGAATGACATTATTTTGCCACCATTAAAACAGTTCTCCAGTTATCCTGATTATCTCTGAGGCTGCCCCCTTTTGAAGCCACATACTTTTTTTTTTACTATTGATGTGAGTACATTGTCCAGCACTCCAGGTTTAGGAATGACTGATAGAAAAAGTTTATGGCAAAGTATTTCTTTTACTGAGGTTAGACCCTGCTCAATAACAAACTTTAAACCTTTTGCACCAGCAGTAAAAAATCATAAAAAATGTCAGCAGCAATGCAATTCCAGGTGGCATGCTCGCTCCCTCTCTCTTGCTCTTGCACAGCTGCCATCTTGAAGAGTGGGAAGTCACCCAGAAAATTGCATTTTTCATGTTACCCACACACTGACTGGCTCTAACATGTATGCAAATTCTGGCACCTGAGTAACTTTCAGTCAAGGACTTGGTGGGAAGGAAAAAAGGCTTGTAATAGAAGATTATGTACAGTATATAATGTGTGTGTACTGAGAGGTAATGTGTGGCTTTTGTGAGAGTATCTATTCTACCTAATGATATTAGTTGTGATGAATGGTAATGAACTAAGAGAGCTGCCTTATCGTGCTCTCACTGCTAATGCTCAGACACGATCAGCCACCCATTACGAGTGCCCTTTACCCCCCCTGCAGACAAACAGCGTACACAGATAATTCAATACCTTTTTGTCATTACAGTACGACAAGAGTGCTGTTTAGACTGACACACTACTAATGTCCTTCTCTGGTTGCTTTAACATCAACCCCCCCACACACACACCCTCCAAAGACAATCAGGTGACTATAGCTGTAGTGTCTCTTTCTGCGGTTAAATTAGCATCTCTCAGGCGAGCCATGTTAGAGTCTCCTGCTGTGAATACAGGAAACTTCACTTAACAACTTCAGAGAACTTGTAACCAGTAGTGTGCTTCAGTGTTACCAATGCACTCTAGGGAAAATAATATAGCAAACAAGAACATATACTATGTGCCCTTCAAATTGACCATTTACTTATATGATCATTTTTGGGTTTGGCACATCTATGGTTAAAGGGTGGTTATGTTCAGGCACTTGAAACTACTTTTTTTTTTTGTCAAAGAAAAATATCCAACACCCTATTTCATAAGTCACATGCTTTGTACACCCAATGATCCACCCTGACCTCCTCCAAAAGGTTTGCTGACACAAAAAGTGAATTTCAGAGCCGATGCAATTGCATCCATGGTCAATGGAAAGAAATATGGTTATTGACAAAGACGCTTTTGTGAGAGTTGAAAATGATCTAGTGATTTAGTGAAAGTTTAATGCTTATCCCAAGGCTGTATGATTCAGTATTATGAACATACAGAGACAGGGGAATGGAGAAGGGTCTGAGTGAAAATTTCTCCTTCACAGGTGAAATCTTGAGGCTGTACAGCCCAGTATCTTAGGAGTTTCATCCATTTTGGATGATTTCGCACCTTACTATTTTATTTCTACTGCCAGCATTCAGTGCCAATAAGAGAAGTAGGCTAAAGGCTATTTAGCGAGGTGGAAAGTAAGGGTGTGGAGGTTAAGGAGGCTGACATATCCGTCACATACCTACAACATTTATCTGGCTTTATTTTTATTAAACGTAGCCTGATCTTTCCCTGACATTAGGCTTTTTAGTTGCCTAACCTCAATCAGATCTTAACTATGGTTTATTTTTTATAACTACAAACCTTCCCTAGCCATTACCACACCATAGGGGCCATGTGCACATATACTGTACGTGCATATGTCATTGACGTTTCAGAAACATTGATATTGGATTAAACAAAAGGTTGTTATAATCTAGGTTTTTGCAGAATATTGATGCTTGTGTCTGGCAAATGGGTTAGGCTGTATTACTCAATTTCATGAACATACAGTACAGAGATGAAAAAAAGGAGAGGGGTCTGAAGGAAAATGCGGGGAGAAAATTTGCTTTATATTTAATCTGAATGCACCAAGACATGAGTCTTTTTGTAGCTGTGTAACATCTTGCTTCTTCCACCTACAGTGTGCTATTGAAAGTCATTTGCATGACCCAGGAGGTTGCTGTCGAAAAGAATAACCACAGGTTATTCTAAGCAGTCAAACAAACCTCCAATTGAGGACAGTCTCATAGAACAAATAAACACTCAAAAGAACAAATTTCCTGTCTGTGCTGTTGACCCATATTGTTAACCCACTGTGATTGACCTCTCGCTCTTGGATTAGGGTTAAATTATGTCCCAGTTTGGAATAAATTCCACTAATCAGCTATTCTCAAGTCCACGCTGATCTCTCCATATAATGTGATGGCAGCTTGCATGCTCATGTCTTTCCCCACATCTTTATATAGAGGACAAATCTATATGACATGCATAATTCACACTGCCGATATGGGCACCATGAATAGATTTATCATCACACACTAAATAAATGGTGGAGTGTGAATATATGCTTAGTGGCGAGGAGTCATCATCAATCTCCATGCCTCAATACAACTGGATGTGGCAACATGTGTGCAGTTGAAAGCGGTATGAATAATACTTTACGCAAATTCAGCAAGGTAAATGGATTTTATTGCAAGCCACAAGGTCACATGTCGCTATCAAGCACATATTTGGAGATGTTCCCCTGCCTAGAAATTCCCATAGGGCCAGTCAGAGACAGAACTGTAATCAATGGCCTGGTTCCAGTAATTACTGTTTACTTTAGCTCATTATTCTCACAGCTTTGATTAAGCAATAGCCCTCATGTGAAGGATATGTGGCCTTAATTGGTGGTTGCCAGGACGCACATCTCCCGCTTCTGTTGTGATGCATGATGGGAGGAATGGAGGTCAGGAAGTGAGAGACGCCTCAGGCAGCTATTCTTGGCCCTGCCTTTGAGTCATTCACATTCTCTAATTGTCCGACGAGCCAACATGTGACAAAAGATGAACAGCAGCCCCTCGTCCGGCGAAGCAAACAGCAAACACTGCACACATGCTTCAGACAGCGGAAGAGAATGGTTCATATGTTGACATTTACAACCTAATTAAAACCAAGGAGGGAAATGATCCATGCAGGGTCAGATGCTCATTACACACAGGTGGTTACACACAAAACATACACAAGTGTACAAGCATTTGCACAGGATCCGTTTAGCTACTCTACACACATTTAGCGAAGCAGCGCTAATCCCACCAGGCTGCAAAACCTGCTCATTTGAATCACTGAAATCCTTAGATGATTAAAATATATTAGCATGTCAGAGAAATTCATACTCATAATATTAAAGATGTATATATGCACATAAATTCCCCAATGCCTCCTGCGTTTTGATTAGGAAGAGAAAAATGTAGGTAACAAATAAAATGTATCAAATACAGAATTTTAAACACTACAAAGTTATTAGAATATATTTGCACATCATTGCATTGTTCATTCGCTACAGTATTACATTTTTACAAGCACATACACACTTAGCTACCCAAGGCTGAGCAGAGTCGGCTGTCACATCTAACTCATCAAATAAGAACATGCCTCTCAGCCACGTCTTTCAGTCTCACTGCAACAGAAAGCATTGAATACATTGTAGCATTCCACTTGTTTGATGTTTTTTTTTTCTTCTGTTATACATCAAATTAGCTGGAAACCAAAATGATAAAAATCTGTACAAAGCTTGAAATAATTGTAATTAACCAAAGTGAGACAGTTGTAGCCATATTCACCAATAATTCAGAGCCTGAATCAGAAACACAGCATTTCCCCCCTTCCGCTGTGACAGCCTATCCCGCTGCATTCCCCAAGCTCCATTCATTAAAACGTCCTTTGAGTCCTTCCTTGGAAAGAACAATACCATCTAGACCTCACAATTCAGTTAATCCCCCTACTACCACATGCACGTACACACTTGCTATGATGTATTTGCTTGCACAGAGCCTCCTGTTATGACACTCACTGTATGTTAACTAAAGAAAAACAAAGCGTCCAATAAATTATTGTTGTTCTCATATTTTGTCGCTTAAGAAAATATTAGGTGAAAAAATAATGACATAACGCAGCTCTAATCCAACTCTAATACAGCTATAGCACTAAGCTCCATCATAGAAATCCTTTACTAAATATTGAGCTACATTTGCCTTTCTGTATGCATCCATGTTTCTGCATCTGAATCCAGAAGGTGCTTGTTGTTTGGTGTGTGTTAATCACTTGCAACTGGCCTTCCTCTCTTATTTTCATGGGTAATTGGCTATGCAGCACATGGAACCAGAGACCTTCAGGCGACATACAAGAAGGGAAACACTAGGTTGGAAGAAACTGAGATCACTGAAGCATGTCAAATTTTTTTCCTCTTCCCTCAATCAATTACTGTATCTTGTTGTTTACTTATTCATTTCGTACTTTCCCTTTCCTCAAAAACACCACGCTCTGGGCATTTGTCTCTATTCTTATATGTGCCAGATTTCAAAATATTCATCTTGAGCCGTGCAGGTCTTTCCTCCATCTGTCTTGCCTCTCCTTAATTTTCCTCCCCTTTCAAACTCCTACTCAGTCTGTGAGTGTGCCCATATCTCGATTAGACCTCTGGAAATGCCTCTGCAATTTCCTGGAAGATTATATTGATGGATTTACACAATATCAATCAGAGCAAATGCAGAGCTTGAAATAGCCCTTCACTATCGGTGCGAGATGTTTCTGAACAGTGGTCAAAGAGCCCACCAGAAATAAAGGTGATGAGGTAGACCTTCAATCTTGCACTCATGTGCTTTTGAACCTTTCCCTGAGCTCCCCTTCTCCAAGTTTTCCCTTTTAAGAACATCATGCTCCAAATTATATATATTTAATTAAATGAAACATGCAGTTACAATGATTAAAAAACAGACAGCAATACTGACTGTAGCCACCTCAGATGAAGATGAGCCATTCCCTGGTGACTCTTCGCAACACGACCAGTATTTCACTTGCTCCTTTCAACAAGCCGCTCTGAATGAGGTCACATTCTTCTGACCTCGGGGCATTATTACCCTGTAATCATGTGTTGCTCTACATGGCTACATTTGTTATTTCTCGTTGACAGCCTAATGTTAGAAGAAAGCAATTTTACCTGATGGATGATCATAAGAGGGGGAGAGGCTATATCAGCTTCATGGCTTGCCAGTGAATTATGCACAACAAAATCCCATAGATGCCTGAACCGGCGGCCCGCAATACCTGCCTTCTCAAATATACTACCAGTCTACGTGCTTTACACGCTGGATTATTATTTCCAGAGCTGTGAGGACTTCTCAGCTTGTCACAATGTGCATGAGGCCTATTAATTACCATAGTATTTACTTGTCCTCTTCAATCAAATAGGCTGCCAGTCCTTACATTACCGCGGCATTATGAAAAATTGTTGACTTATATTCAAGCAGCATAGCTTGGACGACTGATTCATAGGTCTCAGGCCATTCATGATCACAGAAATCAATCCGCACTCCTCCTCTGGCCCGCACTTTGTCTGTTGGCGGCAATAGGGATAACGTGTCAAAGTGGGCCTCCTCAATCTTGTCACTTTAAGTGCAATCAATAGTGCTTCCCCACCAACCGAACGCCTCTGAATACCAGCCCCCCTCTCCTCACACTAGGCTGAACATTTCAATCAATATCTGACTGGAGGCTAAAAACATCTGCAGAAGCAACAACAAAAACCGAGGCAGAATTAAATGCTTTACAATATACTGAAGACGACGACACGCTCTGCAAGAGCATTTCTGCAGGAACAGCAATGCAATGAAAACAGTTGGGCGTATGAAGAAAAAATTAGATTCTTTATGACAGTTAAGTCTGCAAATACCATGTTTGTGTGGTGTGAAAGAGAAATGGTTCAAGTCACAACAGAAAGTTATCTCTCTGAAAACAGCAACACACTTGCAGGACTGAATGTGTATTATTATTGTGTTGATTGTCACCATCAAACAATTAACCCTCTACTTAACGAATCAAACATCACATCACTGTTCCATTAGAGCTGCAATACAATTAGCAGAGGAGAAAGCTTTCTATCTTTAAACACAGCCTTTCCAGAAGGGTTTTCTGTCTTGAATATGTTGTCCCCACAGCCTCATATATCACTGTGGACAATTCTCAATGTATGGCCTGCCGTCGGCTTCCAGACGGCTCCAATCCATAAAACCGAGCCTCTGGACAACGTACCTGTAAATTAGTCTACCTAAAAAATTCAACAAGCCCAGAGAAAGGTTTGATACGTGCATCTAGGTGCTTGGCCCTGGAAACGATTGTATTAATTGCCTCGAGGATTATGAGACACAGACCTCCACTCCCTCATGCATATTTGACACTTCCAGCAGTGCGCTCAGACCCCTGTTGCAGCTAATGGATGATGTTTGGTGCTGTGTTGCATATGTATTAGCTACCAAGTTGAATGGGTATGTGGCAATTGCATCCCCGTGTGTGCCTATCTGTCTGAGCATGTGTGTCAGCTCTGTTGTCTTGAGCCAGCCAGAGTGAGTGTAGAGCTGGGTGGTCAGGTTGCTAGTCCCTAATTGATGCAACTGCTCCCACTACTCTTGCCCTCAAAGGAATGGCGCTGCCCTTTACTGTTAATCTGTGCCAGGGATTTGGCTTGCTTGACACGAAACTGACCTAATAGTCCTTTGGGGGTGGTGTGTGCCCAAACACACACTCAAAAAACAGTACGACAGATAAGAATACAGTCACTTGGACAGGAGAACACAAAGAGACAAACTCTCATGCAAAGGAGAGAGACAGATATGCACACAAACAAACATACATCTACACACAATTTCAGTTCAAAGAGCTGCAACTCCATTTGAAAAATGGTTCTGGACAGCATCGCTATGATGAAGAGGGAGAGCTCTTGACAGTGTGTTTGGTGGAACAGCATCAAACAGTGGCGTGTGTACGTGCAGATTCCATGTCTGCTGATAATGTCTGCACACACTCCCAGAGAGAGAAGTGGGGTTGTTGATATCAAGTGCTCGCACATTGCTATACATGATGTTCTTTTTGTCTCTAGAGATCGTCTGCCATGACAGAGTGACACCTGCTCCGATGGCCTTTGAAACTTCTGAACATGATCCACAGCTTCAGACATATACTCCTGTCTGATCAAATATGTTTAATTGAGAGACTGATAGGGAGGATTTCCCACCAAATCACTGAATATTCAAGCAGAGTGTATCAAAACCCACCAAATCAGAGGCTTTTTGCATTGGCTCTCCAGTCTTTGGTGACTGAAAGCGCCATAGTCAGCTCAGCCTCGATATAAGGTTAAAAGACTGCTAAATCTGCAGAATTCATCATGATGTGATAACTCTGTTGCAGGTCGAAGGTTAAAACAAACTGAACAAAGCATGTGAACCAACAATAGAGCTAACTAACTAATAGGGCAAACTAACTTATGATCCAAGTCTGAACTGAAGACAGTCAGAAGCAGCCCCTTTACATTGTAGCATTAAGATCAGAGATGCAATTGCTTATTCATGTGCACACGGATGCACATTTGAACGGCAATGCAATCACTTAGCTTAAAGTTGCATTCATAATTTTTTTTTGGCCACTTGGGGGCAGCAGAACCAGCTATGCATCCAACACTGATATACTGTAGCACCATACAAAGTTGTTACATGTTAACAAACAGTTACCTGTCTGTCTGCTGTTTACCAGAGATTTTTCGCTAAAAACAACTACCTGCTAGGGCTGGAAACGAGGCTGATGAGAACAGTGAGACTGAACCAAAACAGTGAAGTTGTGAGCCGTAAAACCAAAATGGCTGGAAGACACTAAAATGCTCCGTAGAGCTGAGGTGGACTGCAGAAGCTATAATTCTCAGTAGGTTTATACTGCAGGTGACTCCTTTCACGTTGCACATGGTGGTTACTTGATCCATTCTTAATATAAACTATTGATAAGTAAGTGCAGCTTTAAAATATTGAATCTTTGAACTGAACTGAATGAACTGATTAAAATCAGAAGTGATTCATAATTTCCATCTCTGAAAAGGACTACACTGTAACAGTAGCGCTATCATAGGACCACACTCTTCCTTCAGTTTAGTATGTGTTACTATGAATGACCACTTACCTGAAATTATCAGAATTTTCCTCATGCAATTAGCCTCACCCACCTTAGTGCTCGAAAACCGTATGACTCAGCCTGAGCACTATACTATCTCTACGTTCAAGGTCTCAGTGTGACTTCAGCATAATACATGTATGAGGGTTCACAAGTCTTTACGTCATAGTCCAGATTTGAGTCTATTGATGTACGACAAGCTCTTGTAACTCCATTGGCAATTTAAAAAAATGTGTCATACAGTAAAAATGCTGCAAGAATAAAACCATTAGCATTAAGTCATCTTAGGACTTCAGTACACAAAATGCTAGGTGTACTGTACCTTCAAAAAATACCAGAAATTACTGTATGTGACTTTACTAAGCATTGGACATTTTACCTGTATGCATAATGAAGACATTATCTCCCATGTATGCTGAATACATTTATAATAATTAATATTACCTGCCAGGCCTGGTGAGGTGATTCTGCTTCAGAGGAGTTATGCATTATGTAAAGATGTCGTTTGCGTGTGCATAAATTTCAATCTGCCATTGGTAAATTAAAATTTATTGAGAGCGTCGACCCAGAGTAGAGCGAATTATATGTCAAGACAGACATAACACTTTTCAAATAGAATTAAAGAAATGTAATTGCATATTCCATACAGAGAGCAGCTGCTATAACTCACTACAATATTCATGCAAAGGGGCCAAAATTTGGAAATGACTCATTCATAAATCAGAGCTGAGGATGAGTTTATCTCTTTTGGGGGTTTGACTTGGTGTGAGTGTCCTGAGTAAACACTGAGAAGCTATCACTGCAGAGTCAGAGTGTGTTAGTACTTACAGCGGGTGTTAAGCAGTCCGTTGGGCTTTCTCACACTTGGATGGCATATTTGGAGAGTCTGTGTTCAATGTAGCACCAGAGAGGCTTTTTTTTGACAGAGGGAAGCGGCGGGTGTGTCTTGCTCCAGCTTCATGGTTAATAGCCATGGCCACTGTACAAGAGAAAAAAAATGGGATTAGCACTGGTCACAAGTGATATAGTGCATGTCATCCCAGCTCTTATCACCAGACAGAACCTTGATTTTGGACAACTTTGCAAAACCCTTTAATATGTAGAGTGACCATGCTACTGAACATTCAACGGCAAAGTTTTAAAATCATTTCTACAGTATCTGCACATTGCAGCTGCTGTATGGTAAGAGGAATAGTTCAACATTTTGGAAAATACTTACTCACATTCTGCCAGCATCTTTAAAGCTCATTAACACATTATATCTCTAACGTTTATCTGTACAAAAAACAACACATTTTGGTTTCACAGGTGGTTTCCCCATCTTTAAGCTAAGCTAACAGTCCCCTGTCCCCCTATTCAACAAATGAAAATGGTATTGACCTCTAACTTTTGGCAAGAAAGTGAATAAACACATTTCCCAAACAATTCCTTTAAGGTTTGGGAATAATTGTGATTGTGGAAAAGAATCTATGGTTACAGTTAGGCAACTAAAACAATTACTTTGTTGGGAAAAATTGGTGTTTGTTTTAAAGAAAAGGAGAAAAAGGGCCAACATTTCTTGCAAGAATGTAACAGAGTATGAACTCTGCATTGAAAGTGGGATGCGCTCTCTAATGCGCGTCTAATCTACATCTTGTATTGCTGACATTTGACATAAATCGTGTGCAGTTGAATCATTGAATACGAATGTAATTCCTTGTGATACTGGGCTGGTTATCTATGGTCAGGAGTCAGTGACGCAGTTTCAGTGGTACAGCAGCAACATGGAGATTGCCTTTAAGTTTCAGTCTTCACTATATAAATTATACAGTCCTCAATCCCTATGGACCTGTAACACCCAATATGCATAATGTACACATCCCGCACGACAATCAAAGAAAATGATGGTGGCTCTGACCGCCTCCGATGTAAATTACTGTGGCCTAAGTTCACTATATGAGTGCACCCGGTATGGAAGCCACAAACCTCGGAGACCATTAACCCAGAGTGCTGCAGCACTCTCACTCATATTTCCAGATGAGCCACTAACAGGCACACCTCATGTTTAAATGCAAATTTCAGCAAGAAAACCTTGCAGGAACCAAAGCAGTTTAAAAATCTCTTTAACAAATCCATGCATTCTTATTATGCACAACTCTTAACAAGCCGCTGTTTATGTCTTTAGCATGTGAAGAGCAAGAGTAAAACAATGTCCCACCTGCTTTTGAACTGCAGGCAGAGAAATAACTTGAGCTGAGAAAGTTGAGGGAAAGACGGGAGAGGCTGATAAAAGGTATAAGCCCTGTGGCTACAGTGTTTAGTACACTAAGTCAGTCTGCGCCAGTGAAGAGATGTAGTGTCATGATAACAACTTGTGTTTATGGCATGTCACTGCACGGACACATTAACCATTACTGTCTGCAGCATGCCATCCACTGTTATGACTAATCACAGAGCCCGTGGATGCCAGAGAAATCATAGAGCCTCCACTTTTGAAACGAAACAGCTGCCTTGAAGAAATGAAGGTCGTTTCACCAGAATGCAAACAGCATCAGGGTTTTAGTGAATGAAGGATTTGGGAAAAGCTGGCAGTGAAACATGTCAAGGCTGTGTGACACATTGCTGTGTTGTCTCATGTTGTTAGACAATACATTGTCCAAATGATTTCCCCATGGTAAAAATCTGCCTAATGATCTTTGTTTCTGGTGCTCTAATTCATTTATTATGCTAATAGGAAAAGCTGTTAGTCTGATCAGACATTGCATAAACATAAGTGTACTTCAGTGTTCCCTAATCATGTAGGAAGAGGATTTGAAGGCTCCTAGCAATTCTGCTGCATTATAAGATGATGAAAATTATTCATAAAATTGTCAGATGATGATAAGGGTTTAAAATATCTAATAGGCAGCTTTGGACATGGATTGCAATCTTCTTTGCCGACAGGCAGTTAATTCCCCGTGAGGAAATCTGAAAAATCTGAATAAATGTGCTGTAAGGCTTAGCATATACAGATGAGATATACTGCACAGTGATTGGCTGTAGGGTTGCATGACCTAAGATAAGTTTCTCTGCTCCTCCAAGCAGTGGACCTACTGTGTGTGACAGTGAAAATGTCCATCAAGGTTATAAAGAACAGTGTATGTTCTCCCTGGGCGCAGCCTGACCCAGGCGGCTGTCTTTATCCACACTCTATCACCTTAATCTCCCTGGAATTACCTCAGCGTCTTGGGAGGGGGAACTTTTATTAAATAAAGTGACCGACCCATACAGCAGACTGTCATCACTGTGGAGCACTGAACGTTTGGTAGAGAACATGCTTGCTGAACTGCTTGGCCATGGCGTGGACCATATAATCCTAAAATGTGTCTAAGCCCTGTAAAGATAAAGATATGAGCTTTATCACTTGCTGGAGGATGATTGTCAGTTGGTTAGTTTGCCAGGTTTAGCTCAAGCAGCTTGGACTATAATTTCTGTGCAATTTTGGCTATTCAAAAACCTGCACAAATATCACAGATTTTACATCTTGTGCCTGGGTTAGCTGTATTCAGCTAATTTATCTCAATTATTGTGTGGACAATCTGATTTAGTTCTTTATTCTTCTGTTTTCACACCCACAATCCGGTACCTTGAAGATACATATTAAATTAGATGCCTTAGAGCTGGCTTGGCTGCCAACTAAATCACATTTACATCTGATTACACTACTAAAAACACATTTTGTAGATATGTGTTAGTACACACCAGAATGGCCTGCCTAATCTTGAAACCTATCTCCCAGATTTATGCACCATGGAGCTCAAATAGAAAACCTCTGTTGTTATTTTATGTCTCACTGACAATAATTCTCAAATATTTTTTTTTTCATAGCATATTTGTTGACTGCTGATGGTCAGTCTCACTTTACGTTCAGAAGACTGGCAACAGGTTGGAGATAAAAGGTGTAAGAGATCTCTAAAGTGATTGTTCATCAGCATAAGTAAGTAATATTTGATATCCAATGATGTCAGAAAAATATAAATAGACTTAGCATGTGTAAAAATCACCTATATACTATACTTCTAATGGGAAGTTTTAGAGAGACACCTGTCATTTAGGGCAAACACACTGCAAAACATGCTTCTATTTAAACCTTGATATCTTCCTAATGCAACAATTTTAAAAAAACACACCACCAATTGACACAAAACTTCCTGAGGAAAAAAAATGATTATTATTATTTTTATTACTTTGTATTTCTCAAGAGAATGTGGAGGTGTACAGAGCAATCTGAATGAGTCAACATTTAGATGTGGTTTCTGATTGAAGATATTACTTAGTCAGCTTGTTATTTGCCTTTGATTAATTCTCTCTTCTGTATTTTTATTTTGTCTGTGTGTATTAGTGAATTATTATAGAACTGTAACTGCACTTAATCATTTTTGTCACATTTTATTCTATGCCACTTTAAAATATTGGACTCTATTCATGTTTTAAATATTCTTATATATTTTCCTTTTGTTTTAAGATTAGTTGAGTAATTCATTTGACAGAAAATGAATCATCCACTAATGTGATAATCGATTAATTGTTTGTTTGTTTTTTAGCAAAAATGCAGAAAAGTCTGTAGTTCCAGCATCCCAGTTGTGAGAATTTGCTGCTTTTCTTTGTCTCATGTGATAGTAACTGAATATCTTTGGGTTTTGCACTGTCAGTCAGAAAACAACAAGACATTTTAAGACATCACCTTGGGCTTCAGGAATTTGTCAATATTCTGACATTTTACAGATCAAATGATCGGTTAATTATTCAAGAAAATAATTAGTGAGATGATAACGAGGGCGGCCCTAAAACAAATGAATATGTCACGTCATGTCACAGAGGATCATCAACAGTAATCCCATGTTGAACTTGACACTGAGACCAGACTCAGTGCCTAAAGCTTCCACCATTTTACGATTCCTCAGATGGCTTTTAATATGAATATGGTTCACGGTGGGCCACCTTCGCATAGCAGTATAGTAAAATTCCATTAAGTAGAGAACTGTACTCCGAAGAAAGATGTGGCATGCAGGTTATGGAAAATGAGAAAAGGTGCATGCCAAGCTAGATTTGATATCCATATAGATTAAACCATTCATATCACATTTTCAATTATCACAACTTCACCTCAGAATACCTCTCTGTGAAATTGCTGTTTTATGTTTGATGACTCCTGCATCTCCACCACATTCCCCTAGGAGTGCAGTTTTAACTGTCTTATAACAAAAACATGTTCACACTGCTATGAACTGTCGGAAGCGCTTTGAAAAGACCTCATCGAAAGCATAAGCAATAAAACAAGCCTTCCAGTGTTTCCATTTTTAAATACTCTGAAGGGAACGTCTGTAATGCAGTTTCCTCATACTTGGTGTCCCCTGACTGTAACTGCCAGGCCCTGCAAGTGTGGGCTTCTGCTTTATTGCAACATTAGCATTATGATGGGGAGGAGAGAGGGGTTGCTTTCCTCTAGTCTGAACCTGGTCATAGATCTCAGTGGACATCTACACTGACTCTTCATTGTCTGCTATTACCCAACATCCCAGCAGGGGTGCATGTGTCTGGATGAAAAAGGCTTGATTATGTAACTGTCTGAGAGGCTTGCTGTCAACCTATTTAAAAGGCCAGTGCATCAATCTTCCACTGACTCTGCATCTCTTTAGAATATCTGGGACTTATGCTTTCAATATACATGATGGATCTATATGCATGGTCTGCTGGTGAATGTTTTCCGCTAAACTGCCTGTTTTGATCGATCAAGAAATCCTAATTACAAGGCACTGAACATGCAAAGACAAGTGTCGCCATTTATTAAATCTGCATCTTGACTAACATGAACATTGCTCCTATTTTCAGTGGTTGGATGTTTCTGCACCCACATGTTTAGCCACATTTTCAGTTTGAGAGATACAGAAACAGCAGAGCGGCGAAGGCACAGACGTCCATCTCTCTCGGTGCCGCCTGGATGAATGCAAAACCGAAACCAAACAAAGAGAGTGATTAGTGGATCTGTTTAACCTCAGGGCAGAGGGATCCCGTTATTAGACCAGAGAGTTTACTTAGCTATCTGCTTTGCCGTCTGCCTTCCTCCCGTCCTCTCCCACTGCAGTACATCCCAACACAGCAGCACTCAGAGCTAACAGCGCTAATTAGGGAAACCGCCAAAGGATTTTTACAAGGTTATTTTGATAAAGTGCACAAGGGGTTTTGCAATCACAATGTCTGTCATTGCTCTCTTTTTTTTTTTCTCAAGCTGTGAAGGTTCATGTTGGTTCAAAGACAAGTCATCTGTGCCAATCACCGTTTCTTCATCTTAATCTCACATCTTAAGCATTGGTCCCAAAGTTCCATTCAAAATTACACATTATTCGAGCAGCTACTGTATCAGAAATACAACAGAAAATTTGATGTCCTCTTTATCATTTATTATTGCTGTAGCTATACTTATACCAGAAATACCTGTGTTGGCTGTTCTGCTCTTCCAAATTATGTCATTATGTGACATATGCGCATGTGCACAAATTAAGTGCCATGTGCACATGCACTGGCTATTTTGCTCCAAATTTTGATCCGTATATATGCATGCTTTGTTTCCTGTGAATCCCTTGGGCATCTGCATGCTATTTGAATTCAGTGCGAGAAAGGCAGACTCCGCCGCTGATAAAGCAAACTACAAAACAGAAAGCTAACTAATGAGTTTACATATCAGCCATAAACAGTATCAAAGATTGGGTCTGATATTCAAGAAAAGTGCAATTTTGATGTACTTGCACTTGAGTATTTCAATTAACTTTTCTACTCCACTACTGGCAAATTAAGATTGCATATTCAAAAGATAAGATCATCTTGTAAACTTCCCAATAGTATATAACCAACCAACTGCAACATTAAAATACTGTTAACGCTGATACTATTAATCAAACAATAATTTGGAATAATTTGTTGTCCAACATGTGGTTGGAGGTCCTTCAGATGTCATTCCCATGTGAATATGAATCAGCTGTTCTGTATGGCTTCACATTCAATATAGTACCTATGATTATCATATTTGGGCTATTTTCATTGTGTTAGCATCATCGCCACATCTTTGTTAAGCTCTCTAGATATTAATTGCCAGTGGACGGGGAGTCCAGCAGCAGTTCCGCTTCAAGTGCCATTTCAAAACCTTTTGTGTGGTTTGATTATTTCCACATCCAACTGCTGTTTATAGTGGTCAGTGGACAATCTCCTTCTTTACCTTTTTAGAGTACTTCCTTTGTACTTTCTTTTCTTTCCTGTTGTTCCAGCCCTTTTCTTCAATTCTTGGAATAGAGACATATCTTTTTACATACAATCTCTTTGACTATGTCTACATCTCACTGCTCAGAATTCAGATCTTCAATTTTTATGGCTATGACACGTCATCTCCATCGCCTAGTCTCTTATGTTACTCTTCGCCAGTGCTTAGTATGAACTGAGCTCTCTGTTGAAAGACTAAACCATTGGTACTGTCACATTCTGACACATTATAACACTGAGCGATATCATTGGACATAACATACTTGTCACTTAAGCTGATGTTAAGCTGTATGATGACTCCAAGGGGTCTTTGAGGGTGTTCCAGGGGGTCCCCAGCAAAAAGGGGAATAATTTATTTTCACTATAATTCCATCCATAAGTAACACAATGGCAGCATGCATGACTATTTTGATCATGGATTTCATACACTTTAACATCTAAAAGTAAAAGATGAGTGACCCTGGTGATAACAAATCTTATCAAATGGGAGTCTGTGGTCTAATTTATGTCAGTTTAGGGGTCTTTGATGTGAAAAAGTTTGAGAACCACTGAGACAAACCGTATTTGTACATTCACATATCAGAATTTTTACATTGTAGTAGTGTTACTTTAATTAACAAATGTATTCTTCCATCACTCGTAGTCATAATATTTCCTAATGCAGCATTTTTTCATGACTTATGCAATCGCACTGCTTGATACCATCACCATGTTTATTAATTTATTTGAATGGCACAGCGTGATCTCTGCACAGATATCATCATAATACAATGATGTTATGGTAATGAGATTGAAGCTTCACTGCACTTGAAGCTGTTGATGTTTTTTTACCAGGCTGTAACCAGACATTTCCTCTAACAGGAGAATCACTGAGAAGTCTCTTTGATGTTGCCGCCAAAAACATGAGAATAAGAGATTGGATTTTTTTTTTTTTTTTCAATCGTTGCACCTCCTTTTTTGAGTTGCACAAATGTTCATTGCGTTAGGCTGTTACTGAGGGAAAATCAACTTAAAATATATAGCAACTAACATAAGTAAGTGTTTGTTCAAGCTTTTGGGCTATGAGCATATTGCTGATATGAGATCAAAGTCTTTCAACCATCAGAACAGCAATGCAAAAATGTGATACATGACTCATTGTAGTGTTTGTGTTGACCTTTCCAGGGACTGCAGCTGGAAAGTCTTTGCTTGAGATTAATGTTTTGTGTACATGGTCTCTGACAAATAGGTTTAATATTAAAAAAAACATTAATGTACAGTGTCAGAGACTTGAAATGGACCAGAAAAACGTTTAAACTTCAGACCTCTATCTGTTCATTAAAATTTCACCAAGCATAAATGATAAGCAGTCCAATTTAGTCTTCGCCCCTTGACAAACCCCTCAACTGCATATTTATAGAAAGTCATTCTATCAGATTATCAAATCCATGCTATTGAAAATGTGCTTTTTACACTGTTCATCCTCTCTTCAGTGGAAATCATTTTCTTGCTCAAGCTCAGAATTTCACAAAAGGATGAAAAAGATTTGGGCTAAAAGTTCAGCACGAAAGCTTCAGAGAGAATGAAGCAAAGGTTATGCAGCAACAGAGAAGATAAGATTTGAATAAACACTTGGTGAAGATCATACAAAGGGTAGCTTTGCACATTACAGCCAATCAGAAGCTCCAAAGAATCCTCCACAAGGATATTAGATAAAATTCCACTGTGCTTTGATTTAACAATAATCTTGATAGCAACTAGCTGGACCTTTTCTTATAATGCCATTTGGGTTTTTAATCATACATGTCTGGGGCAGTATCTGAAAGCTCCAGTCAAGAGATGGAGTTCAAAACATCACATGGCAGCTTTGTTAGAGAGGTTCCTTTTCGCTGTACTATAAAAGATAGAAGTGAATGGGAATGATATTCTCTGTTAGTTCATAGTAGAAGATTTTTTGGGTGAACTTAAATTACTTTTACGAGAAGTCAAAGAGCAGGAGATATTTCTCAAAGAATATCACAAAAAAATACAGGTTAAGCAGACATTAGTGTTGGTTATTTGCTCTCTGTCTAAAAATTCTGTTAGTGGCTCATGGAGAAGCAGGGATTTAATACGTCATTTCTTTTGCAAATCTGACATCCCTCTTATACATTCTGGCATTAATTTGTGGGACATCCCATGGGTTTTACGACAGGTGAAAAGTACATTATTACTCTTGATCGTCATAATCCCATTGGAGGATTACAAGTAACATTTTAAAACAAGTTGTACGAATTGGGCTTTTCAAATCAAGCCAATAAATGTGTTAGGAGATGTCGTGTTTTTCTTGTCTTTTCAAAATTTGCATGTAATGATAACTTGTATAAAGTCTAACCATTTTTTTGAGGGAATTAGGACTCCACTGCATATGCAATGAGGCAAAGGGAGCCACCGCAGACCCCATGCCCTGTAGTTTACTCTCCACAATTTACTACATTCCCCCATGGGGTAAAACAAGTGTGTGGTGTGTACAGTATGCCAAATTTAGACTACATAACATCAGCCTGATAATGACCCGACCTGACAGAGCAGGGCGTCAGGATTGAAAATTTGGTGTGTCAAATCTGCACTAAAGATAGAGAGCAGTAATTACAGAAGCAGTTAAGTTGAGAAAATTAGGTAAAGTATTCAAGTATTTAAACCCAAAGAAATAATTGCCACAGAACCTATATAAAATGCAGATACTGCACTAATTTCGATAGTTGAAAGGGATTAATATCTCTGTTTTTCTAGGTTTCGTCTGCTTGTCTTCTATTAGTATTTACAATATTTAATGCGATATAATAAAATCATCTGCAATGTAATGTATTTGTGGATTAAAGGTATCTAAATCACACCAAACCACATAATTCCACAAGAGTCAAAAGCTGAAAAGCCAGTTACTGATATAAGCTAACGTTACTGTAGCTAAATGTAGCTCCATCATTTTCGGATTTAGCTATACTGCCTTATTTAGTTGTGTGCAGCAACAAATTAACTACCAAGATGTCATTTTGTCAAAATGTGTGTTTTTCAATTAACAAATATCTGGAGAAAAATCAAACAGCCTTGTAAAATTAGCTTTAACTAAGGTTAGCAGTGGCTCACAAGCTAGCTTTCACTTGATAGCTCTCTTGCTTTAGTTGTGTAGTTGTCTGTTTCTCTGTGACAGAAAGTGTTTGAAAGTGTTGACTATTTATATTTATTTATATATATATATATATATATATATATATATATATAGGTAAAACAGATGTCAAAAAGTCAGATTCAGTCTTCACTCAGTTTTTACCGAGTGTATATAGACTTTTGGCTTTGTAGAGCATATTGCTCACTTTATGCCGTGGTGTGTCATAGGACGCAGCATCTGGGACACTTCATGTCGTCCCAAGAAGACGATTATGTCAGAATTCTCTAACTGAGTTTGACAATTTCTGTGATGTGTTTGTTATGTTGACCCACATAGGAGCACAAAGCGCATAACTGTCATAGCAAACTGAAAGAGTAATTGTCTCATTTCATTTCAGTGAATCTGTAACCATGACTATCACCCCCTCGCGGCTCAGAAGCATTATACCGAATTAAACACGCCACACAGTGATCATCTCAAAAGACAAAAATATGGTGTTGTCTGACTTCAGGATTACAGTCTCTTTAAATTAGTCAAAATTTTCTAAATTGTCTGCCAAAACAAAATTGCATCCACAAATTGCAATAGCACAGTGATATTGACTGAGGTAGGGAGTAATTTCTCTCTATTTTACTTTATAATTATGAATGAAGCCTCAAGGTTGCACATATTCATTGTACAAATTTAACAAGGAATTAAAAACATGATAAAGTATTTGTATTTTAGAAAATATTGGTATATAACTTTTTCACAGGTTGCGAATCATCTCTTAAATCCCTTTGCAAATCATCTTGCAATCCTCTGGGAGGTACCATCCTTGCAGTCTGCTCTAGATTAATACTAAGGCATTTCTTTGGAATTGATTATTTAACTTTTTTTTAGTGTTATGTTTTATCTCAGCCCAGCAGAATGGCTCCTGCGCTGTCATAGAGGGCTTTGCCAGTGAATTGAAATCCTTCAGTGCAGGTGTGGAAAGCAGAGTGGTGAAGAGGCTCCGTCACTTCTGCACTCCACTGATAACTTTAACATTTGACCATGTATTGTGCTCAGGCTGCTGGTCTTATGAAAGCATGCGGCGATGCTTTCCTCCAAACAGATTCACATTCTTGTTCTCACATGACTTTGAGTTTTAAAAAGGAACGTAAACTCTTGAAAGGAAAATAGATGCCGTGCGGATTCAATTGCTGCACAGACTTGATTAATGAGCATTTCTTATCAGCAATCTGCTTATTTTGTAGCGAAGTTGGGGGAGCCTCAGAAAAAATGAACATCTCATGCTAAGTGGGTAGTGGGTTGAGTGAATTCCTAACAAAATGCATTTTGCATTTACCTCCACTGCGGTCAAGTTGGAAATTATCATTTCAAATATTCAGCAGTTTTTCTTTCTCATATTCCGGTTATAACAACAGAGAGTTCTGGCACTCAAATGGCTTTATAATGAATTAGTCAAGCTTGGAAATGAAAAACTTCTGCTGTCAGTTGGATGGCAGTCAGACCTGTTCTCACTGCTGCTACGAGAAGAAAAAGATGAAGTACTTGCATGCTGATTTTGTAACTAGGTTATTGGTCACTCTTTCTCCCCTTCTGGCTCTTATGCTTTCTATTTTCTCTCTTCTCTGCCATAAGTCTTTTAGTCTTTGCTGGATGTTTATGAAGTGCTTTTAAATTTAAAATAAAACAAAAAAAACTTGGATATGATAAGAATTTTCTTCATGGGAAAAATAAAGAAAAATGATATTTAAGTCTATCTCTAAGCTCTGACCCTGCTGTTGCTCTTAATGGTTACATACATAACCAATGGACCATTTCTATGCAACCAACTGTTCCCCCTCCACCCTCAAAACCCCCCATCACCAATTCCTGTCTTCACACTGCAGCCATTTTCCGGAGCGATTTCAGAGGATAATGGCACTCACAAATCATCTGCTGGGCAGTGGAGCCCATGAAATTGATGTGCCTTCATTTCAAAACAATAGAGGTACCTTATGAGAGGCCTCATGATGTCATAATTTTAGTAGCTGACAGGCCAGGCAGGTGTGTTTTGGCCCAAGAATGGGCACCGGGCCAATGAAAACCCAGTAGAGACAGCTTAATCAATCGGCGTATTGAGGGAGATGGCAAGACTATGGTGTAAGCAGCCATCAGACGTGCTCAATCACATTTTCTGTACTGAACAAAGTGACAACTTTTACTTGGAAAAGCAGGCCTCCTTATCTCCCTAGAGTTAAGTAATGCTTCACTGTCTATCTGAGGCTATCCCTCTTCCATTTCCAGTTCAACAAAACAGTCCAAACACATAAAAGGTAAACAACTCATAGACGATAAAAAGACAAAAAATGCCTGCAAAACCAGACACAAAAGTTAAATATACTAAGAAAGGTTTTTGGTTTTATGACTCTGACTCTCTACACAACAGAGGCTGATACTAGTAAGAGTTGCTTGGGTTTTGTTAAAGAGATTGAGTAATAAATTATTAATGTGGGCAAGTGAAAGGACGCTATAAATCTCTTGAGTTTTTGAACTATAAATGAGTGGTTTGGGTGTCAGTGGCACTGCCATCCTGATTTGAACGCACTGATTAAATTAAAATGAATTATCTATATTTTTTGCAGGGAAAATTTCAAATTATCCATCAGACACATTGCTTCTTTTAATTAATTCCTCCCGCACTCGTTGACATTTTTCATAGAGGGTGCATGGGTTAAGCACACCTCCTGTATGAAAAGATTAAAAAGCCACTTACATGCTAAAAAGAATTATGGATGACTGAGGAGCGTGGCTTAATTGGAAATTGATTGACTTGGCCGCGTTACACCTGGTCTCATAACATTTCACATCCCTCATGCATGAGGAGTTTGATGCATTTTTCAATAAGCAGCTCCACAGCAGCAACAGAACCTTTTCATACTGGTGTCTCTTGGTGGAGAAAATTGTGTGGATGAAGCCATGTTGCCTCACCAGATCCAAGCCATGACTTCAAAGAGGCAGGGTGGGGATGATCTTTGCATGACGGATGGAGCTTTCCTTGCTGTGAGTGCCGGGAAACGAGTCGCACCACATATCTGGGTGTCATGTGCCATTGCCCTGCAACTGCTACAAACAAAAACCACACTGATGTAAAAAAAAACAAAAGCAACAACGACAAAAAAAAAAACAGAGCAAAATCAGCTCCTCCTTTTCCAAGATGGATGCCTGGTGTCAATTTGTGGAGGCTTGTGTCTGCTGAACGCAGTACTGTGCAAGCTTGGTGATTTTCAAATTCTCACATTTCACATTTCATAGCACAAATGCACCAGCTTGGTCACCAGAATAAAACATTGGCATTGTACGTTTCTGCAAACCTACATACATTGAATATCTACTTTTCAATATGTGTAACACGTAGCATATTTCATTTCCAGAATACCTATCATATCAACATTTCTAAAGTCACATAATTCACATGACATCTATATGAGCTGACTTTTGTATTGGGAGGAGGAGGGGTCGGTGGATGGCTAGGAAGTTTGTTGACGGAAAGTTGGAAATCAGCAGAGAGTTTGGTTCAAGACCACCTCGAAACTAATGCCTGCTTCCCGTTTCAACTGACAAAACTGAGTGTTTTTTAGCGAGACCTTGGGACATTTGTAGCCATTTTTATTTTATTTTAGTTTTTTATTTTAATCCAAACCGTGATCTTTCCCTAACCCTTACCAAGTGGTTTTTGTTGTCACATCATAAAACGTCATTATTCAACTGATAATGGCCAAGATTGAAAGACATTCAACGTATCTGTGGTTTGCAGAAATGTACAATGCCAACGTTTTATTCTGGCGATTGGGTTGAATGCACTTATCTCCAAAACTTCAATGTCATGTTCTGAACCCATGCATTAAAGAGAAACTTCAGTATTTTTCAACCTGAACCCTATTTTCCCATCTTTTTTATCTAAGTTACTAATGGAGACAACAGTTTTTGAAATTGGTGCAGTATTGTTGCAAGACATGAAATGGGCTGAAATGTCATCCAACGGGGCAATAGCACCCCGTCAATGTACATTCACTAAAAGTGCTTCTTTTTCCACTGACAGGCTCAGATTGTTATTATAAGTGTCCATTATGGAAAGGACCATACAGAGAAATAAAACAGTTTTCTTTACCTTTCACTTGATTGGTTTGTTTGTTATTGTGTCTAACCAAGTCTTGCTCAAGGAGAAGTCTCATTCTGAAATCTAGCAAGAGTTGAGTGGTCATCAAAATCAGCTAAATATTCAGCCATGACTTTGAAAATGTACTGTACTCTAACACAACACACTCCTCCCTGCACTCCTCTCTCCAACTCTGTCATGGCCCTATACAACTCAAATTTATCAGCGAGCGACAATCATTTTGTGAAACATGACAGTGCCACCATTTGCTTGTTGAAAATCAGGTGATACAGGACGCATGAACCCAAACGACCTCTCTGGTTTTTTGCAGCCAATGAAAGGATCTAATTCTTGTGAAAACAGATTTGGAATTCAACTTTGGGTATAAACACTGTTTTGTCCGAAGTGGGAAAAGTATTTTGAATTACTAGTGGAAATGGGATGCTTGTGTCAGTACATTTAGGCAGACGAGTTTATTTTTACATAAACATCATGGTGTAGGGTTTGCCTCAGGAGAAACATTTCAAACAGACCTAATATAGTTCGCAGGTGCTTAAATGCACATCAAGCTACAGGAGCATGAGTGAGCATAGCAGACAAAGACCATCTCTGTGATGGAGGGAAGGCATGCATGGCTGCTCTACAGGCTCCAGACAGGCCGAGAATGACAGGGAAACGTGGCAACAGCAGAGAGAGGAAACTCCTCGCGCCTGCCTATGTACGTCAGTCAGGGTCACTGCCACAGCAGTCCTCAGATGTAAATGCAGCTAAGCACAATGGAAGACAGACAGATGCACACACCTCTCCATGAACAGAGCACATCTCTGGCTGTCAAACCAGGCCGAGGAGGTTAAGGGAGGTCAGGGTGCCTGAGCAGGAGCAGGCAGACAGCTCGTCAATGCTGCTGACAACCAGATGGATGATCCAATACTTCAGTAAGCAACAGTTCTACTTTCCTGTTTATTAACAGATAGTACTACTGCACTTGGACATCCCCCAGCAGGCTTACTGGTTAGTTCTTTAGCACTATGAGCACATGTTAACAACTGAACATTGCCTCGTGAGCAACTTTGAATTTCTGTTTTCTCATATCCATAATCTGTCTGCAAGGTATCTCAGCTTCCAGTTCTCAGTTAAAGCATGGAAAGGGTCTTAAATCATACCCTTACCCAAAGATGAAAAAGCAGGTTTTACTGGCTCCAACTGTGGACCTATTAGTATACTCCCTGTGCTGAGTAAGATACTTGAGAAGATTTAATCAACTGTTAAATTATTTTAGTAGAAATGGATTACTTACAAAAGCAGAGCATGCTTATAGACACGGGCACTTTACTCGTACTATATTAGTACATATGACTGATCAATGGTTAACATATATGGATGACAGGAAAATAGTGGAGGCTGTGCTCTTGAGTTTTATTGCAGCTTTTGATGTCATTGGCCACAGTATTCCTATTGCAAAGACCAAATGTAAGGGTTTTTCACCCTTAGCTTTTGCTTGAATGAGGAGTTACCTCTCGGGCAGAACACAGCAAGTATTTTTCAATGGCAGTTTTTTCTAACAGCGAAAAAATATCTTGCGGTGTTTAACAAGATAGCTGCTTGGGTCCACTTTTATTTTCAATTTTTTTAAATGATATGACATTTTCATAAATGACATGTTTCTAAAAATGCCAATGTAGTTATGTATGCTGATGACTCAACTTTGTTCTGCATGTCACCAACTTCAGTGGAGCTGAGAGAGAATCTATGTACATGATGAATTGCACAGCATTACCGAATGTGTGAGAATGAACAAATTAGTACTAAACATTAACAAAACTAAATGTATTGTATTTGGTAGTAGGTATGTTCTAGCCAACACCACTGCTCTTAATCTCTTTATAGATGGGATATCAGTTGAGCAGGTCACTAACACTGAATTACTGGGTGTCAAAGTAGATTATTTATCGTCTTGGTCTTATCAGATTGATCACGTTGTTTCCATGATGGGACAGGGCACTGCAATTCCAAGGAAATGTCCTGCATAAAGTATGTTCCATCTTCTGTTATGATTGATGTTGTTTAGTCACTTGTTCTGTCTCACCGGGAGTACTGCCCAGTTATTTGGTCAAGTGCTGCTATCAAACATCTAAAAAAAGCTTCAAATTACAGAGAACAGAGCAGCCAGATTAACTCTTCATTGCTCTTTCCATGGTAATGTGTGTGAGATGCATAAATGATTATTATGGCTGACTGTGGAGGCTAAATTAAAATCATGTCTCTGTTATCCATGCAAAATGTTATTTGGAATAATACACTGCAGTTCTTTTGTGAAAAACTAGTATATACTGGTTTTTGTCATGGGTATAATATACGTCGAGTGAGCACTGGTCATCTGGTGGTGCCAAGTCCACAATCAAATTGTATGATAAAAACTGTGCTTTATAGAGCTTCTTCTGCTTGGAATATGTTCCCCATCAACTTCAGACAGACCAAAAGTAGATTTTCTTTTAAAAAGTTACTAAAACAAAAATTGATGAATCTCATATAGATGTTGTTGTGGTTTTTGCTGTTTTGCAACCTTTGTTTGTTTCTATTTTCTTTTTGTTTTTGTGTATTTGTGACAATTTTGTTTTTGTTTTCATTGTGGGTTACTATTGTTTATTGTTTCATACGTAAAGTTATTTAACTTATTTGGCTTATTTTGCCTTTTTATTTTATTGATACAGTGTGATTTTAATTATTGTTTGCCTTTATTGTTGTTGTTTTTGTGTGGACCCCAAAAAGGCTAGCGACCACTTTGTGGAATCTAATGGTGATCCAAATAAAGAATAAAGCCATGGATCTATATGTGCTGTTTATTGGGCTCTGATGGCTCAAGCTGGCACATTCATTTGTCATTGCTGTGTGTCTTGGAGCAGAATCTGATCCCAGAGTCAACATTAACATGGCTTTTCTAGGGCAGCAGCTTCATTATTGAGCCCCGGCATGGTGAACCAGACCATTACTGCTCTGGAGAGAGACTGAAAACGGAGAGAGGGGGGGGAGATGGAAAGATGAGAGAAACGAGGATATAGGATAAGCAGAATGATGAAGTGGAGAGAGGGAATGAGGGAGTGTGAATGAAGGATGCTAGCACGAGGACAGAAGGAGAAAAGAAGTGACCAAATAAATCACCAGCCAACAGATAATTGGACGAGCTGTACTCAAGGGACTGTTGCAGCACCATGAAAAGTGACACCGTGATTTGCAATTAACTCCAAGAGGACAAATGGGGATTTAGTTCCCTTTGGATTAATTCTAGGAATGTGATACCTGACAAGATGGTTGCCATAATGAATCTACTGGGCTGCAGGAATCATTATTATCATTTAACTTGTATGATGGCATCTCTCTCCAGGGAACAAATGTCCCAATCTGAGAAGCAGAAAACATATCAAATTAGACCTGGAGGTAGACCTGGATACCTAATGTACCAAAGCAATTAACATGTACAGCCATGACAGGACTGTATTTCACAGCTTGAGTAATTTTTATGTTTGTCTGGTAAGCTGTTTTCATACTTTACAGAGCTTGAAGTGTGGTTTTATCTTTCATTTTTACGAGTTAAGCTGCATGCTCACAGGCCAAGAGTGGATCTTGTCCTGTAGTATTAGAGAAAGTGGAGTGACCTCAAGGACAAGACGATTCAGCCAGGCTTAGTTTCAACATTCACAATCAACATCCAGTCACTTCTGAACAGAGATCTTTTTGACGAGGCCATAATTAAACCAAACACACTTACTCGCTCACCCTTAAAGAAGTGTAATTTAAAGATAAGATCATGCTGATACAAGGTTTGTTTTAGTATATCTACAAAAAAAATAAATGTATTTCCTAATAAGGTTTGTCTGAAGGCGCAAAACTTTCTTGTTTCACTCAGTAGAGATACAAAGAAGAACTGATGAGAGGCTTTAAGTGCTTGAGTACTGCTCTGGAACAAAATGTCAAGGTCATATCACTTATCTAGTATATTATTCTTTTTTTCTTTCTTTAATTCATGGCATTTCCAGCTTGTAATGAGGAAGCTGACAATGGGGGAGGACAGGAAGTCTGGAGAGGGTGACATGCTATAAGAGACCTTGGTTGGATTCAAATGCAGAATGACATTGTGCCATAGAGTGCTGGGCCACCAAGGCACTCCATATGTTTAACTTTTTGATATGTAAATTTTCAAGTAAATCTCCAGCAATGAAACTGTAAAGTCACTGTAAAGATTCTAAAATTGTAACTTTTAGTTGATCTCTGTTTGTATTTAATTGAAAATTACCCGGATCTAATTGAGAATGGACTACACCATAATGACTCTGATTAGGGACCTGGAGCAAACATGCCGTATTTTTCCTACAATGGATGTTATCCCAGTCTGTGTTTTAGCAAACTGGTTGACCTTTCCAGAGCACCTGACTTTAAGAAGGCACTAATTATTGTCTCGTTAGGTTCTGAGAGCTTGCCAATAAACAGGTCTTTAAATACAAAGTAGGACACACAGCGGTGAACACTCACAACATGAAAAGTTAACTTATTATTACTCTGAAGAGTAGAAAAAGAAGATTGTCTTGCAGAGAAATTTCTTTAAGTACCTCTTTTATTTACCTCTGAACACGGTGATTCATGTTGTGGAAAAAGTACAGAACATGTATTTGACTCATCAGGACACACTGACATTGGATCAAGGTGGGTAAACTGAATTGAACTGAACATTGAGTTGTACAAGTGCTCAGACAGACACGTGGACAGTGGACGTGTTTTCCGAGGAAGAGCTATGCGACGTGTCTATCTGTTGAGTAGTGCGAGTTGTCATAGCCAATCAGAATGTTGCTGAGTGTATAAAATCTGATCGCTGAAAGTAAAATCTTGCTCATTGCCGAAGACAGCTCCTCTGACTGTAGAAGGTTTTTGTGCCTACTTGCAAGTGCGAGAATCAAACTCAGAAAGACTCTTGTGAGTCTTTATTACAAAAGTGCTACCACAGCTCACACTATGCGGAGTCATCTGCAAACTGAGAACATTTCTGATCGAATAAGGTCTGTCAGAAGTAAAGTGTGAAAACTCAAAGAAAATGCTAGCAGTACAGAAAGTTATCTGCTACCGGTGCCTTGTTACAATAGATTGAGACCTAAGTCATCTCAACTTAGATTGTCATCATTTCCAATAAAATGAAAACTTATACATTTCTTGGTTCCTTTATACACACCTGGACCTTCTATGTTTAAGATTTGTGCAGTGCAGTGATTTTACTTTTAAATTACTTGAGATTTTGTTAAATATATTGTATATAATGCTCAAAAACACTGGACTAATAGTATCTTTGGCCTAATGTGAAATTAAATGTACATTTTTCATCTCTTAAGAGGAACTTTAGAGTCAATTTAATTCATGCATCTTGGCAAAGGCAACACAGTTACACTGCACTGAGCCTAGAGGCACCAAAGGCTTTAGTTTCTATGATTTTTTGGCCAAAGTTAAAAAATCTGTGACTAACTTAATTGGAGATAATAATGAACTTCAATTAACTTTTTTAACTTCAAACATCCAACACATGAACGTTAGCTTTTAGCATAAAAGTGGTTTCATTACACAAAAAGCAAGAAGCTGAGCCACTTGGCACTCCTGTCCTGTCCTCTATGCTAACAGCTTCCAATTATCTGGTGACTGGGGAATGAGACCTCTCTGATTCAGCCATGTTGTGCAGTATTGATTGGACTGGAAAACTGTGTAAAATTGGAGAGGAGTGGGATGACCCTGTCTCTTGTACTCCTTTCCCGTTTGACAAACAAAGTAGAGACAGCTGTGGAGATGCACCTGCATAGCAATGCTCTCTGTTTGAGCTTTCAGATTGTCCACTTGAAAAGTGTGGTTTAAAACACAGTGAGATGGTGGTTTAGTCTCTTCCATGTGATTTATTTCTGAGTGAAACAGAATACCCAGGCAGGGTATAATTTTGAGGGGAATTTCATCAAATCCTTCAGGGATTTGATTTGGTCGCTCAAAAGCAGGCACGACTTTACAAACATGATGTTGATTTGAAGCTGTAATGTAGGGAACTGTTAGCTTCCACCTGTATCTCTTGAACCTGGGTTGTTAGATTACAAGGAAAAGGAAGAGGGAGAAGTTAATAAATTAGCCCACAACTATGCTCTTTTGGGAATGTATACAAAGGTTTTGCCACACTATGACCTGTGCAGTTTTATATAATGGGAGTCTGTTTGTCTCTGACTGACTGAATGAGTGATGAAGTTTCCCCATTGGCCATTGCTCTTTCAAAATGAATCGGCGCAGACAGTTTTCTATTATGTCATCAGGGGGGTGTTTAATAGCGCTTCCACTCATAGCCCTATTCACACGGGACTGGTATTACCTGGGGACCTCATGTGATTTAGAAATTATCTCCTCTACCCCCCACGTCTGTGTTTTGTGTGGCATGGGATAAGCAAAGTCTGTATTTTACTCAAATTTACTGACATTACTCCCCTGGATATGTGTGACAACATGACAGGCTGCAAACGTTTACAGTCTTGTCTCTAAATTATCTAAATACATTAAAAAAACTGTGATGGAAACAGAGGACAGAGCGACACAGAGCGCTTCCTGCTCTCAGCTCTGATGTTAAATGCAGGGAAGTTGGCTAAACTCCTGTTTAAACAGACATGTACCAGCGTCTCTGCCGTCTCCTCCACTACCGCCCAGCAGCTGGCAGGAGAGATGCTCTGCAGTGTGTTTGGCTTTCATAACTGAACTAAATTCCAGGATGCAAACTTTTTATTTCTTTTGACTTTTTCACATCACAAATGATGAACAACAGCATTGAGTCTTGCAGTAAAACATGAGACTCATGTAGGCTGTTGTATCAGTTTAGTGTAAGTGTGCTTGCTTTAACTGCAGTAACTGGGCAGATATGAGCTTCTTGAATTTGTAATGTAACAAATTGGCCACAATTTTGCACACCCATACGCGATCCAGCCATATACTAGGTTTTGACCTAGTCTGGTTTCATATTATCAGACATATCTTTTCTCCACTATGACTGCTTTGTTTGTGAGAGGGCTGTCAGAAAGGGCCATCAGAGAGTGTGAACATAGGGGCGGGGGGAGAGAGGGGGGCTCACACACAGTGAAGCTATCCCACAGTCTGTTTGTGCTCCACTGACACAGTGTAGTCTCTGGACTCTGTCGGCAGTCCTGTTCCTGTCAAGTCAAATAACAGCATTTCAGACGGGCTCTTTGCTCTGACACGGCAAGTGAGCTCAACAGGAGGGTAGAGAGGTTCAAAAAGTGTTTGGGATCTCTGAGAAATGGACAGAACTTGACCATGTCCCTGCTGCAGAATGCAAAGAAGAAGCCCAACAAGTTCCACAACACACATACACATACGAGCTTGGATAACTTAGAAGTGCCCACTTTCCCTCTTTTTGGCATTTCTTCCAAATGTCAAATCATTCACCTGGAACAAGTTACACAGACCTTGAGGGATCTTATTTGAGAATGTCAAACCAAACCATGAATCTGTACAAAGCTTTGGATAAAGTACAATGTCCACTGACTTCTCATAGTAAAGCCTGAGGGAAGGAAATGAGACATCCAGGTCTCAGACGACTCGGTCACGCTGCACTTATCAAGTGTACATGTAATCTCGGGCTATGTTTTGACTCTTAAATAACCCGGTCATGTTTATCCTGTGGAAGTATCTCATGACTGTGTTTCCTGTGCAACTTGGAATAATACTGTATGTCTGCACACTCCAGTGATTTCCTCTGCCGTCCCCTAAGGCACTGCAAAAACAGGACACTTGTCTCTTTTCTGAGGGGAAAAAAAAGACAGATATCCACCAAATGCCATCAAACCAGACAGTGGTATTTACTACCAATATCTGGACTTTGTCTCACGTTTACTTTTAAAAATGACAGTGTAGACAGAGTCAATAAATTAAACTGGCTGACCACATAAAAGGAAACTACAGTTTACAATGTCTCGGGATATTAAAAGAAACACAGGATGAACCCGGTTTTACCTGAGGCTATAAACAGGTCTTTACTTGTAAAAGCGTAGGAATAAACCCGAGAGCTGTCAATGAATCCAATAACAATAACAGGCAATGATTGTCACTGGACCTAATAATATCGGCTCAGGATGGGATGCACGACAGCCACCGGCCTTCCACCGGCTTTCTATTTCAGCTGGTCCTGCAGTGTCTCTTCAGGCATGGAATGAAGATTGTTTACCTTTTGATTTGATCCACAATATCTAGGGTCAGGACCCATGTTTATCTGCTGAGTCTGTACACAGTATTGAGCTCCGTGTCAAGTCGTCCATCTGTGTGGCAGCTTTAATTGAGCTTTGATTTCACACATGATGTTTTTCTCGCTGGGAATGTGAAGAGGATAATTGTTTCATACAGTTCTGGACAATTCGTAGACTACCTGTACATATTTTTCTGTAATTGTCACTCGTGTGTAAAAAAGAAATCTGAACCTTAGAAAAACCTCTTCAGCTATTTCAGATTTTTTTTTCCTGAATTACTGATAATCAGAACTGTGGCAAAGTAGAAAGTCAGAGTTCTTGTGATTTTAAATTGACTTCTTTTTATTGGGGTGGAATGTAATTTGTTAATCCTGTCAATGCCCCCGTGGAGAGAAATCTGTCATTGTGACATAAACGGAGGGTGAATCTGGCCTTTCATTTTTTTGTTGGTCACAGAGGAGCAAATGTCTCAAATTCTTATGAAAGCCTGGGGACACATTTTGCTAACAAAGAATAATGATTAAGATTGTACATAAAGCAATGAAGCAAAGTTTCATCTTCTTTATGAGCACCTCTGACCTGATAGATGAATGGGATTCAGAATACACAGAAACTTTTCAGGTACATTTGCAAAATGTGAGTCGATGATAATCAAGTGCAGCCTTGAACTGAGAGAGTGTGTTTCTAAAAGGGATATTATACAACTGATTTTCTTTTGCAGCAACGATTATGTCTACAGTCTTCAGGTCGTGGAATGCAGATGTTAATGTTGAATGATGTGATCTACAATCTAATTCCAATTTGATATAAACAACCTCTACAACAGGGTTTTAAGTAAGCCTCTTTATATGGAAGATTACACAATAAAAATGACTTTATCACTGAAAAAGATCAAGGGTTTACAGCCTTGCTAGCGGCTCTGTGAGGGTGCTTTGAGCAAAATGATAACTTGCTGGTGTTTAGCAAGTATAATGCCATCTTAGTTTAGCATGCTAGCATGCAACATTTACTAAGTAGCACTAAACATGAAGTACGTCTGAGTTACCCAAGTATTTAAGCAAAGACGTGAAGGGAAAGTTATAACCGTTCATCTTAAGAGGGACATTAAGGTCTGTACTAAATTTAATGGCAATCCATCCTACACTTGTCGAGACATGTTACTAAAAACCAAGAAAGTCAACCTAATGGTGGCGTTAGAGGTAAAGTCAGCGGATCACCAATGTCATTATGATTCATCCTCTGGAGAACATGAATGTCTGCACAAAATTTCATGACAATCTATCTAATAGGTGTTGAGATATTTCAATTTATACCACAGTGGTGAACTGAATGACCGTCAGACCGTCATAAACTGCATCCAGGCACAACAACAGAATGACAATGATAAGAGGGCAGTGATTCATTACATGTCAAGTACATGGTGTCACCAATTGACAATCATTCCTTCTTTATCAGCTTCAGGCAGGTCTGTAATTAGGACAGCAATACCTTCAGGAGTACAGTTGGACTTTTTGCTAGCAGCTCGTTGATTTGCAATTAAAAGCGGATGGATTAAGGCTCAGCTACTTCTGATGCATCACGCATACTGTAGTGTAATCTGTTGTAAATCTACACAGCTCTCAATGGGTTATTCAAGGTCATGCATGTTAGGACATTTTCTGCTTTCTTTTTAAACATGTTCAGCTCTTCCTCGCGGTCCTGTATGTCTGTCTAAATGATTTTATCCGCTTTTGTGTTTGCAGTGGCTTTTTGCTTCCCGAACAAGCAAAACCTCCTTCCTGTCAAAAACCTCCAGAAAAAGAAAAAGGAAGTCTTGGACTCTGAAAGCTTGGATTTCGTCCCCTGAAATAAAAAGCGCTCTTCCTGTTGGCTAATTGCTTGTTAGTGCTCCTGGCCCAAGAGAAGAAAAAGTCACACAGGGCTACTTCAAAAACACCCACACAAGCAGCATCTGCAGCAGCACAGTGTGATATTAAGGCGCCCTGTCATGTTGGTGCCGTACACAAGAACTTGTGACACTAGCCCAAACTGTCCCCCTGCTGCTCAAGTTGCAGCACAAAAATTAGAGAGCAAAAGTTTTCATCCTATGAATTCACATCACCAAACTCTGGTGATGAAATGTTTGCTTTTCTTTGGATTCACACACACGTCTGTGTGTGAATGTGTATGCTAGAGGTTAGAGCTCAACTCTGCCTTTTTTTAGGTCTCGTGTCTTACAATCTCCCATCGTAAAGGAATTAGGCCTGCCGGCAATTATAATAACCCCTTCCTGCCAAGGTCCAATGAGAGCAGACAGGCACACTGAATGTTTTATGGAGCCAATGATAACGGCAGAGCCAGAGCTTGAAGTAGCGGGCTGAAATTATCTGGTATTGAGGCTTAGAGTAATTAAGAGCAGGGAATGGAGGCCGACATTATTGCTGGATGAGCGGCAAGACTGAAGAACACCTGAGGCTTTTTGGAAGCAGAGCACATTCAAAAGGATCTCCTGAGATTTTTCAGGTTGTACTACAATTTCTGCTGCCGCAACTGAACTGCTGTTCAGATTCTCACCATGACTGATGTGTTGATCTGTTGTATGCTGGCATGAAATGACAGACAAACAATGCTGGGGTGAAAGAAGTATCCTGCATTGTGAAGTTGCGCTACCAAGGACAATTTGCAACCAGACTGATTGAAAAGAAAATGTTTTATAACATGAATAATAAAGTGGGTGAAGGAATAGAAGTGACTTTTTACATCCTGAGTTTGTGTTCTTTGCTAATCAGCTCCTCTAAAATGTGAACAACTCTTAATTTCCTTATTCTGATTGCAATTCAGTATCACCATGGTGCCCTGTTTTGATTAAGGCCACTTTGACATGTATGCTGCTGTGAGTCATGTCTCAATCTACAGTCTGCTGTTTAGTAAATAGTTAAGAGTATTCAGTTAATTCCTTTACAAGACCAATCTATAATTACTTCATGTGCAATAAAGCAATTATAGATTGGTCTAAACATGTATGGTAAATACAAGGTATGCAACTATCATGGCCCAACATACTGTAAATGTACATAAATGCACACAAAAATATGACAATACTGCATCTTGGAGCTAAAAAACAGACTGCAGTTTTAACTAAATGTGATCAGTTACATCCCAAATGGTACTAATTGTTTTCATACTTAAGTAACAGAGACTGACTGCCATGTATTAACACGTGTTAACAAGCTTAGTATTTAAAAAAAAATGTACTACATACCTACTCCAGAAATCTAATCTGTTTGTGTGAAGATGTTGTTTAAAACCAACTGAGGTGGAACATTTAGCAGCTACAGAGCCATATATTTCCCTCGGGAGCTGATGGAGACCAAACCAGAGCAAAAAAGAGAGTGAATATCAGGCTTTTGTTCATCAGTTGGACACAAACATGACTCCAAGTGAATGCTAATGTTGCTCCGCATTTGCCAGATGTGTAAATAAGCATCTGTTTGCCATCAAGTTTAACATATAGACTTAAAAGGTGATAATAGGTCATTGCCGTGTTTACAGCTTGTTTCCACTGCCCCCAAGTGGCAGCAAAATCAATTAACGCAGGTTTAAAATAACGTGAGTGTATTGAACCGTGAGCCCTGTAGGTGCTGAACCACGAGTGAGTGTATCATCACATTGCTACTACCGCCTTAGTTGGACTGAAAATATGTTCTTCCCACTCTGTGTTACTTGAGCTTTTGATCCTGAGAGTGTCAGTAAATCATAACTGAACACTGGAGCTGTAATGTCTGCAAACACCGGAATGAAACACATTTCTTTCATGTCTCATACATGTCAAAATCTTCAAACGTGCGTTGTGCATATCAGCATTCAGGTTGATATGTGCTTCCACACAGACTACATACTTCAGGGAGCTGATTTCATAGAATGGATTTTATGAGCAATTACAGGGTCACTGAATCCATTTGTATGTTGATGAAATATGCTGACACAATGCTGTAAGTAGTTCTTAGTCCATTGATTCTGAGTCTTTTGTTACAAATGCAATTACACTGGTTTGTTTCGTCTAACTCTCTCTGTCTGCTAGATAATGACCTTAAGGAGGAATCTCCCTCCTCCCATCCTTTCCAATCAATGCCACTCCGTGTGGTGGTTTAGTGGCACTTCATATTGTAAAGCTCTGTAATCACTCAGCATCTGATAAGGAGCACAGCCACAGGGTACACCAGCCATTTGTCCCACTAGCTGAGGATACAGCATGAGCATGTGGAAATCTGCATGCAGATATAATATACTACATAGACAGTTACGCTTTTAAAACCAAAGTCAAATATATCCATTTCCAGTCTTTTCATTGACACAGCCGTCATCCACACACACTAATACACTGCATGCTCGCTGTTATGTAAAACCCCTTCATAGAATCTCTTTTCATCACGTCCACAAAATTTCCACACATTAGCGGAGCCATTCTTCTGTTTTTTTTGCTAAATTAGACCTTTCTCCAGCACCCAGCCGACGTTGCATGGACTACACGGCTCATCCGCACAGAGCAAAAATAACATTTTAATTGCGTAAAAATAAAATAAATAAGTGTGTAATGATAGAAAAAGAAAGCGATTAGAGCAGGAGCTCAGTGCAAATAGAGGAGCCTACTGCGGTTGAAAGCGTGATAATTAGACATTCCTTTCTGTCTGTGCCAGCTACACAGATTCACTAATGTGCACTGTGCAGCCGCTCTACAACCAAGAAGCTTATGTCCATGGAATGAGACACCCCACTGGCTAAATTTAACTTTTTACAAAAGCAACCTCGCCTCTAACACTGTTTCCACTGCTGCCAACAACAGATTTAGCAATATGTGTGCAATGTGCATTCATGGCAGGTAGGAGCTTTGGCATGAGTCTCCTCCTTCAGTCTCTCTTTCCGTCTATGTGAGTGTGACCAAAAAGGAGTAATTTATCTTGTTTTGTGTGTGTGTGCATATATATTAAGTTATTATAAAGCACAGTTATGTTGTACATTCTCAAAAAGAAAGAAAACAGAAAACACTCAATGAGAATCATACCTGTCCATGTCTTGTTTAACCACAGGGGGCAATAAACATCACTCTGCATTAACCAACATGCCAATAGGCAATATTCATGCATAATGACTGGCTATTGGCCAAGCATGATGTAGGAATCAATGCATGTCATCATTTGCTATCATAATCAAGCACATTGACACATCTGGTGAAAATTATGCACACTCTATATAATATATGCATCTCTAATGTAATATCAATAGAGACGGGGAAGGACATTTAAAAAAGACGGAGCCGTCTGACCTTGGTAAACCCCAGCGGGCCGGCAGAAAATTAAAGAACCCATCAAGTAACTGTTCAGTCATGGTGCATCCAAACCTCATCCATCAACATCATGATGCCAAACAGGATGAACAGTGGAAATGGACAGCAACAAGTCAGAGAAACTTCTGCGAGCTTTGAAAAGAGCGGTGACACAACACATCAGTAGGACGGGTGGATCAACAAATTGTAATAGAAAATGTAATGATTTGGTGAAGAGCCTAATAGTAGCCAGCGTTATTCATTTAAAATCTTAAAACTATTTTCAGTTGAGGTTAAAAGTTGTTTAAGTGCGTTCACAACTGTGCCACAGTTCTTATAATACTAATAAAAGTAAGTGCGGGTATCAGTGCAGAGATATGTTTTGGCAGTTATAACATGATAATATTAAAAGAAATTGTATCAATTGTGCATGATAATCACATTTTACAATAAAAATATAATTATAATGTTTGCATGTAGATACTTGCCAAATGGTCTACTGACCATTATTTATATAGTTGCTGGCTATTTGAAGGTAATATTTAATAGTTCTGCTATTGCTATAACTATTGCTGTGAGGTTTAAGAGGTTTTGTGATTTATGTAACCTAAAAGGTTTTTGTTTTTTTTCTCGCCTTGCAAAATGTGTTTTCAATGGAAACATAATAAGCTGTCAAATATCTAGCTCTTTATCTGCAGGTAAACAAATAGCCCCTCTGTAATGCCTTTGTTCAAGTCTTCTAGCAGATGACATTCAGTCATGATAAAAATTCACAAAAACAATTTCAGAACAGCACAGAAATATTATATATTCTTTCTTTCTTGTTATTTCTCAGTTGTCAAGTACAGACGCTGTAATTGGTTTCATGTGGTTACCTTTTGATACCAAGTTTTGATCAAAAATTTTCGCCAGATGGATGAACACCACTCTGCTAAAAAATCTGGACTTGTAAGTATTCACTTGTTCCTCCTGCAGTGCTATTTCAAAAACAACAATGTCAGGATGAAGTGATGGAAACTCTATAATGGATTCCAAACTGTAGCAAAATGCAAATCCTCTCTTCTTTTTGGCAAGACACCAAATGAAATTCCTAATTGGAGATCTGCACAAATGTGCAGGAACAAAAACCGAGCATCGACCTACACACGCGGGAGCAGACCACGACAATAACCGATACTAAGGCGACATCTGTCCCTTTTGTTTACCTGCCATCTCTTCAAACAAAACCAATTACAGCCTGCGACTTAATCAAGGTCAAGCCACAGCACTCATTCACACACTGCATGAGACAATGTCAAATGACTATAAGTCCCTGCACAGAGGTTAGTGCTACAGGTGAACTGTATCTGCAGCATTATTTTACTACTCTGCTCCAAATTTCCACTTAGCAGTACTAGTCCAGCATCTAGTTATCACAAACCAAATTCACTCTGTCTTATCTTTAAAGTCCTCAAATTCTTCTCTTTGTTTTAGAGCAAAAATAACCGTAATAACCTTTTTTTCAGTTGTAGAAGCAGCTCCCGTGCCTCGGAGAAACGCGAGTAATCTGATTTCCCTCTCAGGTGACAAGTGATGAAACACTTTTTCAGCAGTTTTACCATCTCGAAGCCCTTATGCGGACTCTCACTCTCGTATTAATGTCAGAGTGAAGTTGAATGATCAAAAACTAGAACATACCTCCATCCGTCCTAAGTAGACCTCGTCCCACTGCACTGATTTATCCAGCCAAATGACAAGAAGAGTATCTGCGTTACTTGGCTTCCCTGCTCATTCATACGCACAGGAAGCGACTCAACTGTCTCTGAAGGGGAGAATAAGCAGCCATAATGCAATAAATCACAGCTTTACCTTTGATTATCGAGCACCGAGTCTTCCTGTGGATTTATAGGCAACGTGCTCATTGCACGTCACACAAAGCATGATTTGGTTTTGCTCTGCGTGTGAGATTCACTCTGTGCGTAAGACATTTCAGCTTTAAGACCCACAATCACACAATCCGACACAAACCTGCCCTCTCAAGTCTGTTCTCTTTCTTGCACTGCGCTTTTACGCACATAAGACTTGTGGCTACGAAGCCAAATCGCCTCTCATTCTTTGAGAGATTAGTAGATCTCAGCGCATATGTAATTTCACCACTTTATATTGCATTGTTTCTTTTAGCGACTTGAAAACACAGGGATCACGTTGGTGCCATATAAACATGCATTTCAGCATTATTTTTGTGACGATCAAGCACACTGAAATCAAGAATGGCTGATCGAATTGAGGAGACAAGAGAGTAAAGTGCTTCTGGGCAAACAGACTCGCACTAATCTGCATCTCTGCTACGTGTGCACGATTAGACAACAGGGGTTTAAGTGGAAAGGAAATGTCTAAAGAGAAAATTTGATTATGTAGCGATTTGTTTGGTTGTACTTATGATATAGACGTAGAGAAATCAAAACCAGCTGCCATATGACGCTTTTATCCAAAGCGCAAAAGAGTGCCAACGGCACACGAGCTACGGTTGATCCGTTTGTCAGTGATTTTAAAAAATAATCACAAATAAACCACAGTCGCTTAAAGGGGAAAAAACAGAGAAAATCCTGAGAAAGAAAGGTTGTTTATTGCAGCGGATATTTGATGAGACAGCGCGCAATATGCGGAGTGGTTGGATGTACTCGGTTGATAAAAAAAAATAAAGCTGGTGATGTCATTAAACGATACTACGTGATTATTTGATGAGACTATTTCAGATTTGGAGTTTCATACTGTTATTTGAAATAAACGTACAGAACCACTCGTTAAGTTCTGCTCTGTTCGCTCAGTCTACGATGCGCCATTTGGCACAGGTAGCTGTGGACCAAGCGTAAAACATTTCGTTCTCCTTCTGCTCATCATGCAAATCTCCCACAGCGGTAGATATTGGCTGGCCCGCTTGTGTGTGCGATATTTCAGCAGCGTACATGAGATCAAATCTTTTATACCAACCAACCTTTTTTTTATCTGTTGAGTTAAATCTCCCTGAAGATAAAGTTAGACACTTTTTCTCTCACTGGTTGACGAAAAACTACTTATAAATGTTTGAAATTCTAAAGAAACCTCACTCAGAATAGTACAGTGATAACTGATTGTTCCATATGTTTGCTTTTTACGCGCTGCAGGATTATGATTACAGGTCTCGACGTGGTTGTGCGAGCAACTCCGTGGATATAGAGAAGACAGTCCCGCATCTTAGAGGTCTCAGGTTCGATCCCTGACAACAACCAGTGTCTCCTCTCGAAGTCCTCTTACGCAAGACAGCTTAATGAACCCTGCTGCCCGTTTTCTCAGTCACTGTGTGGACAAGTGCTCTTTCTTTTGATAAGAGAGCATCAGGTAAACCTGCTGAGAAATGTCGACTCCTTTGGTTTATCAAAGAAAGCACAGCCTGCAGTTTATAAAGCAAAAAAAAAAGGAGTATTCAGGTATCAGCTTACCTGCTTTCATGCTGTCATGCTGGTGGCGTCTTTTGGTCCGCTTCATCGCACCGTGGCTGCATGTCTGAGGACATGCTTCTGGAGACAGGCATTGGAGACGAAAAGCGCCTCGGCTGCACAGGAGAAAGTGGGGAGGTGGGGGGGAGTGTATGTGTGTGTGTGTGTGTGTGTGTGTGTGTGTGTGTGTGTGTGTGTGTGTGTGTGTAAGAGAGGAAGAGGAAGAGAGAGAGAGAGGAGCTATAAGAAGTAGGCTGGCATTTCCTTTGACAATAATGACAGTCGTTATTTGCCTTTTTAGATTCGGGAAAACCAGCCTGAGCGTTTACAAGTGCAGCAACACTTGATTTAAAATACAAAACCGCCCAAAGTCTGAAATTCCTTTATTCGTCAATACACCAATTAAACCTCACGAAGCAGAACCAGACATATAATTTATTTCCAAAGGAAACCATCGCTTATTAGGAGAGGTCTCAAGGCACTGTATTTTTTTCATATTTATTTCGATGTGTATGCTACTCAACACCGATTTTATTTTATTTTTTTAACTTGCTGGAAGAAGAACAATATTTTGCATGTGGATTCGGACGAGTCGAGGTGATAATACAGCTTCCATTCAGAAAAAAAATGCAGGAATCACCGGAGCTTTACGCACACTTTCTGGTTTCAGCACCGAGGAGAGCGCACATTTTAAGAGGGGGCGAGGGGGGAGCTTAGGGGACGCACAACGTACGCCCGTTGTTTGAGCATTTTACCTCCTGCAAGATCGGATTTAATGGCCAACATATCAATGTGCATTTTAAAGAAAACATCACTCTCAGTGTAGCGCGATCCTCTCCTGTTATCCAAAAGTACACTGCAAAAACAACAAAATGTCATTTCCTGTAAGATTCACTCTCAAAATCCGGAAAAAAAAGTCAGAATAAATCACCAAGCAGCTACACATAATTCAATACATTCTAAATAAAAACGCTTAAAAGTAGACAACAGACGATCTTTGCGTATCTTCTTACATTATCTATGCTTTGTTACTATTGTACGTGTCTCCACAGGGAGCCTGTTGAATATCTGAACACATGGCCAAGACCTGCTCTTCGTCACGTTGTGTACATTGTATGGCCCGAACACGCTCTCCCTCTCCTCTCTCTGAAGACAGCTCCTAAAGCCGAATGAGTCGTTTTATCATAACTGACTGGCCCTTATTGAGATTTACCCGCTTAACACTTGTTTGAAAGGAGAATTCCTGTCTGATTTATTACAACATTGCATTTGAAAATCGGGCTGCTGGTATTAAAGGCTTAGTGGGATTTGACATTATTTAGTATTCCTTTTTTTTTTTTTTTTTTTTTTTTTTGAAAACCTGCCACACAGCCAAGATTGTTAGGGGAAATAAATAGAAGATGGGAATGTTTTACTGACATCTACTGGGGGAAGTAGTCTCAAAAGTCTCTCTCTCTCTCTCTGTATGTGTGTGTGTATGAGTGTATGTGTGTGTGTGTGTGTGTGTGTGTGTGTGAGAGAGAGAGAGAGAGAGAGAGAGAGAGAGAGAGAGAGAGAGAGAGAGCTTCTTAACAGGTCAGCTGTCTGGAGGCAAAGTTGAAGCCAGTTTCATACGCCTAAAACAATCAGCCCTCTTCCTCCAGGTCTACTCAGCATACTGATGGACAGGTAACACCAACTTTATTTTAATGAATATGCTCATTTGCTCCCATAAGAAGGAAAAAAAAATCATTGCAGTTTCTCTTTCCTCAACTTCAAAATGCTATCACTCCAGATTTCATCACCGTTAGACTTTTATGTCTTTTCAAAATTCGTGAAGAAACCATTAAGCACAGTTTGAATGGTGCCACCCTGAACCTTGGCTGTCAATTAAAATGTATCAAGTGGCAGTGTTTTGGGTTTAGGGGACACATAAATACTCTACTTGAATTATTTAACAATGTGGCTCATGAAGGAACTGAAAAGTATAAATTGGAGTGCTGAAATGCAGAGAGGCTGCATATGAGAAAGAAAATAAGATACAGAAGAGTGACGGATGTTAGTTTTACATATCTAAACTTTGAGAGAATACATCAGCGGCTCATGTAAATGCTCCAGGTAGGGCGATATGTTATTAGCACCAAAATAAGACTTGTCTGTTCTCATTACTAAATCCGTTCTGATGGCCAACGCCAACAAAGATGTTGGGTGACAGTCAAAACACCCACCGCATGCTATAGTTATTCCTATTCACAATACATCTGAAATACATGACTCACTGTATATGCTGCTCATTACTCATATGAATGTGTGTGTGTGTGTGTGTGTTCGCACTATAAACAGGCACCTAAATGGCCATGGGCGGATCATGTGTTGCATATGCACCTGTGTCATGCTGATGAACAGGAGAGCCTCAAAGACAGGCTTGAGTGCACCGCAATTAGTTGTGGAAAATACCAGTTTTTAATGGACTCACTGTTACTAAAGTAAGAGAGACACGGTGAACAAAGCGTCGTCTAATGCACCATCCTGTAAATGGCAAATACATCAAAGTGCATATATAAAATCGAGCGTTAATGTAGGTATCTGTCCTTTTATAGCAGCGAAAAGCTGTCGAGGCTGTGGTCTGTTCCTGTTTCACCTGTCACCAGCTGTAATGTTTTATGTTTTTAGTTGCTGTCCTCATCTCAGGATACTTGTCTTATCTGTCAGTGTATATGAGTTAATCTCTCATCATCCAGGATCCTGAGCCTCTATAGACCTGCTTGTTAAAGTATTTGTATATCCTTTTGCTGTCTGGAGTCTGGTATCTAATGTACATGTGGCTCCAATCCAGGCAATTACACAAGCTTTACATGACAAAAGCAAGTACATGTCAAACACAGAGGCAGGTTTAAGTGCTTTACATATTTCCTTGAAATGCTTTAGAACAACTTTTAAAAACACAGTGAATTTGGGTTAGAAATAAAAAGTACATTTTTATTAGATACATTTAAACTTTTTAAATATGTTATATATTTCCTCAGATACAGGTGTGTTGCTTGATTTTTTTTTTTGTTCTTTCATTTAAAAATCTCAAAGGATCCTGCCAACAAGACAAGTTCTTTCTGATGGAGTCTAGAAAATGATCAAAAATATCACTCTTGTAATGTTTATAATGAGGATATTATATTAAATTTTGGTTTGTCCTTATGTTTCAGCGTTTTGGTTGACCAGCTTTTTATTTTGTTTTGTTTTTTATGTGTCCAAAAATGATCAAATTTGGCAGCTTAAGAAGTGGTTGTATCTAATACTGTTGTACTATTATACAAAATACAGAAGAGAATATGACACTTATTGTCCAGCATTATTCTATTTAATAGGGAAAATGGTAAAATATAAAGCAATTACTCAATCTTAAAATGTTATTTATAATATGTTTATTTTTTCCTTTTTTGTGTTGGGTGAGTGGGCTGTGTTAGTTATGTATATAGCATAAAAATTGACAAAATGATAAACAAATAATGCAGTTATAATGCAGTAATAATAAGCCCAAAATGTTATAAAAGAAATAAAAGTGTAACAATAAAAGTGGTGAGCCAGGTTGGTCCTCACTAAGTTACAGTTAAAATCCTGATTAACATCAATGTATAACCATTCTGTCTTTATGTACTTTAAGTGCTCTTCAACCTGCTGGAGTTTACAGACAGCTTATTGATCACTGGGCTGTCGATCAATGTGAACAGCTGCCGAGAGCCTTTAAGTCGCTGTTAAAAAAAAAAAAAAATCTGAAGTGCCACTTTTATTAAACAGAAGGGTGAAATGATCCCTTTAAAGCAACTCTCTGCGGATGCCTTTGTTAAGTCCTCCGCAACTCTCCAAGCTGGAGAGGATTGAACAGATGAAGGAAGGTTGATCCTTTGATCACTTCATAAAAAATAAGAAATAAGTAGGTGAAGGTGGCATTAAGGAGTTAGACAAATTTCATGGTGTTGTATTTGAATTGAAAAGAGTATAAAAAGTAATCGGATCCGAATTTAAAAAGTCTTGTTTAAACTTTAAATGTATTGTTGTGACAGTGAGTAAATTAACTTTCAAAGTATTTTAAATTTGACTTCAGAGACGTTCAGCTTGGTTGTGATATTTCCAACTGATCGACTGAAGTACTCCAGAGCTGCCATGCCATTTGACTGTAAGGGATTAAATTTATTGCAGAAAGTAACATGTCAGTTACTCTTCATTATCCCATCACATCAAGACACAGAACGAGTGGACCGTTCTGTTATGTGCTGTGTGGTGACTGCATGACCCAAAATCTATAGGATCTGTCGTGATATGAAGTAAATGAGCCGAAGTATAGGACAAGTTTGTCTTTATCAGGTTTGGCAAGACACTGACAAGCTGGGCCTGCAACCCTCTCAGGGCCACTAGAACAAAAGAAAGGAGGAGAAGCCAGCAGAAGAAATACAATACGCACAAATCAATAGAGAGGAGGGGGAAGGCGATTCACCTGCAATCCAGGGAATAGGCCAAACAACTGTCACAACAATTTGATGTGCAGGCTAATTAATCGCACACAAATCAGATTGAAAACATAATGTCTTCATTTTTTGTGTCATTAGTGTTAGTTTTCAGAAAGCAGATGTTGTTGCTGAGTCTGAGTCCTTTCCTCCCGTATGCTAATTTTCCTTGTACGCCTGTTTACAGTTTGTCACAGTAACGACTGAAGGGACTGTTCTGTATGCATCAGCGTTTTGAAGTATGTTTCACAAGAGTCTGGTGACCTGCCTGCTGCTCCCTACTATGTTTTGCTGAGCTATTAGTCTTTGTATTTGGCAGTGCCATTAGCATGGCAAATTCTCCGCTTCAGCATTATCCAGCCCGCTGATGGTCACACCCAGGAAACCCTGAGATATTTGCTTCTACATTCATCTGTCTTTTGTGTTTTTCTGTTCTTCACAGTGACATTTTACATTGTCTAACTTTTGACTACTTTAAAGCCTAAATAATGATATTTTAAAAATGAATCTATAAAACTTTTTAGCCTCATTTAGCTCATTGTTTGAGTTTTCTGGTCAAAAGAATCAATTTCGAGCCACATAAGGCGGCTGTTTTCAGAAAAAAAAACTCTGCCTAGCAACAAATGGCAAGGTTAGTAATTAGCATGTCAAGAAAATCAAACAGCAAGCAGCTAAAAAGCCAGATTTTTTCACCAGGAGATGGTGGAGACCAAAACAGAGCTAAAAAGCGATTGAACGTTTTACTTACATTCATCAGGTGGAAAAAAGCATGACATGAACTGAATTTTAATGTTGCTTTGTGTTCACTGAATGTAAATAGCAACTCTTTGCTAACACTCTAGCAAGAACAAGAACTTTATCATGCAATAATATGTTAGTCTGTGAGTTTTTCATCCCCCCAAAGTGACCAAAAATCCTGTAAAAACTCAAAAATAGGCAACTTTTTGCTAACATGTTATATCTTCACGTAATATATCTTAAAATTAAACGGATACCATATAAATGTTTTGTTTACAGTCTCTTTTCACTACCTCTGTGTGCACAAAAAATCAGTTATTATATGTACTTGAGCTCCACCTCGAGTCACATTATGTTTGATGTTGGTATACGGTTTAGCTTAGATTTGTGGCCATGCACACCACTCTCAGTACGAGAGGTACAGTAAAATATCATATCATTGGAAAGTAATGGGCAATAGAATCTGTGGATGTAGTGAAGAGAATAAGGCAGGTTTTATTTGTTAGTGGACATATTTTCTGTGTGATACCTCTCAACGAAGCTATAGCAACAGGTGAAAGCATAAGCATTCTGAATCAACAAGGCTGTGCACCTATTCATGGTTAGTGGAGTAGATATTAATCCGCAAATATTGATTGAGCTCTCTAGTATTTTAGGGTGGATTTCCACTTTAAGCTCACATTTTCCCTCCGTATAAAGACAGGGGATAAGAGAGTGAAGTGGCTTATCTATCATGCCTGGGGTTAATTGCCCTCAATCCAGGATCTCCTTTTGAATGTTTCCACGTCTCCAAATTAGTTCATTAGCAATTCTTTGCAATTCTTTTATAGTGTCTTAATTGAGGGTAATTAAGTGAAGTGATGGCATTAGTGGGTTGGTGGACAAAGCATCAAAACCTCTGCTAGGGGTGTAGCATACATGAATATGTCATTAATGGTGACACTCAAGAATAAACCCCACAACCTCTTTTTGTGCTAAAGCTTTAGATGAGCAATGTGTTCATTTGCCTGAAACGTTTTTTTGTTATTTAGATAAGTGGGATAATTGGAATAGAGATGAATGCTGCACCAGAGTGCAGATGTGCAATAGAGCTTTGTCAAAAACGTGTGGACCAGCAAAATTTTGCCCTCTGTGTCAGGCCTAAGGGACCCAGACCTCCCACAAGCGAATTGTCTCAATTCGCCAAGGAGTTCTACATCCATCTGCGGTCAGTGGTGGAGAGCAACTAAGTACATTTACTCAAGTATTGTACTTAAGTACAATTTTGAGGTACTTGGACTTTACCTGAGTATTTCCATTTGATGCTACTTTATACTTAAAAAAATAACATACTAATAAGCTTATAAATCACACTGCATTATTAAAGGTGAAACCAGTGGTTCCAAAAGTTTTTGGCTTGTGGTCCTTTATGAAGAATCAATGTGTATTTGTGTCTCTTTGTCATGTTTCAGATGTCTCTGACTTGTTTGCAATTCCACCAAAGAGACATTCCCCCTCACATAACTATTATAATAACTGTTCGAGGCCAAAAGTTAAAAAAAAATGCAGAGACCAAAGAAAAGAGAACAATAACTAATCCAAATTGATGTAGCTGAACTTTGGTTTTTCTTCTTTCCTTCATCTATCATCTCAACACCCCTCACATTTATCTGGTGACCTTCACTGGTTCAAACTAGCTCCACATCTCATCAGTATTCATAATGTACTTTGTTTAATATATGTTAAATATTGCAGCTCGATTTTCTGCAAGACCAGTACTATACTTGAAGTATTAAAGTAATTAAGTAATTAAGTACATTTTGCTGCTAATACTTATGTACTTTTACTTGTAATGGAGTATTTTTACATTGTGGTATTGCTACTTTTACTTAAGTATAAGATCTGAATACTTCTTCCACCACTGTCTGTGGTAAAAAAAAATTTTAAAAAAAGGGTTGATTCACACAAATATTGTTTATTACCTTCACTGGTATCTAGCCATTTTGGTTAACACATAAACAAAACAAAGGAAAGGGCTCCATGTCTTTATATTAAAGGGGTGGTATCATGCACATATCCAGGTCTATATTTATATTCTGGGGCTCTACTGGAATATCTTTGCATGGTTTACAGTTCAGAAAACTCCTTATTTATCTTATACTGGCCCTTTATGCAGCCCGTCAGTTCAGCCTCTGTCTGAAACAGGCCATTTTAGTACCTGTCTCCTTAAACCCGACAGCCCACTCTGAGTCCACGTTGTTCTGATGGGTTAGCTTTGGGAAGCTGCCCCTCGGCAGACTTCCAGCAGCTCCGGAGGCTACATAAACTAATAGTAGTAGCAGGATTTCACTTCTTTTCCTTGTTCTTTACTTGAAATGGAAACTTCTCAAATACATCAGTACACTTGAGCCTGAATCTGATCCGAAATACCAGCTAAAGTCATGCACTGAGGAGGGCAGAGCCTGAGATGTTAGTGTGTGTAGTGGACTGTTGCTAGTGATTTAACTGAAAAATAAAATATAAGAATACAATTTGTGAGTGTTTACCTTATGCATGTAGGTATGTGGATTATCTATAGTTACAGGCTATTCTGGGAAGAGGCGTTGTTATTTTGTTTTTTGCAGATTGGTTGAATCCTCCCTGTTACTGCTGAAATAAGAACCGAAACATGCATTCAAATACTATATCCACATGCGCACATTGTCAATGCACAGAAAGAATAACTTCCACTATATTATTAACACTGTTTTGGTTGATTGGAAACAAGAGTTTTCTTAAAGAAAAAACAACCAAAAACAGGGGCATTAATCATCAAAGTATGCATTACTATAACCTTTAAGCTCCTAACACCCCACCATACCAATGGATGTGGTCATTCATCCTTCTCCTGGATGTTGTCCAACCCTCACCTTGTTATTTTCAATAAAGGGAAAAAGCTAACAATACTTGTCTTAGCCACACAGGCTGTTATTTTGGCTTTGCTCCGGGTCTGCCCTGTTGAAGATACTCAAGTCCTTTTTAAATGGTGCTTCCACCTGTGACTGCTCCGAGGGGAAAATGACGGGACTCGGGTTTTGTGTTTGTGCAGAGGTTAATGTAGCCTCTAAATAACTCACCTACAGCAAAAGCTCTGTGCCGCAGTGACTCACAGAGACAGTTGTTTTGATATAAAAATGCACCGTAAGAGACAACTTGGCCTTCTGCTACTGTGAGCTGAGAGACAAATACGATTACATGTTTAAAATCTGTCTGACTCTGGCAGGTGGTGTGCCTTTGCATGCAGACGGGGGGATATTTAAAAGTTAAATCGCTTTGTGTTTCCTCTGAGTTTTATTCTACCCCTATCCTCTTCTGTCTTTAACTTTTAAATTGTCCTCTACTCTGATAAGGCTGTTCTATTTCCTACGGAGACAACTGAAAATTACAACAACTACCCCCAAGAAGTGTAATTTGAAGAAAAAAGCGGGGCCCACTAGGAGCTGGGTATGAGATGTACTCATGGTGACAAGAACATTGTCTAATTATCAGTTAGAGATGATTAGAGCAAAAGCAAACTCTCTGTGACAGTTCTGTAAAGCCATTTGAATGCAAAATTACTCGAAAACTTTACGCACAGAGTTTGTGTCCATGCAAAATGTGTGCAAGTAGCAGCTGGGAAAAAAAAGTTTCTGTCAGTTCTGTCATAATGGAATAAAGATCTTGAGGACTTTTTTGAAAGAAAAAAAAACAAAAATGGATGTATTTCTGTCTGAGCAGTTGGGATAAACACTTGTATTTGCTCTTGGTGTGTCATTAAGTTACAAAGCCAAACTCAGAGTGATTTCATGGGAAATGACAGACAGATAGCGTGAGTCATAAAAATGCATTTTTATGGGATTTTTTTTGTCTTGGTTTGCTTCTACACACTGCAGTCTCATATTGTGTGGACCACAACAAGCTGGAAATTGGAACTGCACAGAATATTGTCAAATAGCCGGTATATCTAGCTCCGCTCAGAAAACCACATTTCACTTGGCACAAATCTTCTCATTCTTGTAATCAAATCTGACCCGCGTTGAGCTCCATCAGCTGAGGTAAGAGCACAAAATGAAGAGAGTGAGAAAGGTTAGAGGAGGATGAGAAGACGGTTTACTTTATTGGTGCAAATTATGAAGGACTCTGGAGTAAACTGGTGTTAGATCAAAGATTCTCAGTCAAGCGTGGCTCTCTTTGTCTCTAAATAAAAAGAAATTGAAATTGATTATGCCAAGTGAAGCAAGACAGTGCAAAGAATATTGGAAATTATTGCTGGTGAATGTAGGAAAAACTCAGTTGAAAAGGAGGGATGTCTTGCTGAGATGACCTCACATCCAAATAATACAGATGCAGCATTCAAAGACCTGGTCTGACATGTGTTATCTACAGTGCTAAAATGGTTAGTGGACTATCCAGTAGTCCAGAGGTTCCATATCTTTTTTACTTGTGATCTTTTGAAATGAAGTGATATCTGTATGGTCTTAAGGCAGATATGAATTGAAAGCCAAAGAGAGATTTGTTTGTTTTATTGTTTTATCAGGTGAAGTTAAAAGTGTCAATATTTCACAAGACAAAAGAGAAAATTGGAGAAAAGTAAAAAATAAACTTAACACATTCACCTTTTCTTCTTTTCTTTCTTATCCTTTTATTCACCTTGTGATCCCTCAGATTTATCTTGGGAGATCTTGTTCCCCATGCTGGGAAGCATTGAACTGACAGAAAATTTATCACCAACAACTTTGATAACTTAATAGTTGTTTCAGTCATTTATCAAGCAAAAATGCAAAACTTTCAATGTTCCCAGCTTATCAGATTTAGACATATGCTGCTTTTCTCTAGTAAATTGAGTCTATTTGGACTTTTTGGATATAGTTGGTGGGTTTACTGTGGCTTTCAGCCCTGTAAATGGACACATATCTACCTTACTGCCAGATGAGAACAGTGATATTGGACGATTCTGATAAACCCAGGAAGTCTTGCTTTTTACAATAGCTGTGCATGGCAACATTATGGCTTAGATAAGGAACCTCAAACACGTGATCACTGTTAGGGAAAGATCATGGTTGTGGTTAATAAAACGAATGGTTCAATATGGATGTAATTACCAGGGATATTGAGCTGCACAAACCCATTCTTGCACTTGTGCACTACTAGTGCATGCATGATCAAAACTCAAATTTGATCCTTTTCAGTTCACTTTCAAGTACAATTTGGCAAAGGCTCATTTTCCACAAAATATTACCTAAGCCTTTTTCCATTTACAGGGAAGTCAGGAATTACTTTACATTCAAGGCATGTTCGGCTGCAGCCTTGTTTTGCAAGATGTACACAGGCTAATTTTAGGAGGTATACGGTAAATCCCCCTGCCCAGAGCGGGATATATTGTACTGCGTATACACACCACTGCTCCTCCGGCCCGGGCAAATGCCCATAGACGAAATAATTCACCAAATAATTGAAAAAATAATTTACAGTGTAACCAATGCTGAAAATATCTGCAACCACATGGCTAGCAATCTAAAAACTGAAATAACTACCTTTCACTCTAGTAATTGTAGCAGTGGCTGAACCTTTTTCAGGTGGTGCTGGAAAAAAACAATGCATTAATCTGCGCAAATGTGTATCCTCATTATGTTTTGCTTCCAGTGTCAAGAACACTGTGGGTTTTATGGCCAGGGTGAAGTTTAGCAATATGGACAGTGGCATTGTAATTGAAAAATGGCTGCTGTGAAGTGCTGGTGCTTGGCATTGCGTTTAAATCACTTGCTGTGATGAGGGTAATAAGAAACCAACGGAGGAAGAATGAGAGATGAGAACACCTTTTATTTTACACTAATTACACTGTAAATTTGAGTGGTAACATGAAGTATCACTGACCAAATCAAAAGGGAAATTATGTAGCACAATTAATTAGCAATCAGGGAGATGGTCAAGCTTTCTATTTTATATTTATGGGTAGATTTTAATACTATTGGATTTACCACCAGAAGGGTTTAATAGTCCATTGGGTCAGCGGGCCAATATTCTCTTCTGCATCACTAACTCGATTACTAAGTGGGTTTATACAGTAGAATTAGTAATGAGGAGAACCTCACAGGATATATATATATAATACTGTATATCTCTTACAGTGAGAGGAGTAATTTGAGTAACTAACATGTTACAGCATGTATTGCTCTAAACGGCGACTACTAATCTTTAATGTTCCCCAGAATGTAGGGGAATTAAGAGGTTGAAAGTTTAACTCACACGGATGACTTCTGATTTCTCACTAGGCCACAGAAACCTGATCTTACGTGTTATGCCTATGAATAGATTTGAAAAAAAAAAAGGGTACTGCCCATGATTACAATCTCCCTGAGATACGGAAGGTGCACTGTAGGAGTCCATCAATGCTCTCTCACAGCTCATCAGAAGTCCCTGGGAGAGGGGAAAAAAAGGAGAGGCAGAAGTGTGGAGTGCTGACTGGCAAACAGCCAAATACTGGCTGTGGCTAGGAAAAAAAAACAACAACTTTTTGGCAGACAAGATGGATGTAGCAGTTGGATGACACTGTCAATGTCTGAAAGCTGGTAAAAGTGCTGTACATATTAAAGAGTAATGATGTTGAAATGTTAATTGGTAAGTGAGAAAGACAAAAATGCTTTACTAATTTCCCATTGGGAGTTTAGAGGTTTAGGGGTTTATTGGGTTTTATTAAGGTTTAAAAATATTTTAAATTACTTTGTTTATTTTCAAATGTTAAAATATTTTTTGAAGCCTTTGTGAAAATCATAAGAAACCCCTTTTATTGCTCTCTTCTGGCTCGATCCAGACGCTTCAAAACTCCACTTATCGCAATATACATAAGCAAAAGTAAATCACATCTTCGTAAACAAACCTCTTTAGCAGTTTAAAATGTGACGCTTTAGGCATCTGTTTTGTTAGACCAAAATTATGCATGCAGCTGTTTTTCCTAGTGGATTGGGGGAGAGGATTGGTGGAAACCAACAGCCCTGATGGGTTTTCTGTGGCAAAAAGAGTGGAGGGATGTTTTTTTTATGAGTGAACTCTGTGTGTCCTATGTGTTCCCAGGATGTTATTATCTCAAACACTTCTAACATTTATCACTCTATAAATTTGGAAGGTAGAATACCAAGATGTAACCAAGTATCCACAGTGGATCTGGTGTGAGTAATCACACTTTGACAATGCACAATGTCACTTAAATTAGAAACTGCTAATGGAAAACATATCTGTCATTATCACAGGGAGTTGTTGTTGTTGATTTTGGAGAGATCTATGTGGGTTTGTCTCAGACAGTTAAAGTGAGGATAATATCACGAAAGGTGCAGAATTTGCAGTTTGATGTGTCGATGTGTGGCTTGCACACGCAGGCAGAAGGTTGCGAACGTGGTGAACCTTGACAACGAAGCTGCAATTCCCTGCTGGATTGGCGATGACACTTCCCCTACTGTGGCTCTCCAACCAGCGTAGCACATGGTGTTATGAAATGTGACACCCAGAGGATCAAGTGAAGGAACCTCCACGCCACACACTGGGTTTGGTTTTATTTTTGTTTTCTCTATATTTGAAAATGCATGCTTTTTTTATTCTTGATTAGGAGACCAGTCATGTGTGCACAAACCACACCCATGGGAGATGTGGGATTGGAGCTCACCCTTCCTGCCCAGCTGCCAGCTGGGCTCAGTTATTGAAATTATCTCATTGGTGTGTTGCTTGATGTCCTTCTTTATAAAGGCAGCCCAGAACAACAGGTGAAAGAAAAACAAAACAAAAAAACAAGTGTCAACATGAAGTAGAGAGGAGCAATGGACCATCACTGAGGGAGCTGGCCTAGATCAACTGCACCACATGTGCAAAGGAAAGTAAACCCTGGTGGTTGAGAGTTGTAGCCTGGCCTAGCATGTTTTTTTAAGTAATTTGACTTTTAATGGAAGTATTACTTTCTTTTAGCAAAAAGTGAAAGGAATTAACCTGTGGATGAAAAGACTGGGAATGTGCAACAGACTATTTATCTCTGATGAACAGACATTGTAGGGGGAAGACCAAAGAAGGAAGTCCAACTGCTTCAAGTCAGGAGGTGGCGAACCTGGCTGGAGCAGTCAGCAGCTGTAGAGAAAAGACACCATGCACTACCAGAAGCTAGAAGAGTGGAGGTTCTTCCACCATAACCCTAATACTAACCCTAACCCCTTACCTCTAACCCTATTCCAAGGCCTGTCGAGATGGGTGGAAATTATTTTCAGAAATACAGACCATGACTGGACAAAAATGCACTTTGGGCCTGTTCTTTTGATTAACCCACCCCACTGTGTCTAGAGCCAGTCCAATCCAGCCTGCGGTGCCCCTGGGCCCTTGAGCACAAGCCTGAACTTCAACCCTCATTCTCTGTCGATAATTGTGTCCCCAAAAGAAAATAAACTGTTGTTCAGACCTGCCTTCAGAGTTGGTGAAGTGGTTTCTAACCTGGTCACTATTAGCACTCCTTTTTTTACACTGCACAGCAGCTATTTTTTGTAACAATGGCAGGTCACCAAAATACCAAACAGGTGCAGGTGAGAAAAAAAGAACAGCACTCAATGGTAAACAGACACAGCTAGCAAATACATAGCTGGTGACTGTAGTGGAGAAGCAGTTAAAGAGCTAGATATTTTCCTCAGGAGTTGGTACAGAGAGAGCAAATATTGGACTTACATTCACCAAGAGTCCAGACACCTACTGCAAATGAATAATGTTCTCTGTAACTAATGGACATGTAAATAAGAAACTAGTCGCTTACAAGTTTGCCATATCAACTTAAAAGGTGGTAACATGTCAATGTTGTATTCACAACTTGTTTCTGCTGTTGCCAAGAGAACCTTATTTTTGTTTTTTGTTTTCCAAGATCTTTCTGAAGCTGTTTCACACCACCCACAATTTATTTAAAGATCCCCTCCAGACAGGGATGTATAAAAATACTCTGCAAAAACACATTTTTGAGTAGAGGAGGACTTTACATTTTTATCAGCTGAACAGCTCCTCCATTTCATTTGTGCATTGCATCTTGGAAGAACAGTGTCCATCGACAGCACGCTCGAGCCATATTTAGTAAGCATAATTTCTGGTTTGAGTATAATTTGTTTTGTCACTTTTCCAGTGGGAACAGATACTGAAAATCTGTTTATGATTAGTATGCAAGTGATATATATCAAAAATACTGAGAATACAGATGGACAGAGAAATGAACAAGCAGCAGGAGTGGTTTGAAAAGTCTTGTGTATATTTGATGTTTTTTTTGTTCCCCACCACTGAAAACCTTTCAAGTGCATCATATCTGATAAGAATTCAAGCTGACTACAGCTGCTGTTTTGTATGAAGGAGTTAAACAACCACCTTTCAAGCCTACTGCAGATAAAAATTGGGTGGATTATTGCTGTAAGATCGCTGATACCCAATTTACTTCTGGAGACAAGCCAGGTGCTGAGAGTTATCTACCGGATTGATGTTGAAAGATAGAAAACAGCTGCACATCCTGCCTGCCGTTTTGAGGAAGTTACTGTTGATTGCGAAGAAGTCATGAATATTTAAGCAATTATAATGAGCGGCTTACTTTTGTGGGGCACTTACTGGCCTCTAAGTTATAGACGAGCAGTCGAAAGGTTGAAGCCAATGTGAGAGCTCAAGAGAAAGTCGTAACTCTTGCAGCAAGTTAATTGGTGGCGCCTGTTGTCTCTTGATATGTTTCCAGCACTTATGCTTCCATTGCTCCTTTTCTCCTTTCTGTCATCAATGTCTTCTTTTTCCTCATTTTACTTCACTGTTCCTCTCCCTCCCCCCTTCTTGTGCATCTTTCTTGGCCTTTTCCTGTTTTCTTCTTCTTCTCTTTCATGCTCACCCATAACGCGCAAGCTGGGAAACAGTAACAACCTCTGCCGTCATAAAAACAGGAACATTGGCTCTTAATGAGCTTGTGTAGTGACTCTTAAAGCGGCAAGAGGAGGCTTCCCATATATCAATGTTTAAAATGGTTGTAAACTTATACAAGAGTTTTGTTTGCTCTGGAACCAGCGGGGGAGATAACAAGACACACACTGACATTGTGCTTACTCAGCAAACTGCTCACAGGAAAAAAAATCAAGTCAGTCAATACTTGTGACACTTGGAACAGGTAACACAGATCGATGAAGTTCACACTTGTATTGGCACCACAAAACAGTAGACATCCCTGAAAGCATGCTTAGACGCCTTTTCTGAGCCAAACAAGCCGTTATTATTCCTTGAATACATGTTTTCTGCAATGCCGGTCAGCATACATTATTCATTATATTTAAAGAAATAAACGTTTGAAGCTGTTTGCTAAGGTGCCGTCGCATTTTATCATTCATTATTTCCCATGTTTGTTTTGTTTTGTATTGAATTCAGAAAAAAAAAAAAAACAGTCGAGCTGTCAAGAAATCTACAGCATCTGTATCCAACCAGGACACCAGTTCTCCTAATTAAATGCTACGTATTTACAGCTCAGTTTGTTGTGGTTTGTTGTCATAATATCATGTTTCCACCAACTCCTGAGGGAAGTATCTGGCTCTTTTGCTGCTAAATGTTCACCAGCTACTCGGGAGCGAGGTTGATAAGAGCAGTGAGACTAAACCAAAGAAGGCAAGCCATTAAACAAAAACACTGAGCAGCTGAAAGACACTAAAATGCTCCATACAGCCGTGGGAAACTGCAACGTGGGATGATTTGTCATACTTTTTTGATATTATACACCAGCTGTTTTGTCTTCACTTCAACACAGAACACACACATCGTTAGATCATTAGATACAAAATGTGCCAATTTCCTTATCTACAGCTGATGATGTTTGTATGTATTACACAGATAATTGTGACATTTAGACGGTCCCAGTTGGCAGTTGATATTTGCAGAACATCTGCAGTGAGTTAGAGTAGCAGAACTATTAGCAGAACACACACATACACATTTAAGAAAGTCCTAAATGGAAGATTTATGAGGGGCTCCCCGGCAGGATGTTGCTTAATCATTTTCCAGATTCAAATATTGGTCTTTCTGTATTTGTGTGTGTATTGGAGTGTGGGAGAATGAAACTCTATAAAGCTCTTTAATTAAGTGAAGTAAGTAATGCAATTTTGGTCTGCGGTCAAGATGGTAAAACTAGGAAAATAAGACCTACAATAACTGGACATATTTGGTAAATTACTAAAATCATCTTAAGCATAATTGTCTGCAGCTTTATTTGCTCCCCAGTGTTGTGAAACAGTTTTACAGTAAATTGCTTTTATTTGTGACCTTCTGTCCTACTATTCACCAGAGTATTTTTGTAACCGTGTCAAAAAGAGGTAACGGGGTCATCGGTGTGTTTGTTTGCATGCTGGTTCTGTTTGCATGCTGTGTTGCTCTAAGTGTATGTGTTGTGTGTGCCCATGTTTGTTTACTGTAGATTGTCCAATTTCAAATTAGCCATTCAGCTTCTCAACACTTGATAACAAGCCAACTTAACTGGGGTTTTAAAAAATAGCCTTTCTTTTGTCAGAGATAATAAAATTAAATATGCAGCTGTTACCGCCATAAACCATCCACACTCAGTGATTTATTTAGTTTATGTGCAGCATGTCAATGCACAGACCCTCCACCCTCCATATTTTACCCTCCAGCTGACTCAGTGAGCAGCATGTTACCTCACACAATGTGTTATATTACACTGCTTTCATTTGAATTCAGTCCAGGGAGACTGTTAGCCTGCAGTGTTTCCACCTGAGAGTTATTAAAGGACCAGTTTGCTAATTTTCAACCTTATCTCTGTCTATCCAAATGAGGGATATAGTATGAAAAACAACAACCATTTCTTTTAATGTTCTCTGTGTCTCTGGGGCACAGCTGCAAAATCTGTTGTTCTTCATGCACCAGCACCATCATTTGACGTGTATAGTAACAACGTAGCTGGGTGTAAGGAAGAACTATAGCAGTGCTGCTTTCTATAGTGGTGCATCAAGGATGTTCAAAGGTGTGTCTCCCAAAATACTCCGCCTACCTTGTTATGCTAGTGAATGAGAAAAGCAGACACTAAAATATCATACTACTAAATACTTTAAAATATCATGTTTCATGATGCAAGGCTGAGACCAAAATTGCATTATGTAATTCATTTAACTAAAGAATGAATTTGTTTTCTGACAGAATACTATATTGGACTTTAACTTTGAACAACAGCAACTGTGTTACCTGTAATGCAGCTGCATAAAGCTTTGACCACAATCCGGTCCAGCTCCTCATCAGCCAAAATGATAAAAGAAACAGCATTTGGTTGCAGTTTTTCACCCCTTCACCCACAATTGTTTTCCAAAAAAAGCTGAGATTGAGACGGCAGACTCTGAGGCTGTCCGCCAACAGTTCTGGCAGCATTCAGGCTTGCGTAACGTTCAAGCTCTTGGTAAGTTTGCATTGGTTAACATAACTTACTCCAGCGTGCCGTTTGTTTTATGATCCTTGCACACTGGTATGATATATATCCAGACTGATGAGGAAATACGTTTTGTAAATGAAAGTAAGCCTCAGTAAAGAGATATATCTGCTCGCTAACTTTGTCTTTGCTAATGGCCGCTCTGCTGGCCTTTAACTCACCGTCAGTAGAGTCAGTCAGTCTGATTGGACTGGAAGCGTGTAATGCATTCTGTTTGTTGTAGGATTCTCCCTCAAGAGCAGTATGGGGAACCTACAGCCTTTATCTCAGTTTCCTCTAGTTATACGGCACCAATTTCAAAAGTAATTGCACGTTTCTACTGCATAGGTTACCTAGTCAGTCAGCTCGAAAAGGGGAAACCCTTCTCTTGTTCAATAACTCATATGCCTGATAATTGTCTTTTTCTCTCTCTCTCTCATATGGGACTAAATTTGTGCCATAATAATTGAACAAAAGCTCCCAAAAAATCAAACAAACAAAAAAAGATTGGGATATCTCTTTTGCGGTCACTTTTTTCAGTTTCGCTGCTGAATTTTTCAGTTTCTGTTCTGACACAAGCAAACAACAAATGTAACGTTATTGCGTCACATTCTTTAAATTCATATATATTCAGTGGTCAATGTATCTTACTATAATTACCAATAATAACCTAAGAAAAATTATGAAGACTCTTACCTTCTATTACCAGTTGTGAGAAACAGAACAAGTTGGCTGGGGGAACAATTTAAGTCATACCACTTTACGCACCTGAACCATTGACCTGTCCCTCCAAAAGTACTTGACCAATGGGGACGCAGCCCTGTAACACCCACCCACATGAGAGCTTTGTGTCAGAACTGTACCTGAAGAATAAAGAACTGAAACTGAAAAATTCAGCGGCGAAACAGAAAAAAATGGTTGCAAAGCCCTATCAGTGAAAGAAAGTGATAATATTGTAATCAAATGTATTACTTTTGTATAGTTTTATTGTAAGTTTTTCCTTTGGGGTTAATTTCTTGTTTTCAATTTATTTTTATTCACTTTCAATGTATGTTTTTTGTTGGATTCTTGGGAGATTTTGTCCAGTTAGACACAAATTTAATGACATACCCTTGGTTGACACACAAAGCATTTCTATACATCCCATTGTATAATTCTAATTGTTCTTTATCTCCCATGCTGCCTCTAGATCATGAAAAAGACACGTATTATCATTAATATTACTATTATACCACTGCATAAAAAGACTGTGAGATAATTCAACACATTTTATCTGACTTGTGGATTGCTTCTGTACATTTCCCCTGTGAGATACAGTAAAACCCTGAAAGCTCATCTTGCTCATGGTTTCTTCAATAAATACTGATTTCCAGTAACAGGCTTCCAAATGCCAATTTTCTACTTCTCACACTTTGCTTCTTTGGTGTTTTGATTTTTTTTTTTTTTCTGCCAAGCCATGAAAGCTGCAGAGAAGCAGTCAACAGCCAGTCTTATCTAATTTCAATGTGCAGAACTCTCACTTTCTTCTGCACACCCACTCATCATACCTCACAGGTCTCGTTTAACAAGTTTTAAAGGAAAATTGTTGTGATCCACAGAGACTATTAGCTTCTCAACAAAGCCTTCGGCAGTGCGGTGGTCCCATCTGCAATCATGCATCTCTATACTTAGACATATCTTGCTTTCCAGAGCGAAGTCCTACACAGTAATTAAAAAATGTACAGTAGACTCATTTAAACATATCCATCAAAGGCATTTCCGGGAACACTGTACTTACACCTGCTGAGGTCGATCCTCTTACAAGAAACAACATCAGTTTACATTTAGAGTCTGTGACATTGGTCCAAATCCAGGTATGATTTGCATTAACCCAAAACCTCTTACTTATCATTGAGGAACTAAACCAACAGTTCTGGGTTCATGAGGACAGGTTGACACCATTGGTGACAGACCTGCTATACTGTGATTGTAGAGGACAACATTCAAGCTCCACAAATACATACTTTTTACATTTTTTATTGAAAAGTTGAGGCAAGAGGCTTTCAACTGTTGAAGATAAAACTCTGACAGCCAACACTGTCATTCAGTATTCACATTTTGATAGTGGCACCAAATTAGAATTTTGCAAAGAATGCAAAGCCTACGTCCTTTGTTTTCACAGATGTGCATCAACGCCCCGACCACTGACCAATCAGATCACTGGAAAAAAGGAGTCATCATTCCTACGGGATCCCGACGAGGACAAAAGTCCTGAATTTACAATAAAGTGACAAGTAAAAAAGAGCAATGTATATTTTTATAGGTCAGTGGAAACATTTTATTGTTCCAGGCTTTCTATTACCACTCCGGTTCGATCGTTGACGTCACTAAACACAAAACATGATGATGATTTTAGCGGCATTTTAATTGTGCAAAGTTGATTTTATCCCCAGAGTGATAGCTGACAGTGTGGATGAATTTACTCTCTGATTCCATCACCGCAGCTCAGAATAACATGAGACAACTGTGTGATGATAACTGGAAATAAAAATGAAAGATTGTCTTTTATAAGAAAAATAATCCACACACTGTTAATTGGCTCCCATGATTATAAATGCAACATTTGGGTCAGATAGACCTCATCAGTCATTAACTATTGTTCCACTCTTTGCTTCAGTAGAAGAAACAGTCTGGTATTACTTTTAAGTTCTTTTATGTGACTTTATTCATGGTTCTGATGATGTTGCTCGTAATTAACAACCCCGCCTCTTCCATGTGAACACGCTCATAGCTGGATAGCAAAACACAGAGTTGACTGAGCTAGATGATAGCCAGCTTTGTAGTACTGGTTATCTTGGCGGCCAAAGTTACTCCTAGTGAAGCCAGCTAATGAAAAGATATCCCGGGTATGTTGAACTTTCTTTGTAGTACAGACCCCAGATGACACCCAAACATATCATAATTCAAGTGTGAAGCCAAACCAATAATAAACAACAACAACAAAAAATAGCTTCATGCAAATCAGGTTGAAATTTCCCCTAAAGCTCTGTGATGATTTGATTGAATAAGACAAAGAAACAGGGATGCAGTGGAAGGCCAGGAGGCTTGAATTTCATCGAGTGTAGACACAAGTCTGTGGAGGAGAACATTATTACTGCAGTTCCTGAAATATGTATTTTGTATGGTCCGTTGCCTCCAAGAAAACTAATACTAGCATATTTTTAGTAAACCAGCTTAAGTTTTTCTAGATGATAGATCCCAAGTTATGTGAGGCAAAGTTGACTGTAGTGCTGCTACAACTGACGGAGGGGATTGAGACTTGAGCCTGCTGAATCCCTTCTTCTTCCCCCACCTTGTTCTTTCCCTCCCTTATTCTCTCTTGTAGTTTGTATAGCAATAAGAATGCACAGAGTAATTATGAGCAAGATTCAGAGTTTTTACATCAATAGCGCTGCTGGGATGTATAAAAAGGTAAACAGCAGCATGTTTGCCTGATTAAAATTCCTTTGGTCTCCACTTTCCAGACTTCTAATGCATCAGTTCCAGAGGTTGTTGTTTCATATGGAAAAAAAAAACAAGGCAACCACCCAAAGTCATTCCAGTAAAAAATGTCATTCTTGTAGTGAATGGCATGTAAACTGTGGGGAAATTAAATATTCAGTTTTGTTATTTGTGGTATTGAAGGAAAGTGTTCACAATTAGTTGTTAGGCAAACTGTTATAGTTTGCAATTCAGATTAACATAACTTCATCAAAGGTTAGTATGTTGTATTTAATTTTGGTGGCAGTTTTAGCTGTCATACTTTTAGTATACTACTAGTAATACTTTTTTTTTCTAACCAAGGAACATCAGTGATGAAATATCAAGAAAAATACAGGAGAGATGATCAAACACAAACCAAACTCCACATACAGAATCCGATCAAACATCCATGTCTACAAAACAAAAAGAAGATAGAAGATAAAGAACATTAAATAGTTTCATCACACTGGGAGCCAATGAGCATTTGAATCTTTCTGAAATAATGACACAGTGCCTGTGTTGGATCTTACAGTTGGGATCAAGGTGATCTTGTGATTACACCCAAAATTTGGCCCAGAATCCTTAAGGTTTTTTCCCAGTTTAGTGTCCCCTGGTTTTGGTTTTACTTCATAGGAAGCTATTAAGTAAATAAAATCATAACTGAGAATCTTCTATCAGGACTGCATTGTTTCTGTATGTATCATGTTTGCCGCTATCCTGTCAAAAACAATATATATTGTTGGGAAACACATTACTGAACTGATCCGTTTTATTTTCATGTACAATACACACATACTGTAATGCACGTACACAAACACATGACATTTAGTAATTGCTGTTTAACCACTCGTACTGGCCTGGGACCATCACATTTCCAGCAAATCTCACCTCCTCTAACAGTAGCATCCTATGGGTCACCAGCCTTCTCATACCCAATGCTCTAAATGCATTAACATTGTTCCAAACCATTAAACGAATTTTCACACAGCACAGTACAGAAGCAGAGTACACAATGTAAGACATGATTCAATTACTTGGAGACATTCCGCGTGGGGCAATATTTTCATATCAGGCCAGAGTTTCCCTGTGGCTCACCGTCTGTCACGAGGGTGGATAATATCACATTAATGCATTTCAACATTTACCATGATGGCCTCATTGTGCTGCAGCTACTCAGCGTGAAGGACAATAAAAAATAAAAAAAAAGCGAGGGAACACACATGTGCATATCAAGCAGCTGTGATTGAATCCCCAACAGCTGAAGCTCACTGGCGTCTGCGGCAGGGAATAAAAAAAAAAAAAAAGAGTAGAGGAGTCGATTTAAGTGCTTTAACTCTCACTTATTCTCCCAGAGCTCGGGGAAAAAACTGATCCCAGTCAATGTTTATAATTTATATTTCCACCTACCAGTGATTCTCTCAAAGGCCTGCAGTGAAACCCAGCCTCAGCACATCTAAATGAATTTTCATAAAAGACTAAATGAGGATCTGTTATTAAATTAAATGCTGTAAGAGTTGTTCTCCCTCGTGTTCGACACTAGTTTGGGTACATTTTTACATCGCATTTTAGCAGTTTTAGCACAACAAGCATCATTATACTTACTTTAGGAGTTTCCGTATCACACTGGGTAATTGCGAACGCAACTTTTGTCTATATCTTCCTTAAATGAAGTTCGGGATGGTGATGGTTGTTCTTCTCCTCTTCTCAGCAGCAGGGATGTACAAAGAGGGCTGATGGGAATCCACTCATGCATATTGTCCTGTTGTGACAGCTGCTATCACAGGCGCAGGCAAACAGCAGAAGCAGTGATTAAGGCACAAGGTTTGAGGTGATGATTAATAGTGTGTACTTTTTGTTCTGTGCATGAAAAATACAAATACATAGTTTTATTATTATTAAAGAATAATGAAAACAAAAGATAAAAAGTATTTCTTATTTCTAATAAAAGCAGACACAAGAAACTAATTTGTCTTTTTTTTTTATTAATTGGATTTGACTGGTTGTGTCTTAAAGCAGAAAAATGTGCCACCAAGCGTAGTACAGAACAGGTGTAGAAAGTACTGACACATGTTATTAATAAAAATTAGATTTCAGATGCTATTAGAGCAGACAAGTGTAAAGTAGTTCAGGTTTCTGATACATCACAAATATGTGTGGAATCAATTAGTCAGCTCATTTAAAACTAGTGATTAGTCTGAACATTGTTAACACGTTGTGACTTTGCACAATGATGAAGAGGTGATTTCCTCTAAAAACAAAATGCAGAAGGTAAAGAGAAGCACACTGGTTCGCTTAACAGATACCGCCAAAAAGAGCTTTATTATCGTTCCATATCTCTCTACTTTCTTTCTTTTCTATTCTACCCAAATTACCCAGTTCTGGATGATTTATGTGTCCTGTCAACTAAAATGTAACCAACAGTTAGCTTTGTTTTGTTGTTCTGTATAAACTTACTTCTTCCACCTCATACCATAGCTGCAGTTCAAAGATTTTAGGCATCTCACCTTATATTTATAAGACTAGTGTCTGAAACAAAGAACTGGAAAGCAATGAAAGAATGAGCTTTAAGGTTTTATTGATTAGAGTGCTAAATCTCTGACAACCTGTGGCCCTCATCTTGTTGTGGCTCCTGAAATGCCACAGCGAATTTCTTTACAATGTGCCATAAATGAATTGCTCATGAGTGAATACAGGCTGCTGGCAGTTGAGATTATGTGTGTATGAGGGTGAGACAGGTTTAATGTATTTATTGTTTTTAATAAATTGAGTTGATTTGAAAGGGCAATCTATAATGCTGTAGATGTTCCCTTTTATATTATTTGTATGTCAATACATACCAACCATGTAGAGTTCCACTTAAAAGACTGATGTTACTGTGAAGCGTACATGTGGGGAATGTAAGGACCCTCGTGTACACATGTCCATACCAGACTGCCCTGTGCAAAGAATCGATTTTGAGTTTCACTCAGCTAGACGTGAAAACGTGATAATGTTTTGGATCACTTCTCTTGATCACTTGGTTGGCAAATTATGAGGCCACAAGAATCGGAAGCAGCTTACATTGATCTGTGAAGTCTTGCCCCGGGGTTACTTGTAATCTCTCTGCCAGGAGCACCTAGGTCCGCTCAATAGGGCTTGCAGGCTCAGCAATCAAATTATACAGATGCTGCCTCAGTGGGATAAATACTGTAGCACAGCGAAGATGTGTGATACATGGAGTAGGTACTGTGTTAAAAGGGGAACATTCCCATCTGAAATAGAATTGTCATGATATCCATAACACAGGTTAATCTGTACCTACAAAGGCAAATAGTATCTAATCTTCACCAAGCAGCAAATTCAGTGTCTCTTCTATAGTAAATGGATTGACCTTGTGCACTAATAAAGTGTTTGTTTGAGCTTTTAAATCAAAATGACCTTCATTTTCATTATATGGGAACAGTTACGAATCATAAACTGCGACCATATCCTATAAAAAAGGTAGAGTCGGTGTGTCTGCAGTCACTGTCCTTTGCACAGTAAATGCTCGATGCATTTGTGTCTTTATTACATCTTTAGGAAATTCCCAGCTCTCTTGTACACAACATATGGAAAGACTAATCATGACCATCAGTGATCTTTGCAGACAAAATATTTCTTACAATCTTCAAACTGTAAGACTTAAATGTCCTTGTTGTGGTTCCAAAGTGCCAGGCTTAATATAAGCAAAGAATGATCTATAATGATGCAAGCACTGGGTACAGTGACATTTCAGACTACGCTTTTTGAGTTAAATTTAGAAATGTATTCATTCTGAAGGCAATCTCAGAACCCATCAGCTAATCATGCATGATTAGTCTCTGGGGGGAATGGGCAATGCAATGGGACTGCAGTGCAATGATGAAGAGTAATCACTTTTTACACCCACACATACAGTAAAAAAAACCAAATGAAGGGTAGAAACACATGTATAACTACATATTTGGTGTATCAGCTGCACATACTCTTGTGGGTTTGTTTGCTGAGAAATGAAAATCTGAATTTCTGAACATAAAAACGACATGAGTCTCCCATACTGTCACCAGACATTCTAATGTCACAGGCCATGAATTCTGCACACTGTGTTTTATGGTTATTGAGGTAGTTACACCACTGAGGAAGGGAGGAGACATGGATAAAAAGACTTGTGCAAAGAGATGCTCACTGGATACATCATTTACAAACTGAATATCCCAAGGGTTTGATAGAAGAGTATGCATTGCCATGCTTTACTGGTAATGTCTTTAATTTAAACATTGTGTTTTTAAGGATTGTATTTGTGTAAATAAATGTGTTCATTGTAGTTTTTGTTGCGCATACTTTAACATGCTTCAACATGGCTGACCTACACTGATGTGATTATTCTGGAAGTCCAAGGACTGTTATGTCAAGAATATATACTATGTCATTATAGAATTGAGCATCGAGCATGTTCATAATACAGCAACAGTCGAATAGTGATAACAGATTAAAGGTAAATGCAAGGTTAAAAGGGTGAGTTCATAGCAGGTGCATAAAACAACCTATTAATGACGCTGTCAGCAGATATAGACGGACACTTTTCCAGAGTCCAGAGACAAAAAACTGCAGAAGGCAGCTTAACCACAGATCTTTGTCACAACATAGTGAGGCTCAAGTCCCTGAATAGACTTATTGACATGTAAGACTAACTGTAATCCAGTGCAAAGACTTTGGAACAAGGCCAATATGAGCTCTTTTCTTTGCCCCAGTTAAAACTCAGGAGCAGCATTATCTATGAGCTGTAACTGATTTAGCCAAATTTTTGGAGAGACCTGAGAGCGAGGCATTGTACTAGTCGAACCTACTTATATAAAGGTATACACAAGCTTATTTTTGGGAGAAAGAAAGGATGCTGAATGCTGCTCTTGTTGTGTTCCTTATGTGAGGGGGGACCCAAAAATTCCTGGAAGCCTAGCGATAGCAAGGGAGAAGGGTGTGGATTTGCCGCTAGGTATTGTATGCCTCCAGCTTGGTGAAACTAAAACTATGACTGACAGGGAGAAGATCTGCCACCGTGGGAAAGGAAATCCAGGAAGAATTGAAGAAGAATTTGGATGCTGTGACAAAAGATGACTACAGGAAATGTTTCCAAGAATGGTAGAAGCACTGGGACAAGTGTATTGCATCTCAGAGAGAGTACTTTGAAGGGGATTGGAAAGGTACTACTGAAAGATTTATTATGACAGGTTTTTTTTATGTTTTTTTTTTTTTACAATTCTGGGAATTTCTGGGTCCCCTTTCGTATAAAACTAGAATGTTAGATACGCCTTGGTTTAATGATAGTGTAGTAAATTGTAGTACAGTTTCTGTGGTAGATTATTAGAAGCAGTTTCTGCCTTGAAAGATATGTTCATTGTCCTAAAATGGGGATAAGATCATCAGGAGAGACAGCTCTATACAATTAGGTGTCGTCTGCATAACAATGAAAGTTAATATTGTAACATGTGAAGTTGAAAAATAGTGAAACCAGAATTGAGCATTGTGGCACTCCATTGGGAATGTTCATCCTGTTGGTGAGAAGTTTTAGTTTGAGACAGAAATGTTATGATAAGTGATGTCATTGATTGAAATCTAAGGCTGCACGTCAGCCCAGAAGTACAAGAAAGGAGTTTACATGTATGTATAGTCTATGATCACTCACAACATTCACCAGAACAGTTTCGGTGCTGCATTGTTCTGAAACCACACTTTTTTTTTAAAAAGTGTTTTGTTTAAAGTAGTCTGTCAACGGTGAAGTTTGTAGCTTTTTTCACTGCATTTCATGTCCTCTCTTTGAAAAAGAAGAGAGAAGAGAGAAGAGAGAAGAGTTTCAATGCACACAAACAGATTCTGTTCCTGTCGTCAGGACTGTACACTCCATGGGAAATGAGTGAGCTACTATGTTGTTTCAGTTGTCAGCCACCAGCCTCACTCTACGTTAATGTAATTGATTTATTACAGCAGACACAGTCACACAGGATGCTGGGGACCCACATGAGTGTTAAACACCTTAGCTTTTCTCTCAACCAGCTGTTTCAAATTACTTGGATCTCCCTGTGTTCTTTAATGGAACAGCAATAAAATATTCATGAAAGTTAATAAAGCTTGCCTTATTAAGTCATAATTAAATTCGCTGGCTTGTTTGTGTAAACTTGAGTGACTGCAAACTTAAAGGATACATTTATGACTTACAACTGATGTTTGGATTATTCATAGGTATGAGTTCAGTCAGAAAAGGCACTTGGGACTAGAAGTGACAGGAACAAGAAAATGTATTTAACAAGCATAAAAGGAAGCTGGCTGATAGAGGTTTAGTACTGGCCCCGTCTCCTGGATACCACAACAAATGAGGGCCTTTATGCTGGTGGTGTGGTGTAGGAGGGTCAAACAAGGACAAACTGCAACAGAAGCATATAATAGTGGCAATTACCGCAGCTTGACGTGGAAACCAATATGGAAGTTCCTTAAAGGGTAATGCAACCGACGGCCACTACATGCTGGCTCTAATTGATTCATATTCAAAAAGCATCAACTTCTCTCTAGAAAAACTAAGTCAATAATGGTCTCAATTGCTAAATTCAGGCCCTCTGATACATGTGCCAGTGGTCATTTTGGAAATTATTGCTCCATTAATAAAATTTGGAGACTTATATTAGCTTTGAGGTCTGCCATGCTGGCGTTGATTGACAGCTGTGATTGACAGTTCGTACCTGTCCTTTTAGCACAATTCAGCTAGAGTAGCTAACATTAGCTCAAGCATGCACTGGCCAGTGTTCCCCGTAAGCTAGCGTTCGCTTCAGTCCGAGGTAGCAAGGCGTGTTTCCAGAGCATGAAAGGCAACGCCGCGCACTGTGCTTCAAACCAGCTCCGATATAAACCGATGGTTGACGTCACACCTCACTATGTCCATCTTGGCTGATTGGCTAAGAGCAGGCCCACCCAGTTATAGTAACATAATCGCAAGACAGAGATATATGAGGAGAGTGTGCTGGTAGAGCCAGGTGAGGGAAGTATCTTCCTGCTTGAATTTATGTTAAGAGCTTAATTTATCCATGATTCCGGGCTGACTTGCTTGCACATCACAAATATACGACAATGGATTCATTAAGAAAGCTGTCTAGAGTAAAGATGACAAATAACATAATCTAAAATGACAAAGACAATGGAATTGAAGCAGAAAGACGTAGTCTGAAAGATGTTGCCACTTGCAGTTGACAAATGAATGCAATGTGAGAGAAATGTCAGAAATGATGACAAACAAAGCACAAGGCGCACAAGGCGCTTAGGGAAATTATGGCAACGGCAAAGAAAGGGAAAACAGTTCGGGTGTAATGGAATTGTCACAGGCTCACATCATTGATTTAATGCATGCAGTTTCATTCGTCTCATTCAAAGCTAATAAGCAATGAATAAAAGGCCCAGTCATGACTAAATATCAAGAGGGCAAAGAGGTGACGGGAATGAAGATGCGCTGGCCCAGTGGTTGGAGGTGAAGGGGTGGAGTCCGCCTTCTCACAAAGCAGTATTGTGTGTGTACTATTGTATACCTATCATATAATCTACTTTCCTTGCTTCACTCTCTTCTCTCCTTTTATGTCTTCATTTCAGAGTATATTTTAAAAGCATGCAAACACATTAGGCGATACGCTGGATTGGGTTTAATTTGTGTCCCATCTGTTCCTCTTTTGAATTCGAATATTTTTTGTCTTTGATTGAATATGCCGTTTTATCCCCAGTCTCTTACATTTTAATTATCCCCACCCTCTACTTTTTCCTCAGCACTATACCGGAATGTATCCTGTAAAGCTGCACTCGTTGAGGCCTTGAAAGTTCTTTAGTACTGTATTGGCTGTTGAAACAACTGCAGCCCAAAGGGAGCAGGCACTATCATTAGGCCATAAAACAGATTTTACACATCAACTGCTTCTGCCCTCTCAGAGTTAACTCTTGATTCTTCACATCAGTATTCTAGCAACGATTAGATTCTGCAGACTTCACTGAACAATATGGCTGTGTTTTTGCAGTAATCAGTCAGTCCCCTGTCACCTGAACTACAATGGCTGCAGCCACATTCCTTCTGAAGGCATCCAAGGAATGAAGTTCCAGTCGCTAATACTTCAGCCAGAGCACCATGCGTCCCTGAGATCAATGGCTTCTGAGTTATGACTTAAGAGCAGTGACAAACCGAGTAGCTGGATTTTTTTCTCCATGCTTGCCAGTCTCATCTACACTCCCTGCCAATACAGAAGTTCTTCTCTACAATGCCCTGGGCTCTGTTTTGTTTTCTTTTAAAACTGTGTGTGTGTGCAGGCAGAGAGGTTCAAGGGGGCGTTTGAGGATGCAATACAATTCTCTAAGCATACATCCACAGTTTTCTGTCTGCTCCTCTATTGTGCAAAAATGCTGGGAGGTTTTAGACTAAAAGCATGGTCGTTTTCTTGTTTTTGTCTTATTAGGGGACACAAGGTTAGATCACCCTCTCTCACTATTTTTTCAGCTGCTGACATTCCATTATTTTTGTAGGAGAATGGTGTGGCATTTCAGGGACTAAAATACTGTTACTGATCAGATCACTTCGTTTTAATGTCTTGAAAAAGCCCATTTTTTTTATCTTGAAACGTTTTATCATCCAGTCCTGTGGCTATTTGTGGAAAACAAATGGCCATCTCTGCAAGCTGAGATGGCAGCAATCCATGTCTTCATTTCTGCAGTAGTCTTAGACTAATATTGCGTTAGCTGGTTTGTGACGATTAATCCAGGCTGAACTAAAAACTGAGTCACAACCTGCTCTTTCAGACCTTTGCTCTGAGTCACTGACTGCAGTACAAGATGAAGTAGAAGTCACCACTTGATTTAAATTCAAAACTTAAACAAATGCACATTTCTTTGCAATTAAAAATAGTAGTATAGACTTTTTAATTTCCAGTGAATCAAGAGAATACTGTATGTCTCTGCTTCTACATCTGGTGGTGTTATGTTTGGAAAAAATGCTGATTGGCCTGATTGATATGCTAATTTTAATTTTAAAGCACCCTTGCTGCAATGTTGATTTTGATGTACCTTGGAGGCATGATGCATCTTGTCTCTGATTTATCAAAGTGGTACATACTATTTATGCATTATTCGTGGAGGATGATATATGTTTCATGTTAACTTGTGTTTTGTCTTTGCACTGCCCTCATTTTTGCTTGTGTGACAATGTTTCTTTGTCTTTTTTATTTGTCCCAGTTGTCAAGATCTGAATACTCTTAAGACAACTGCCATGCAAATAAATCCATGCAAATAAAGCCATGCAAATAAAGTGGTTATGTATATAGCAGGGAATTCAAATTGCATTGCAAGAATGTAAGTGCTGGTGCTCTCTCCTCTGCAGCCATTGGAGTCCTCTCAGTCTAGTTATTTCTCACTGCTAAATGTGTTTCCGCTGATATGCACCCATTGCCTTATCTTGGTTTCTCAGCCAAAATGTCTATCATTGCTTTCCCTCTGCTGAATCTCCCGCTACATCTCCCCTACATCTTTTTGTATGCTTTTTAACTTCAGTGCCAGCTTTGGCATCCATCATTCAGTGTCACTAGCACTGAATAGCTCTCCACTGCATGCAGGCACCCCTGGTGTCTTCTGTGGACCAATTAGAAATGCATCTATATGTTCATCTCCAAACACAGTATGTACTTCCCTTTGTAAATACTGATAAAGCACCTCCCGTTCTTCCTCTTATCGCCTGCTGTACTGTAGCTTCAATATCGCCCTTCTGATGTAAGGAATGAGAAAGCTACTTGCTTTATCTAGAATGCTCTCTCAAATCCCCCAGTACAGTTTATCTGAAAGGGAAGTTAAGTAGATATATGATGCATTCTCGACGATCTTTTGGAGTGTCTTGCAGGTCTGAAAAATACCGGATATCTGCAATAAGAAAATAAGCTTTGCTGAGTGTCTCATAGGCAATGACATCACTAGAGAGAGGAGAGTAGAGGAGCTTTCATTTGCCATGAAATGAAATGAAATGAATGAATGATCTCATGGGATCATATGATTTGGTTTTAAAACTGTGTGATATTTAATAGATATTAAATAATGCACAAAGTGTCACAAGTGACATTAAATGAAAATGATGGGTTATTCTTACAAAAACTGTGATTAAAATTCCCGGGACAGGATATTAACAGAGGACTTTCTCTTTTTTTGCCACTAGCATTCCTTCAGTTGTTACTGAGATCTTTATAACATATTTTGCTGAAATTATCACAATTTCTCATCTACTATTATTACTTTATTTGACACCGATAAAATGAGAGATCCTTACAAAATTAATAAGATAGAGCTTTAAGATGTTGGTTGATAAAAAGGGACTCATCAAAACATTTTTAGGTTTTCATTGGACAACAGTATCTGAGTCATAAATCAGCAGAGCCCATCTTAAAAGACATCAGACAGGCAGGTGGTATGATGTCCCACTAGCTGCTATGTTAATTAAAGGCTAAATAAAGCCACGCTATGATATTAAATTACATTTTGTTCATGAGCATGAGCAATTACTGGTTAATCAAATAAGTTACTTGGTGGTATACCCGATTGACTGGCTGATGAAGCTTGTTATTGTCTGCCAAGGACAGCAGGTTACAGGTAGTCCCTCAGGGTTAACTTGTGTAGCTACATCACTAAAATGGCACTTTTGGGTTCTAACTTTATGATGCATTAAAGAAAGAAGTGGAGAGTAAGTCCAACTCAAAAATGTCTGCTTTTAAATTTTTAGCAAGATATGGCTGTTACGAATTTATGACATAAATTCGTAACAGCCAAACGTGGTAAGTACAGTATTGTCACCTCCAAGCAAAAAGGACTCATATTCCCAGCCCTCATCCTTTATGTGCTGAATTGACACGTTCTCCTCTTGTTCATGTGGGTTTACTCCCTTTCATGTTTTTTTTTTTTTTTTTTTTCTGCTAGCAGCAGTGTCTAAGGATAGTGAGTCTGTCAGTTGTTCTGTCCATCACCTCTGGTCCAAAACTTGACAACTACTGGCCACATTTCAGACTTTCACAATCTACAGAGGAGGATTACTAATTCATAATTCCCAATAATGACCAGGTATCTGGATTTTCATCAGTAATTTTGTGGATACACTGAAGTTTTCAAATGTAATGTTACACTGAATGGAGTGATGAAATATTACTATCTTGTCAGAACCGCCATTAAATTTACAGAACATATTCCTGCTTCCCAGAGGATTAATCCTTTTCCATTTTTCACACTAAACCCTCAGGCCACGATGTCAAACTTTACTCACAACAGTGAGCACATTCAGATTGCCAAGGACATTTCTCTTGTGCTGCACTCAAGACAAAGTATATTTTTAACTCCACAACTGGTAACTCTAAGCATAAGAAAATCATCAGTATGTAATTTGTTCCAGCACTTTCAGATTGTGGTTTTCTATAAGTGAAATTATCTTCTTTCATGACTGTTATACCTTTTGATGTTCCTAAGCTAGAGGCCAGGGCTGCTTTACTTAAAGTGGACCTATTATGCTCATTTCCAGCTCTATATTTTTATTCTGGCACTCCACTAGCTTTGCATGATTCACAATTCAAAAAACTCCTTATTTATCTTATACTGGCCCTTTATGCAGCCCCTCAGTTCAGCCTCTGTTAACAGGCAGTTTTAGCTCCTGTCTCTTTAAGGCCCCCCTCCCAATGAGCCCACTCTGTTATGATTGACCAGCTTCAGGAAGCCTGACAAGGGGCAGCCATATCAGAGTCATGTTAAGTTACTGTTGATGGAAACCCAATATTTCCTGCTTTTGCTGTCTCATATTAAACACTTTTCAATGACTAATTTACAGGAGATAAAACATGTTCCTCACCGAATTAGGCAAGCTTTGTTAGCTGCGCTAAAAACCAGTCAACACAACAACATATGGAGATATTTGGAGCTATTTGTTCAGCAGATCAGTTCAAAATAATGCAGGGAGGAAGAGTACAAGCAGAAACAGCCACAGTGATGATGATGTTTTATGAAGAGCTGCAGATGAACAGCACAACTCTAGCAGGTAAACAACTTATTTTACTTTGCTGTGCTGTGTAATGGAAAAACACTTACAGGGATTACGTCTACATATGTTTATCTCATTATTTGACACTTTGGCCATGTTTAATATGAACATCTGACATTGTAACATTATACATACATATATATATATATATATATATATATATATATATATATATGAAAATAAGGAAAAGCATAATAGGCTCCCTTAAAATATACAATTTTTTATTGTTAAGCAAGTACACAGTGCTTAGGAATGCTTGTTATAGATGCCATATAGCCATGTTCACCTTTCAATAGGATCACCAGTATCCTCAGGTGGAAGAAGATTATAATAAGGAAGGCACAATCTACTTCTGAAGAGTACAGTCAGACAGACAGGACTACACAAACATAGATAAACACAACTGGACTGTCCTACTGTGTTTCAGTGTGAGTCAAGAATGATTTTTAATGGATTTCTTTTTTTCATAGAAATTTGCTTTTAGTTTGTTGTTATTGCTGCATAATGATATTGCAACTGTTTAGATAAACATGCTTCTTTAATAAAGATTAGATTTTTAAAATATGCATGTGCATGACTGCACTCAGTGAGAAGGAAAATAATAGTTGACAGATACTTTCAGTGAGGCGAAATCCAATAATTGATTAATTGAATAAATAATTTTAGTGGGTTTCATAATGCAAAACAGCTAACATACTCAGTGTTCTTCAATATTGCTTATTGTGAATTCTGTGCACACTTATTTATTATTCACACTACCATTGGCATATGTAATACTTTTACTCAAGTGCAATTTAATGGCCTTGACTTTACTGTTACTTACTACTGTATAATGCCTCTCTAGTTATCATATTAGGCTATTAATAAATAATGATGTTTATCCTCCATAAGCTTATTCTGTTGTCTGCAGAGACAAGGCTCCCTGCCTCCTCATCTCAACAAGCTCCATCAGGCACCCTCCCCCACTTCTTACACCAGCCTTGATACTGTCCCACACTCCTGCACTGTAAACTGCCATACTGATACTTTGCACAGTTGCATGCACACTGAAAAATATTCCCACTGTTTTCTTATTATTGATTCTCTCATGTTTTGTCAAGTATACATGTGCAGAACCTGAAAGGTTCATTGTACAATCGCTAAAATAATATAATATAATATATAACAGTATCTTGATAAATATCCAAAACTCTAAATGGAATTAATAGTGTTTTGATTATCTTTGTGAAACTTTCAAGGTCCCAAAATGCTTTTCAGAGGCATATCAACATTAAACAAGAGATAAAACATGTTAAAGATAAAAATACATTAAGGTTTACGCATAACATTTCATTTTAGGTCAGTTTTTGGATTCAAGGCATTGCAAACCACTAAATCAATCCCTCTGAAAGTTTTTAATCACTTGACTTTGATGCTTGATGCATGCAAAAATGTTATTCTACTTATAGTATGTGGTGGAAAAGCTTTTGGCTGTTCCATGGTCAATAAAGCATAAGTTTGTTTGTGCCTTCACTGTTTTGGCCTCCAGATTATAAAATAACCTTCCTTCTAACATTGGTGCCACCAAAACTGACACATTTTGTCACATCCTGCCTGGACTTTGTTTGTTTTTTCTGGACTTTTTGTGTTCTTTAGGGTTTCCTGTGTTTCACTTTTGTTGTCAGTCCTTCTGGTCATATGGTTTTGCTTGTTATGATTTGGATGGTGGGTTTAGAGGACTGCATTATTAGTTAGTTTATAGTGTTGTGTGCTTAAGTTTATGTAATTCTGGGATGGTTTGATTTATGCTGGGTTGTGATTTAGAGTATTGTATTTTCTGGGTTTTGGTTTTCTGTTACTCTGTGTTTCCCATGTGTGTCCCTGCCCCGCATTTGGACTCGTTAGCCCAGCCCTGCTCTGTTTTCCCCACACCTGCCCTTTGTTAGCCTCATCAGCTCTTCCCTGCTCCCTGCGTGTCCCCAGCCAATCGGCACCCTGTCTGTTCGCTCCCCTCTCCTGAGTTCTCCTCATCTCCTCGTTCGTTCAGTTACTTTTTAAGTCCTGGTTTTCTGTTCAATCTTTGTTGGATCATTTGTTTTTCTTTGCTTGTTCTGTTCGGTTCTGTTTGCCCTGTTCTGTCCTGACCACCGCAAGATTAAAGATTTTCTGTCAACTGGGTCCATTCCTGCTGCTCCATGTTACCATTTAAATCTAGTCTTGAAACTCCTTTCTACCTTTACACTTTTGGGTGTTCACACAGAAATTAGCTTTTATTTTCCAGCATACTGTATGATTGTGCTACATATGGTTTGCCAAATGTGTTGTGTGTGTGTGTGTTATATTTTACAAACCTTCTTTGAAAATTCTGTACAGCACTTTCTAAATATGTTGGATTAAAAGTGCTTTATATATAAAGGGACATAACTATATTAGTATGGTCACACCCCTTGTGCTATAACAGGAACATATTTTTCAGAATCATACAGTTCAACACAACAGGCCACCAATACGAATGCAACCTCTGTGAAGCTTATCATGTTCAGTTCATGACAAACCTGTGAACAGATGATGTCAGTTCAACTGAAGTGTAAATTGTGAGGTTGTAGTTGCATTAGAGTGCATTTGTGAGCACTCCCTTTAGTTTACTTTTTAATGACACCAAAGACAAGTCAGACACTACTTATTCCATACATGTCATGTTTACACTATGTCTTTTCATTCTAATGGCTAAACCTGCTCTGTGAAAAAGATGTTGCACAACATCTTGCACAAGCACTGATGTGTGTCTCAAAGTTGTTGTGTCGCTTTCTCCAGTTGGAGGAGAGGAAGGCTGTGAGACTGAACAGTGTTTGGCAGATAGTTGAGAGTGAAGGAACAGTGGCATCCCTGACATTTCCACTTAATTAGCAGCCATATTCTCCAGCTGCCTAGATACCTGGTGCTGTTAAACTTTTTCTCTTCTCCTTTTTCACCATGCCCATTGACCATGCCCAAGATGCTCATGTAATGTTAAAATTTCAGGGTTGTTTTTTTTTTGTTTTTTTTTCTCTGCTGATTTGTTTTGAATTAGTGAGGTAGAAGAAGGTTTTTTTTTAGCTAAATCTGAGGTGAGCAGGTAGAGTTACTCTCTCAGCTCTCAGCTTCTCAGCTCACAAGGGCGGCTGTGGCTCAGAAGTAGAGCGGGTCATCCACTAATCAGAAGATTGGCGGTTCGGTACTGAACCGATATTGAAATTGCTCCCAAAGGCTGTGCCATCAGTGTGTGTGTGTGAATGAGCATTAGAAACTCCTCCTGATGAGCAGGTTGGCATCTTGAATGGCAGCATCTGCCATCAGTGTATGAATGTGTGTAAATGGGTGAATGTTAGCATGTAGTGTAAAGCGCTTTGAGTGACTAGACTAGAAATGCAGTCCAACCCCTTACAAAATACATTTGTAATCAAAGAAGAGTAATTTGCACACTGCTGTGATTCTGTATAAAGTATCATTCAACAACTTCACACATTATTCATCACAGGATTTCATGTGAGTGTAAGTGTAAGTGTAAATAGTAAAATTTTCCAACATATCATTAACCAACTTGGCTGGTGAAGGGTGTGAAGTCATAGCCTACTTTAGGGTATTTCAGGAGGTCAGTGATGAAATGTTATTGACTATGCGCATCCTTTTTTTAAGAGAGACAAATAGCCTTTATATTTTATGGTGGTGTATGTATTATGCTCTTAACAGACAGTATATATTGATGTTTTTGATGCTTTATGGCTTTATTTACATCAGGGCTATTCATGGTATGCTGTTGTGCTCGCTTTTTTCTTTTGTTTCCTGTTTTCAGGGTTACGAGAGCGCAAAAAATGTAATGTGTTGTTTGAGAGGAATTTCGACACCTGACACTAAAACTTAGTATAGGCAAATGGAGTGAAACTAAGGAGTATGGAAAGCTCAAGTCTGTTGTAGCTTCATTTTTAGCCATGTCTGACAATGTTCATATGTGCAGAGATAACACTGCCAGGAAAGCTTCTTCAGAGAGCTTCTTATTATGGTTGACTATAATAAGAAACCTTTTCTCTGAACTGTACTATCATAAGGCTGAAATATGCTTGGAACGTCTGTTATTGATGCATTAAAATCATTCTGTAACCGGAGAATATTTACTGCTGGTTAGTGACTTTCTCATTGTTGCCTTCTAAGGCTCAAAGAGTCTGTCAGGTCTTTGTTTTGTTTTAGACCAACAGCTAAATCACTCCTGCAGAAAATCTTGTCATGTTTTTGTTTGGTTATGATATATAGAGCACCAAAGATAAGTGTGTTTCTTCTGTTTTCTCCCAGAATGTGAACCAGTCACTGTGTGACAAATGAGATGAGCGCTGCTGGAGAAAACCGTACACTTGCTGGTCGGCTGATGTTTAGACAGACGCTGAGGCTGCTTTTTAACAAACTTATTGTCTCCAATGTTTACGGTTTAGAGCAGTGGTTCTCAAACTTTTTTATGTCAAGGACCCCTAAACTGACAAATTAGACCACAGACCCGCATTAATAAGATTTTGTGCAGAAAGTGTATGAAACCCATGACCAAAATAGTCATACATTCTGTCATGGTGTTACTTATATATCAAATTATAGTGAAAATAAATTATTCCCCTTTTTGCTAGGGATCCCCTCAAGGACCCCTGGGGGTACCTGGACTCCACTTTGAGAACCACTGGTTTAGAGATCCTACTAATCTCAGATTCTAATAATCTCATTATTCCATTAATCTCTGTGTGTTTTTTAATTAAAAACCCAGAAAAATCTATCAATCTAATAAACAAACAACCAAGGAATCCCATCTCAGATAAATGATGTGTTTTTGTTAAAAGACAAACTGGCCAAGTTTTCTCATAGACAGTAAGTTATCTTCACCCAAGTATATCGGAGAAAAAAGATAGGGTAGAAACTCATTAAATGATTATGTGTGAGTTGTTTGGCAACACTGAATAATTCATGCTTATTTGATTGCCGTGTATGAAGGATTTATTGGGAGGTGGTGCATCAAGGGAGGAGATGCTTGTCTGGGTTGTTGAAGTTCAAATTCCAAAGGTAGAGTCCTATTTATGTGAAGCACAAAGGCACATTAAACAGCCACCGAGGTATTTGAATCTGCTTATTCTCCTCCTTATTTGTACTATTTTGCTTTAATACATTTTTTCCATCGCCGTGTCCCACATACTTTCCTTCCATCCAACAAATCTTTCTGTCGCTCCGTCACACTGCTGGTGATACTGGTGTGAAGTCAGTGCCAGAACTCATCACTTACTTCGCCTGCTTCCTATCTGTGGACCAGGACTGGTGTCTCCTAGCAACAGCATTTGATACCGTTTCAATTGCATCCCTCCAAAGAACAAAAGGAGAATTAGCTTTGAAACACTTGAATTAAGCTCCTCCTGTTTGAATGATTCATTTTCCGTTTTGAGGAACACATCCTCCACACACACAAACATTTATTCCTCACAGCGGGGCAGTGGGATTCTCCTCACTGCTGTTGATAGCCTTGCTAGCATTGTCACTGTAGTGAGACATCAAAAAAGGCACACAGTCTGCGTATAAATAGGAACCACCTCCTCTTAAAAAAAGTGCAATCCCTATTTTGGTCTCTGGAAGGGTTGAAGGCAAATGATCTGCAGTGGCGGTCTTAAGCATCTGGGGGCCCGTTTTAAGAGATAATTCCCCCCCACACAAAGAAAGAGGGAAAAAACAGCAAGGATTCAAGTTGGTTTGCATCAATAATGGTATATTTTCGGACTTCAGCTTAAATGCATTATGTGCCCTTTCAGCATCATGGACAGCTAAACATAGGGATAATAAAAAATATTCCCTTAATTAAAAACTGAAACAATGATTTTTGCTTTGGAATGAGGAGAAGGAGGAGGAGAAGTAGCCCTTCTCAGCAACTGCTAGTCTGCACTGAATAGTACTATGTGTTATGTATCAGCTGACATAAAACAGCATAAACAATTCCGTCAAACTAAATTAAAACCAAAAGCAATGACATATTTTGCTTGGGAATGAAAAGTGTCTGAAACTACTAGTAGTTTACAATGAATTGTGTTTTGTGCTCTCTCAGCTCCATGCACAGCTCACTTTTAGCTTGGAGGGCCAAAAGGAGAGCAAGACACAGTGGGGGAGCAGGCAGGAGAGAGAAATTACCATTGGTGGAAAAAGAATAAGTGGGTTTCCGCCTTTACACATTGAGTTATATAAGGTAAAGTGATGTCCAGTGTGTCATCTTTGAATGAAGTAACCACAACTTGCCACTATATATCTATATCTATATCTATATCTATCTATATCTATATCTATCTATATATATATATATATATATATATATATATATATATATATATATAAAAGTTGGTGAATTATTTGATTCTTGATTCTTGCATGTCAGTCAGGGGCCCTTCGGGAGGATGGGTTCCGTTTCAATTGAAACAGGTGAAACATAGCTAAGGCTGCCCATGATTATCTGTTACAAAAAACAAACACTGCAGCTCAGAAAACTGATTGATGCCACTCAGTGATGCAACAGGACTATGTAAAGCACAGCTCATCCTCTCCTGAGCCAGAAGCAGCTGAGGAGGGGAGGCGGAGTACACCTGTTGGTGGAGGGGTGGGGGGGGGTCATTGGACATCTGGCAATTACGGCAAGTGGTGAGGAGATAATGGCCATTATCTTTATTTCACCAACCTGCTGGCTTAGTCCACCATGCAGCTCCTTTCGAGACAGCCCATCAGCTCCAGCAGAAAGACACAATGTCTCATCCATTAGTTTGTCAGCAGGCAGTTACAAACATAAACCTGAGATAAAATGTAGAAGTCAGACAGTGGCTCAGTTCAAAGACAATGGATGCCATTAGGTAAGAAGCTTTCCCATGGAGGTATATGCAATAAAAAAACAAGCAACATGAAATCCAAGGAATACTGGAGCAGCAGGAATACGTGCAGACATGTAAGGTAAATGTTTAGTAAGTGTGAAAAGGTAGATTTGCTGGATAATTGCTATTTCTTATGGAAGGAATCAACAAAGGCATACAAAGGTCATTGGAACACGCCCAATATTGTCAACGTCCAAAGAGCTGATGCTTTGAAAGATGTAGCGCCACTCCAAAGCTGTCGGCCCTCAAACTTGTTTATGACGTGCATAAAATCCTGTGGCAGTTGTTTGAGAGGCATCTTCCTAATTCAGATGGTTAAGTCATAACCTGCCTACTGCTCAACAAAAGTCACATCAGAAACCAGCTGCACTAGCTTTCTTCCAGTCAGCTGCGAGTAATTTTGAAATAAATCTTTCACAAAAAATGGAAATATGGCCGTTTCATCTCCTTGAGGCTTCTGCTTTGACTCACATTTGCTTAGTTTGGTAAAGGGATATGCAAATTGGTGAAGTGCAGTGACAGCTAAAAATTTGAATCTGTGCCCAAAAGATCTCAAAACAGTTTATATTAAGGAAATAAGTTACAGAGAATGGCTTTCAGACCCCATTAAAAAGAGAGCTCTACTTTCACACCTTCACAAGCCTGGAAAAATAAAGCTCCACTAAACCTTTAAACGCTCTTTTCCCCCCTTCTCTTTTCTGCAAAGCTTTCTGGTGCTTATCTTTTTATCCGGCCTTAAACTCTGATTCTTTGATGCAAGCTGTGGCTCACCTCTGTGGGTGCCTTGCATGCTGCTGTTATAGCTGTGTCAGCAAGTGTCACCTTAACTAGGAACAATACAAGACTGCAGCAGGAACACACTCTTCCTAGAAAAAGCTGCACCAGAGATAGAGAGACAGGGGATGTGCAGCATAAATATAACCCACAGGTGTTGCTAAAATTCATATGACATTCATTTTTCTGACCTTGCAATTCAGGGCACAAGAGGGAGGAAAATATTTTGGAAAATTCAAATAATCATCATAACTCTAAATTTTCAACGTTCATCTACGCCTATATATATATACATGCCTGCAATATGAATATGTGAGGAAGCATGAATTACTGTAACTTGTTATTTCGAACTATGCACCCACTGTTGGACTTACACAGTTGGGCAGTAACACAGTATTGAGAATATTTTGTAAGGATTACAATTTCTAATATTTAAATAATTACATTACAGTTACTAATGCCAGTAATATTATGTTACTTTGACATTTTTTTACATTCAATCTGTGTATTCAGTGGACAGAGTGGTCCAGAGTATGTTAGCTTAGCGCAGGAACTGGGAGTGGGGGAAGGAAGCTAGCTCTCATAAAAAAGCTAGCTTCTTTCCCTCCACCTCCCCCAAGTCAGTAGTTGTCCTGTTTGCATGTTTCGTGCTCTTAGCTGGCTTGCTAACGTACATCCAGGAATCACCTTGTTCAGAGCTGGAGAGAGTGTGAACCCCACGTGGGCAAAGCTACCTGTTGGCAGTCAGTAAATATGTGCCTGCTTGTTAAAACGCAATGTCTCATGTCATTCCTTAATATTGGTCGCACTGTTTCTTCTTGCACAGCAGCTGCCAAATACTACACAAGTTTTGCAGAGAGATGACAGCATACAGATTTCATGCCTAAAAAGAGGATCAAAACAAGGGTTTTCAGTCAGACAGTCCGGTTTTGAATTACCATGTCCATCTACCGGCACAGCCTTGAGCCAGATGCTCATTTGTCCTCCTTTTTAAATTCATCCCTATTTTATACTTTATCTAATGGTATATAATAAATGATATAAATAAATAAATAAATACTAATAAATACTTAATCACAAAAAGCAGAAAGGACAACTTCCATGCTTTTTGCACATTGTGTCGTTGCGATGTGGATGTAAGCAGCAAAGGGAAAGGCTCCATTGACAGACATGCTAGCACAGACAGACACAAAAGGAATAATCAAGGCACAGGTGCCTCTTCACTTTCATTGTTTTTCCGTGAAGCTTCATTGCCTTAAGATGACAAAATCTTTGCTGTAGAACTTTGTAAAGTTTATCATGCAGTCAAGCATCACCAGTCACACAAGAGTGTAGACTGTGAAATAAAAGTTGATCAACAACGACTTTTCAATAGCAAAACCTGTGGAAAAATAAGAGCCAAAGCTTTGTGTGAAAATGTCCTGGCACCCTACTCTGTCCAGATGCATGTGGATTATATAAAAGAAAATGAACTTATTCAGTGGCAACTGATGCAACAAACAAAGGTATCAAGTGTTTCCCCATCGGACTGAGATATTTTCACTTTGAGGAGGGCGTGCAACACGCACTGCTGGATTTTTACAGCTATAGCAATGAAACATTGGAAACTATAACAAATCAGCTGCTGATAAACTGGAGATGTCTTGGTCTAGATGTGGAAAAAATGTCAGCATATGCAACAGACAACGCCAATGTTAACTATGGAAAACACAACAGTGTTTATCAGAAACTAAAATGTGCTCAAAAAGACGTGCTTGCTGCAAACTGTTTAGCCCATATTCTGCACAATGCAGCAAAATATGCAGCTGTCAGCTTGGATTTTCACATTGACAATGTTTTGCTGAAGGTTTACAGCCATTTTAGCATCTCAACTTGCAGAACAGCACAGTTGAAGGAATTCTGTGAGTTTGTGGAAGTGGAGGAAAGCAATCTGCTGCGGCACGTTGGCAGGAGGTGGCTGTTTCTGCTGCCATCCATTGACAGAATCCTGAGGTACTGGAAACCCCTGACCAGCTACTTTTGGAGTCTAGGTGAGGAGGAATGCTCCAAGATTTTATGGAAATGCTTTGGAGAGGATGGCATTGAAGTATCTGAGATGTGTTTTCTCTTCCTCAATCACATTCTAAAGGTGTTCTCAGACTGCATTGAAGCACTTGAGGCCAAATCATTAAGCATGACCTCTGTTTTTAAGGTAATGACTGATCTGAAAGGGAAACTTGAGAAAAGGCTAAAGGATATATATATTTGTTTGGCTTTGCTGTGAACAACAAACTCAAGCAGCTAACCATTGATCTGGCTAAGAAATGTGAGGCTGATTTTATTGTTTTCTATGAAAGAGCCAAGAAATTCATGAGTGAAATGTATGAATTTTCTTAGAACAACTTTCATAGCAAAGTATCAAATTTTGACCTCACAACTGCTGTGTCTTATGAAGAATACAGTGAATACAGTCCAGTCCAGCAGGCAGAAAGACAGTGATATGGATGAACTCTGTGAGGAATACAGCATGGTGGAAGCTATTCTCAGCTCTTCGGAAATATAAGGTTTCCACAGTGAGGAGCGGTATCTGAAACTGTTTTCGATATACAGAACGTGTCTGTTTAATCATGACCTCGGCATGGAGAAATGAGAGAAATCATCTGACTGTAGACAGTGTCAAGGTAGAGCTGCAAATCTGTGTCAGTCTCTCATTTGAGTGTACAGACATGTACTGGAAAGTCCTTGCAAACAAATAACTCTTGGAAGCAGCCAAGAAAGGGCAAAAGTATCGCAAATAGACATTCAACTATGTGGTGAGTACACTAAAGTTTTATTATACGTCATAGGTTTGGGATTATTTTTCAGTTTTTATCCTGGTTTCACTGAATCCTGGAAAGTGTTCTCCTTTTTGGTGTTATGGAAATGGCCGACCTTGTCAAAACATTGGAAAAAGACTGGCAAGTGTCTATGACACCACAGCAGAAAATACATGTCTTGCACAATAACACTTGCTAACCCATGTCTAAAGTATAACATAGTGTTCCTCTCACTGTTCTCTCTTGTCCAGCAGGGACACCAAATGCTCTTAATCAGGCTGGCAGCAGAAACAGCAGTATCCATACTGACAAGCACTCTATAGCCCAAAGGCTCAAATGGAGGGAGGCCAAGTGGTCAGTGAGCCTCCATGCAGAGATGCTCTACTGAGATGTCTCTATATCCTGCATTCATAGCATCTCTTGCATATTCAGGCGCAGGTTAATATAGTGAGAATTGACAGATTAATCTCCATGCCTGGGTGCTGTGGGGGATTACATTATCTGGAAGAAGCAAGGGACCTCTCATAACTCAGACTGGATATGCAAGCGGTATATAGTCCATTCACAGTGATAAAGGGGAAACATTACAAATGAGTCAATTGTGTGTTTTCAGGCAATAATAAGAAAAGTAATTCAGACATTATGTCCAAGGAGCTTGGACATAATGTCTTGGACAGAATGAAGCAAATACTGCATGTCTCAAAGGAAGTGGAAATTGTAAACATTTTAATGACAGTAAAAAATTGGCTGGAGGGAGTCATCATTCCTCCCCTAGGTTGTTTGCAAGAACTGCAGTCTCAGAAATCTAAGTCAGTGTGAGCTGTTGAATCATTTATGACTGAGGGTGATCACATAGTTTTCTCCTTTTTCCTGGGGTTCAGGGACAGTGGGGAGGGTTCTGAAAGTGAGACAAACCCTGATCCCATCCTTGCTTGGAAGCGTGAAATTGCTGGCCTTTTAACTGGCAGCCAACAGTTCCTTAGTGTCTTACAGCTCAAAATAAAGTTTGTGTATATCTTGGGTGTCCTTGATGTTGCTGTGACAGGCAGTGTTGTCATGGAGATGGATATTTTAATGGATGTCTTTTTTTTTCAAGGGTTTTTCATGCATGACTGATGGTTTCACAGTTGTTGGACATGGGGACAGTATATGCACTTTCAAAAGCTTGTTTTTTTATTATAGTAGTTTTCAGTGCACGCTCGCAGCAAACAGACACAGGTAAGTGCAATACACAATAACATTTTATAAAATAAATAACAAAAACATAATCTAAAAGCTATGTCCACACTAAGGCAGAGAAATCTGAAAATGCTTGCACATGAAAAATATAATAATGGATCCTTGTCAGCATTTTTCAGGTCAAAAAAGAAAACGTTTGCCAATAATGCCAAAATTATTTTAAAACATGTCTTAATCTCTTATTCCTCAACAATTCCACAACAAAATTATGCATTACAGCCATCATCTGATAGTCAGGTTACTTAAGTCTGGCACCTAGCACTTTCAAAACTGTGTGCCTTCCTTTTTTTAAAAAAAAAAAAACTTTTTTGGAATATTTATTTCCCTATGCTAAGTGATTCTTATCACGGCTTCTGGGAAATTCAGAGTATTCCCACAGATCCCATCACCTGCCCCATTGCCCTGCAGATCCCTTAACCAAACCAGTAGGACATGCTAGTGCAACAATTAGGACATAATCCCTCACTGGCTTCTCACCACAAATACTGACACACTTAGAATGTGTTTCAATACATCTGAACATAATTTTAATTGTTCTCGCTAACATTTTTTTCAATGATTTGATCATGGCTAATAAAAGGTAGCTGTTATATTACTCAAGGAGAACATAATTCTTGCTTTGCTGCACTTAGACAGTTAATGCTCACAAAGCCATCCCACAACATAATGACATTAGCTGTATAGTTTGTGTATAGCTCTGTTTATATTAGCATATGAAATACCAAAGTATACGTAAAAATAGTACTAAAGTATGAAAAGTACCACTTCTGTGCTAATAGTACCTATCCATGCCATTTGCATACATCATTGTTTTATTTCACTTCATTTCTTATCCAAGTTTGTATTTGGAAATACTAATACCAGTCTGATAGAAAGAGGACAGTTGTGTCTATGATCAATGGTAAGGATAACAAAGATGGAATTCATTTGGATGTGTAAATAAAATACACTGCATAAATGAGCAGTATGTGATACAAAGGTGAAGTAAATTTCAGATCTTTTGATGTTTTGTTTTAGTCTCAAGTGGGAAAAAAGTTCCTATACAAACAATTTTAATGGCCAAAGTTCCTGATTTGAGAAAGTTCAGATTTTGGCCAAACTGACATTATTAATGGGTCTCAGCAGGGCTGGGACACTTTATTCCTCCAAACGCAAACAACTTTTGCATTGGATGATTAGACATTTTGTAGCTTTAACAATGCTTTACTCATTAATTCATGCCCTGTAACACTAGAAATGACCAGCCACCCACTATATGCATTGTTTAGAAGAATCTTTTGTCAGCTACTGGGATATGAGTGAGCCCACTGGGATCCATTAGCAGTGACATTACAGAAAAACCTGCACACCGCAAGCTCTCAAAACTTGAGTTTGAGCAAAATTCATTTCTGCCCAATGGAGGCAAAGTCTGATGTCAGAGAATGAAAATACCATGACATGCTTTGCTTATTAGTATGTTGTATTGGATGATTGGTCGTGGTTGCTTATGTCTTTTCTTAACTGAGAGAAATTAACAGTTGAAGTCTGAAATCTCAAACTCTGAAACAGCATTGTTGTTTTGACAGAAACATTAACTTGAATATCCTGGAAAAGATTCACTCCATCACTTTTGTTTGAAATTAATACATTTGAGGTTGGTAATAGAGCTGATACGATTGTAACAAAAACATAAAATACCACTAAAAACCACACAATTCATCCACCTACACATTTAGATATAATGACAAGTGGAAGTGCAGTAAATGTGTGTTTTGAAGTCCAGTTTTTGCTCTTTTATTCACTGTGTCTCTGTGTTTTTAGTTATGAGTTGGTAAGTTTCTTAATTTTTTGAAACTTCCTCACTAAGTCACTGTGTCCCACTGCCAATGCAAAACTCTTAATAATAGTTAATGTCATTTCAAGTGAATAATGAGGTAAATTGGTATAACAAGAAAAGGAGACAAGGGATAGGTGTAATTATTTTTCTTAGGAGCTCCAAAGTCAACTTTCATTTTCACCCTGTTATTTCATTTCAGTTTGCATTGTCTTGCTCTCTCTGCGCTGTAATACACTTATATTTTCCCTCCAGTTTTCACAGCAGAAGAGCAAGTCTGAAATTTTTTTACCTCCTGTAAGAAGAATTTTTGGCTCAGTAGTATCAGCAAATAGAGTAGAAAAGGAGAAACTTTAACTTTTATTAGTGCTAACATTTATCTAATTTGGAGACTGTTAGGCTATATTTCTCTGTGGGGACAGTCTCATAAAATCTTTGTCCAGGCAGCTGGCCAATAATGTCATGTCTATTAAATCAAAGTTTGTAGAAACACTTCCTAGATTCTGTGTAAAATGGGTGTTATACTGAACCATATGGTGCTTTTGAGACATAAAGAGATGGCCTGGCTCCACTGTTAACACCAACAGATGCTTGCTTTATGACAACAGAGAAGGTGTGACAAATTTATGGTGTTATTTGCCATATTCCTTGGGAAATTAACAGGTAGAAGTTAATTTAGATTAATGGTACCAGTATGTATTCAGTATGGAAAAGAACTGCTCCACTGCACCTAAGTTCATGCTAGCTGCGTGGCTAAAATTTAGATGATGAACATGGTTAACATTATTGCTAACCATCAGTAAGATAACATTGTCACTTTGAAAATGTTAGCATGTTGATGTTAGCATTTGGCTCAAAGCTGTGGCTAAGTATAGCTTCGCAGAGCCGCTAGCATAGCTATAGGCTCTTGTTGAGAGCATCCAAGGTTAAATTTAAAAAAAATATTATTGGACAGTTGTTTCACAGTGAACTGTGAGAACAAGAAGTTTAATCAAATGCTCTATAGGCATTATAGTAAACTACTTATAATGATGCATAACATCATCATTAGCTTGTTCGTGGCTAAATTATTGTTTTTGTCTAAACACATTTGCAGCACTGAAATGTGTCATTTATCCTTAAATAATCAATGGTGCCGGCTAGCTAACCAGCTAACGTTACCCCCAAGATTAAAGCCTTTCGCTTCAATTTTCTTGTTTAATATTGTTATTAAATGGTGTTAATAAGTGTTAATAAGTGTCATTCAAGTTCTAGATAGTTACTGATAAACATAGAAGCCAAAGCAGATAATTACTGGTAAGAACTTGGTTTGGTGTGAACATTAACACATGCATTGTGAAACTGTGCCTCCTCAACAAAAATGTAACTGCATGACACCCCTGATGCAAAATGTGACTTTACACAATATCACTCTGTCAGACCACACACAACAGACCCAACTGCTGAGCATACTTTAAATCTGTAGTGAAAAGACTTGCACTCAGCCTGCTGGCAACCATGTATAATTGATGAAGGTATTTTAGAGGACTGGGCCAAATCTATGACAGATTATGCTTTATTAAATGAATATTATATGCACTCTTTTTTTGGAAAGTTGGACAACCCCAAGGTAGTTGGCTAAGAGAGGTAATTCCAAAATGTACAATATTTGATTGAGCACCATGTCCCTGAAAAGTGATGTTAATAAGCATCAAGTCAAAGAGAGGGTTGATCATTCAGACGTCTGTGACGTGAACTTTGATAAATGCATTGCCCTCTAGAACCCAAAATAGCCCAGCCTTGTCAGAGAATGAAATGAGTTGATAACAATGCAGAAATGCCGTGTCTGTCACGGTTTAGAGCACAAAATCTGTATGTGCATGTAAACATGCTGAGAAGAACTGTAGAATAAACAACCCTCCACTTTATCCAGAACGCCCAAACTCCCACCAACAGCTCTCTGAATGTTAATTTTGACAAAGCACTTGACTTCAAACACAGTGTTACTTGCTTAGACCCATTGTGTCTCCTCATAGTATTTAATTGTTCTCTAATTATCTATTATGCAGAGAGCACCCATTCTCTAGCTGTAGCTGTGCGACAGGTGTTATTCTTTAATAATGCATTCTGAGATCTGGTGACCCTCCTCAGGAATTTTTGGTCACACACACTCGTACACACACACAGTCCTGCATGCAATAACACCATCTGCTCCTCCTTTTCCATCTCCTTTCCTTATCCTCATCTTTCTCCAAGCTGCTTAACATACAGTGCATGGCATTTATCGACATCGCCGATTGAAACAAATATTATAGTACAATTAATCAAAGCCAAGTGTCATGTTATGATCGCTCTGTGAAAGCAAATTGCTGTCATGTTGTGTGTTAAGTGTTTATATGTGCTGCAAAAAGGATTCATGGCCTCTGAGGTTTATATACAAGTATCTCTCTCCCAGTCTGTGCTGATCTGTCTCCAACAAGCAGTCTGATTCCCAATCTAACTGTTCTCAGCAGGGAGAGCCTCAGGCTCTGCTGCCTCACAAACTCACAAATGCACACACACAGTCTGACTGAGTTAAAGAAAGTACTGGCTTCTGCTCAATATATTCTGGCCATATCTCAACCATACTTCAATTTTGCTCTCCAGTCTTACTAGCCACTTTTTTCCCCTCCATCTATCCTTTCTCAGTCTCCTCTCAGCATCGCTGTCAGCATTTCTTCATTCGTACCCCCTCTGTCCAGCCTCTCCACCTCTTTCCCCTTCCCCGTTTCTGTCTCTTTGCAATATCCAGATTCACAGCAAAAGCAACTGCCTCGTCCCAGCCCTCCAGCCCAGTCTCTGCTTCACAGAATCAGATACTTGCCTCAAATTTTCATTCTGCAACCTCCCTTTTATGCTCCACATAAACCAGAGATTTATACCTGAATTACACTTCTGGTGGAGTGTTCACTCAATGTTCACACACTGCTTATCTATCCATTATTGCTCACACACCAGTGAGTGCTGAACCTTGAGTTTTTGGCCAGAGGCCAAGATGTTCACAGAAACTTGATTATTCTGTATGGATTGTCTCGCGGACATAGCAAGGCTTTTATTGCACAAGTAAAGGGAAGGGCTCAGGACTCAAGATATCTAATTTCAGTAATATGCATGTCTATGGTTTTCTTTCCTTCCAGCAAGTGTTTCATCAGAGTAGACACAGTTTACATATAATATTACATTACATAATAAAACTCGTTAAATGTTGTAATGCATCTAAAAACTTAATGGTACCAAGATTATGTTCACTGGCAATGTTTATTAAGTTTCAAAGCAGGAGGTGGTGTAACATCTTTATTACAGTGTCATGAATAAGATCATTAAATAAGATATTCTGTGAAGTATGTCATAGGGGAAGACTGATGCGGCATCTGGGACAACTCATGACAGGTGTGTCAGAAATCTTTTGGAGGGGGTGAGGACGGGTAACTTTGGCAGAAGACGAAGGGGATTGTTTCCCATGTCAAGCCTCAAGTGAGCTCTTACTTTTTAAAAGTATTTGACCAAGTTTTAGTTTCCCAAAAATAAACATATAACTTGTTCAGACCAAAAAAATTGGTGGGGACGTGCTTGTACATCTACCAGAGAGAAAATGAGAGAGAAAATGAGGAGAAGGGAGTGCAGTTTGAAAAACCGAAGGCATAAAACACTGCACAGTGAAAGTTATTTTGCCAGCAATCATCTCCTGACAACTGTGAGGTAAACAGCAGAATTTCACCACTCCTGTTACAAGATAGTCTTGAACTCAGGTATTCCAGATATTGCACTTTCACATATTTGATTGGCAAATGCAATGTGTTGGAAGATGACTTTGCATTGCGTTGTGCCAAATCTTGAACCAAGTTGAACTCCTGCTGTGCCATCCCATTGGTCTCAATGAAATAAATGAGAATGCTTTCTTCTTTGACATGGTCAAAATGTGGTTTTAGTCATGCTTCTGTTGCTAGGAATGGATAGTGAAGAAAAAAACTAAATTAAAATATTTGCAATGTACATCCAGCAGATATGCACAATATAAACATTTTGTTATAATGTTGAAAAAAAGTAATCTGGTTGTTATATTTGCTATCAAATGTATTTCCAACGCAAATTAGATATATGTACATGAACATATAGGAAAGGTGGTTGTCCTGTCAGCACTGTATGGCCATTTATTTACCTCCTATAAGGGTCATGTACAACAAACATGTTTTGATGTGTTTGAAGCAGACACCAGCCAGCACACAGCTGATGGAGATGCTGCTTATAACCAGGAGGCATATTGAGTCCACAGGGCACACGGGCTGAACATACCTGACTCACCTTGTGGCCGACCAGATGCTGTTTTGAGTGTACGTGTGTGTTTGCATGTCTGCATGTGATGGTGTCTGTATGCATGCGTGTACGTGTGTATTTGGGGGGTTGCTGTCAGTAGCTGACCTGTGACCCCTCTGGCTCTGTTAAGTCCAGCGGTATTCTGCAAGAGGACTGGAGGATTAATGACAATGGTGAGACCACCTCACAGTCCCCGCCGCAGGGACCAGCCACTGCTAATTAGATATATGAGAAAAGAGGAAAGTGCCCTTGTCTGAGCTGCTAGATATCAAAGGAGGCTGCAACAAGCTCTGGAAGATTATGTAATTTTTCACAAAGTGCGCTTTTTAAATGTGTCTCACTTTTGTGAACACACCATATCCCTCATAGAGTAGCGAGGTGTGCAGAGCCGTGTGTTCCACAAGTATTTTTCACAGCTGTAAATTAGGGTTTGAAGGGTTTATTTTAATAATAATGTCGGTGCTCCTTATAGTGGCATGGGAATCTCTCGGATAATTTAACACCAGTATAGGGCTATGTTCTGGCCATTGAATATTTCTACTTTTTTTCCCATCAAACCGGTATGGCAAATTACTCCATATACTACTGTAGCCAAGAGCTTCATTTTTTTTAAGATGCTGCAGAGTGCATAAACACAGTACAGAGGTAGAGACATAAAGTGAAAAAATATGACAAGAACTACAGTACTGTGCAAAAGTTTTAGGCACCCTAGATGTTTAGATTCTTATCCATTATGCAATACCATCAGGGAGGTGTCTGATCGGTCCCAAATTTATTCATGACATGACAATGACCCCAAGCATACAGCTAGAGTCATAAAGAACTATTTTCAGCAACAAGAAGAATGATGAGTCCTGCAACATAGGTATGGTTTGGCCCCCATGGAGCCCTGATCTCAACATCATGGAGTCAATCTGGGATTGTATGAAGAAGCACCTGATACGGCCTAAATAATAAATCCACAGAGGAGCATCTTTCTCCAGGATGGTTACAACAACCTACCTGCAAGTTACCATGAAAAACTGTGTTAAAGTGAACCAAGGTGAACTGCTGCTGTTTTAAAGGCAAAGCTGCTCACAGCAAATATTGATTTCATTTAGGTTTCTGCTGTTTACTCGACTTTGTAAGAAGTTAATTGATTAATTAAAACAACTTATAGCAATATTTTTGTAAGCATTCTCACTTTACTTTTAGTGCCTAAAACTTTTGCACAGCATTATAGACAATACTCAACAAAACCCTAAAATAAAAACACACAAACAAAAGCAAAACATTTAATAAAAGTACAAAAATCACCATACTAATAGCAAAACAATAGATATTATAATAATGCCAGCTAGTTACTGCTGCTAGGGTCGGTTGTTAGGGGCACATGTGCGTGTGCACGTGTGCATGAGTGTGTTAGTGCATCTACCAAGAAAAAAAAACAGGAGGAAGATTAAGGAATGAAGTTATTAAATTGAAAATCAATTAAGAAAGGGGAATAAGAGGTGAAAATAAGTCGTTGCTATTGCAAAAATCAGAACTGTAGTGAATTCATAATGCTTTTTTTGTAGCAATTTGAAACAAAAAGCCACATTGAAGTTGCTGAATTTATACCAAATGCACTTAAAATCTAAAAGTAAATGAATGTAAACTGCTCCATAAAGTGTAATCAGCTTCAGCTCACTGCAGCCAAATTTAAAGCTCTGTGATTGGATGCTTGGATAGTTAACTTCTATCATGTTTTGATGTATACAGGCTTCTTCTATCTTTTGGCTCTTTTATCAAAGATCTAGATATTTTCTAAAGCATTTGATCATCTTTTGTATCGATGAGTCTACCTACCACAGTTTATCCAAAAAAATGAATAGGACTTTTACCTTCAGAACCATGAATGTCCCCCATTTTACTAAGCTACACTGTACTATTGTCTACATCCCTTGGTTAGCACTGTATATTGTAGAGGTTTAAGAGGAGGAACAGGTAGAGCTCACCATCTGTGTTCCCTGTTACTGAAAATAAAAGCAGTGGTTTCAGACAACATGAACATAGGAAACTGCCTTTGATGTCAGCATGACAGGTGAGAGAATACAGTCTGCTGATTTCACTTGTGGGTGGGGAGTTTTGTCAGGTCTGCGAAGGCCCCATGCACACACCTTCAGGGCAGGCAGTTTTTTTTGTGTAGGATACTGGTATGCACGTCCTCTTTAATCCATATCTAACCTAATGCAGTGTAACGCTGCACCGCTTTCATGTTGGAATCGGTTTCTTAGGAAGACTGACTCAATTTCTGTTTCCTTTTTTGTCTATCTGTCCTTTCTGTCTTCTTCATCTTTCCAGCTGTTTCGTTTCAACTTCGGTTGAAAGGTGGCAGCGTATTTCAGTACCAATCTGTGTTCAGTGTCAGGGATATCACTTGTCCTCAAATCTCACACTACATTTTTAGGTCTCCCCTTCTCTAAGCTTGTCCGTTGAATGCCTGTGCTTGTGTGCTTGTGTGAGTGTGTGTGTGTGTGCATCCATGCCTTTTCTGTTCCAGCTTGTGTGTATGTGAGAGACAGAAAGAGAGAGAGAGAGAGAGGAAGAGAAAAGACTGGCTAGCTGCTTGGTGGTGAGCTGTGAATGTAAGACAGTAGTCTCCATTCCATCCAGCTGTTGTACCAGTCTCCCCTGGGTTTCTCCGACACACTCTGTCAGCCAACACCTCACACACTCGCGCGCACACGCACGCACACGCACACGCACACACACACACACACACACACACACACACACACCAAGCTGCATTCACTATAGCTCTCCGTCATGGTTTGTACATTCTGTCCCTGCATGTATGTTTTTTTTTTCTGTTTATTTCTCCGTATCCGTCTTTGACAAGCTCCTTTAAACAGACTAGATTCTTCATTTCAGGCCTTCTGTGTCTTTTTTTTTTTTTTTTTTTTGCCTCACTAGAGAACACCTCTGTCCAATGTATGACGGCTGACGCTTTGCAGAAAAAATGCCCAAGTGACAGACAACACACTCAACCCTCCATCAATGCTGCCTGGGTACAATAAACCTTCACATCCATCTATAGAGAGTTCAGGTGGTGTGCAATTTATTTATTATTACTGTTTTATTGATGCGTTTTGAGTGAACAGCGTGGCAGGTACAGTAGATATGAGAGAACAAACAGGCTTCCTGATATCACACAAGCCTAAAACAATGTTTAGAGATTTGTAGAGTAGGTGGGTTTGTGGCAAGTACACTCCTCCCATGATCACATTCACGCTTGAGTTGCGGTACAGGTTGAACTTCTGAATTCAGACACCTTTTTGTTTCATTCTCGCTCTTCTTCCCGTGTGCTGTCGTTACCTTACTCACATCGGTTTGACTGGTTGTACAGTTCATTGAGCTGTTGGAGCAGCATGCTGATGTTAGAGAAGGTTTAAAGGGTTCATTTCAATTACAAGCAAACAGGTTTTCTCACTCATCTCTACTGGTATTTAAGTAGACAGTCTATGTTCTATTATATAGAGACTATTATGTCTCTAAGTTAGATGTGTGGTTGTAGTGCTTAGTTACTTATTTTTGCAGTAATGCATTGTTCCAACCAAATGCAGCTATAGAATAGATGTCATAGATGGTTTCGCCCCTCCAGATCTGTAGACTCTTGTTTTCATAGCTTTGTCCATCTTTTTTTGGTGGTTTTAAAAACGTATTAAACTCCATTAGCTGAGCTGTAGCTTTTACCTACTATTCATACACCGTAGTTGTGACAGTGAACAGTTGAACTAATTTGCGAAAACATTAATTGTTTTTAATCTGAACTTAACACCTAGGAATAATGGCTATTGTTATAAAAAAGAACCAGATTGTTAATAAAGAGTTTTCCTGCTATTTTTTCCAAGTTATTCTTCATAAGAGGATATCTTTATTGTTCTAACACCATGACACAGTTTTCAAGTGAACAACAGTTTAGCTACTTCTCACCAGCCCACCAATGTTTTCTGTTTGTTTCTCCCTCTTTCACACCTTCTTTTTCACTATGTGTGTTATTGTTTATCCTAGTAGAAGTCCCTGTGCAGTCCTAAGATTGATCAATCACCTGCTCATACAAGTCCCCCCGTTCCCAGCATCCACCTGTCCCCTTCACACTGGCAGCCTTGTGGGCACAAGCTTTGCATGGATGACTCACTGAATTTTCTGTCTTATGCATGCGTTTCCATCTGTCTGTGTGTAGGTGTGTGTTTTAGCTTGTGTTTCTTTGTAATGTACACACACACACACAAATATCCGTCAGAGCAGGAGAGGAGAGTCAAGCGGGAGATTGACTTTAGCAAAAGGGAGCAGGCAGTCGTCGCCTGCTGAACGCTTGAGATGTTTCCTTCATAGCACTCAGCTTTCACAGCAGATTACGGACTCTTGCTGGCTGGTCTTCAGTTTAGTGGATGAGGACTTATCCAGAATACTGATGACCACCAGCGTGGAGCTCTGTGACTTGGTCTACAGAGAGGGGTCTGTCTGCAGGTCTCCTCTGTGGGGACGCTTCCAGTTGCAGGCTCCACTCTCAGGGCAGCTCCATTATCAGGAAAGGAAATGACATGTGGGTTTTTTTGTTTGCCCTGCATTAGAAACTCTAGAAGAAGACACAAGAAATGCCCACGGTTGATTTCAAGAGCCATATATGACGGTGACAATGGTGCCTGTGACTTTTTTTAGTTTAAAGTAGTACGGCAATTCATGTTTAGTTGTTTTAATAGTAGCTATATCAAAAAAAAAAAGTTAAAAAACATAATGTAATGTATTGTTGTTTTGTGTTGCACTCCATGTGACTTATGTTTCCATAGTTGGCCTTTGTGTATTCCTCCATGGTTACTGCATCCATGTTAGCAGAGTTAGCTGTATGCTAAGTGCCAATAAAACATCATGACTCAGCGTTCATTCTGACTCTGTCTTCTCACGCACACTCGTTATCTTACACGTAGTATTTACAGAAAATGTGAGAATTTATGGGAAACCTGGCAATGGTTTTTTATTCAGTATTACTATGGACAAGATCCTGAAAATACATTGTTTTGAGTTACACACAGAGATACAGGAAGTAACCCACCCTGTTCTTTGTTGCAGCTTTAGTGATGATATTTGCGTGCAAGGTTCAAAGTTTGTTGTTTACTTTCTTTCTGTAAAACTTTAGCATATTAGCGAGTGAAATGTTCAGTTTGAACGACACCTGTGCTCATCATTATTTGAAGCTTCCTCTACACAACTGTGACAGGCAAATTTGCAAAACATCAAATAGTCTGCATGTTTTGCGCCGCACTAGTTGTACTGTTAAAATAACTTACGTTATGTTCAGTTTGAGTAAATACACCATAAATACCGAATGTTATCTAGTCAGGATATCTATTACGCCGACAGTGGCGTTAGATCATTAAGTCAATTTCACATACACAAGCAAACTTTTCCATATATGCTACATTATTATAAAGCTTATTTTGGTAGATTTCTTATATATCAACAGATAAAGGCTTTAAAGTTGTAAACACAATGTGATCAAATAGGCTATTGATTATTAGCTTTTCATAATAAATTCACCTGCTCACAGTTAAATAGTCTGTCTGTCTGCAAAGAGAAATTATGACATTGCGAGTAAAAAGAGAACAGTGCATGTGTTTCTGTCTGTGAGAGATAAAGAGAGGCTTCAAGCAATAAGCAGTGTTTGTTGAATCACCGAGGCTATATTTGTTTATGAATCAATCAATAAATATCGCTATAATGACAGAGTTCATCACTATGTGCTACGTTGACAGAATAAATGAATAGATTCAAGATTTAAATAACACTGCTACGTTGATAACCTATAATATCTGAATCAATATGTGTCTTTATATTGGCAGAGTCAATCACTTTACATGATATGTGGACAGATATACTGTTAATCGCTACATTTAAAGAATTAATAGGATACTATAACATTACTGCGTTGGCAGATTGTATATCATTGACAAAATCATGTTAAACAACATGTGACAGTCCATAGTTCTGTGGGTTTTTTCCTGACAGCGGAGGTCTTGTGTTTGTGTGTATATCGTCTTGTACTCAAGGCAGTCTGTCTTGAGTACTCTAGATCCCATTTTTCCCATTGGAACAAAGAAGATCTGGATCTCCTATTTACAGTCAAACCTGCTTAGATGACAAGTATCAATTTAGGTCTGTGGTTGGACTAATGTATCAGTTTCTCAGTATTATAACAGCATTGCATTTTCACTACATCATGTCATCCATTGTCAATATAAAAGAGTTTCCTTTTTTCTCCTTTACAGCTATTTAAAAATATATAACAGCTGTCATTAAATTTTATTTATTTCGTGTATTGTAGTCAGAATTATTTTCCTCATAAAAAACCTAATGTATCCCAGAGCTTATCTTACAGTTGAATGTAGGATGAGTCACCCTGACTTGCAGAGCTGTTAACCTCTGCATTTAAATTGAGAGTTATAAATAAAAGCCTTTCTGATGTGCTGCTACATTATGAACCATCCAGACCTCTCAGGTTGTCTGGGACAGTTCTGCTTTCTTTCCCCAGAGTCAAAACTAAACATGGAGAGGCAGCATTCAGTTTTTATGCTACACATATCTAGAACAAAATCCCAGAAAACTGCAGGTCTTCTGCAACTCTCAGTTCTTTTAAATCAAGGCTGAAGATTTGTCTGTTTGCTGCTGCCTTTTATTAAATCAAATAATTATTCATTTCTTATACTGCACCGTAACTTTTATTTTTGCATTTTACACCTGTCTCATTCTATTTCAGCTTGTTTTTGTTTTCTATTCTCTTGGCTTTTTAATGACTGTTTTCAAATGTAAGTGTCCTTTTTGGTTTCTTTTGCACTTCGTCTCGATGCTTCAATTTTCAATGTCTATTCAATGTTTTATGTAAAGCACCTTGAATTGCCTTGTTGCTGAAATGTGCTATATAAATAAACTTGCCTCACCTTGTCTTGCTCTAGAAATGGCAGACAAATCACCCATCTCTGGCCACAGATAGAAAATACATTTTCTCTTTTGAATTTGAATTGATATTAAGTTGTACTTTTATTCAAATGGGTGACAGTTAGAGCTGCAGCAAACCATATTTTCATCATTCCTCAATCTGTCAATCCTCACATTTGAGAAGATGGAAACAGCTTGTTGTTGGCAATTTTCTGCAATAAACGGAATTCATTCTCAACACATCATTTCAGCATTTGTGATAATATAGAGTTTTAGTGTCTTATGATGGTCTTAACTGTCTTTTCAAGTCTTTCCCACCCTGCAGAACATAATTCACTGGTGTACACATTGAATATTGGAATTTATGCTAATTTATTTCATGTCAGTGATAAAACTTTGTTGCACAAGTCATCACCAACTGCTTTTCCGATACATCTGAGCACCTGGCAAACAGACAAAACATATTTCCCCCAATTTCTCAGGTGACTTGAGAACAGAAATAACAGCCCAAATTCAACATGTCATGGTATCGCTGTAAGGTGAGTGTTTGGACAAACTACAAATCCAGAGTGGATCCATACCGTTGAGGCATGGCAGAGTCTTTAGAGGATTTTCTTCTCTGGAAAACAAACCCTTTGGAGCTCAGTGCCTCTCCTCCCCGCTTCCTTCTCTGCTTGGCCCTGCAGAGTGCAGCTCACTGATAAGGGTTTCTGTCCTTGTCACCAAGGACTGATGTCTTTCTGTCAACTCCCAGGCAGCCCTGTTCCTCATTCTGCGCTATTGTTTTGCTTCTCTTCTATACCTGACAGATTCCCTATCTCCCTCCCTTCTCTCCCTCACCCCTCCCCTGTCCTCATACCATCCACTCTCTTTCCCAAAGAGGCATCCATTCCTACCACGGTGCCAGTACCAGCAGCTTACAAGTTATTGTCTCAATCAGCGTTCCTTCTCTTAAGTCACAACACCTCCATCTCATAAAGCTCTGGGTGATTCCCATATTCTCTCTGTCTGAAGCTCATACATGCATTAGAGCAATACAAAAAGAACATTACATCGCCCATTGTTGTGACATCCAATCAGAGGAGATGTGCTATTTCTGCATACACTCGCTCTCTTTTCAAACACACACATGCACACACACACTCACCAACCAAGCATTTAGCTATTTCACCACCCACCTCCACAATATAGCTGTGACTGCATCTCCTGTGGCTTAACACCTCTTGTGTTCATTAGCACTGTGCAGCGGCGTGTCAACAGCTCTTATTTACTAATTAGCGTCTGATGACAATAGCTGAGACACACAATGGAGACGACAATGGTGATCCTCATCTCTGACGCTCACTGTCCTTTGACAACATGAAGTATTAGTCATTCAACTGTGTAATAAGCTCCTCCGCTCTCATTGAAATGAGCTAATGCACAGCGGATCACCGTTTTGTCTTGGTATCGCAAAAACAGATTGCAAAGTTGTTGTGATTTTAGATAGAAAAAGTTTAGTTGGGGAGAATTCTTCCTCCAAGGTCGAGGCATTGCTCTGACTGTGCCTGGCCGGTGGGAATGGAGATAAAAATGTCAAAGCCGCCATAAATAAGAATATAAATAATAAAGTCCCCCACCGCGCTTGGTTAAATTGAACAGCAAAGGGGTCGTTTTCTCGCCGTCCTTCTGAGATTTTAATCTCTCCTGCTAAATCTTTTCCACCCTTTCTTCCTTTGTCTTACGGTTGCTCCCCAGAGAGACAGTGCTCATTGCTGCTGTGTGATGTAACGCTGAAAGAATGGGCCCCAAAAAGCTGGCAAACTTGTGAGGCAGTAAGGAAGGATCATGCATTTCATCAGTTTATACGATGACTTCTAAAAACAGCCAGGAGCCATTATATTTTTCCTGAAGTGCAAGCAGGAAATAAGAACAAGTCCTCATACTGAGATGACAAATAGGTCATTTGTCATTCCTTAGGAGTGTTTTGGAGACTTGATGCCCCCGTTGGTAGGGTGAAGACAGAAGACAAACCAGCAATGCTCTTTTCAAGTTTATGTAGGCACATAAAACTATTTGGTCAGGAAAGGATTGTATTAGCATCCGGTGTTGACTCTCGGTGAGAGACAGAGCCTGGTTTATCAAAGTCAGGTGCGTCATTATTCATATGACCCACAGCTGTGTTAAGAAAACTGGGTAGCGTGTTCCATGTAGAGTTCAGTACATGTATGAACCGATCTTTTAACACTGAATCATCATTGTCACCGACCAAATCAGTAGCTTTTAGCAGCAGAGCGCCATTGTCAGCACAAACATAATACATAGGTTCTTACTTCCTCATTAAAAGCTTATTAAAAGACTGCAGACGCAACAGAAACAGCTTTGTTTTACATCAGACTAGCTTAATGAACTTACTATTGAACTAAAGTCAATAGTCATACAGTCAAATCAGCACTGTACAGAATGTCATGGTGGCGTTATCGTTGATGCAATCTGTACTACATACTGAAGTGCATTTGAACAAGGTTGCAAAAGGTTAGCATAGGAACAAACAACATAGTTAGTGACTACAAATATTTGAAGTGAACTGAACCAAATAAATCCAACAGGCAAAGCAATTTGCAACGTCTGATGCCATGATAGTTCCACATACACTCCAAAGAAAGCTGTTTGTTGGTGTTTTTAGCACATTAGCATTAGTCTCCCTCCTTGGCTAAGTCGGTTGAGTCCCCACTTTTTGAGACTTTTTTATTTTTATTAGACCAGATGGCTGAAACGATGACATAGAAATTGTGATATTTCATTGTTTTACAGGTGTTTCTTTTGTAATGACATGGAAATAGACCTTATTGGTCCAAGCAAATCATGTAACCTGCGATTTTGCATTACTTTTACCAAACGTAGATAACTGTAAGGACTTGGTAAGGTTAGGAAAAGATTGTCTTTATGGCTAAAATAAACTTACATTGACTGTTGGCAGGAAATGCAATGCAAACCCTGGTCTTTGGTTTGAATTTGTAAAGTAAATCTTTTTTTAGAGGACAGTCATTTTTTGTACAAATGCTCAGACTGGCTGAGTCACTGCACAAATTAATGAATATGAAAGTGATATACTGATCCACCTCTTTGAGAATTTTTTATATTTATTGAACTTATGAATGGGTCAAACTGTGACATTGAAATTGGAATATTTCATTAGTCTATAGTGGTTTATTTTGTAATAATTGTGAATGGGAAAAAGTCTTTCTGGGCCCAAGAAAATCTTGTGATCCTGCAGTTTCAAACTGTGGGTATTATGTAAAAATTGTTGCACAAAGGAAGTGCAGTGGCCACACTTCACTCACGAGTAAAATGAAGACATACCATCAGGACCAAAGATAAAACTGATTTGTCAAGGTTAGGAAAGATATTGATTGGATAACGATGTGTAAATGAAGTTGACTGTTGGAAACAGGCCATAAATTCCAATGTCTGCTGTTGGGGTCAGACACTTTCTCGAGATGACAAGCCTTTTTTGCATAAATGTGAGACTCCCTTATCAGGAAAAAAAAAACAAATTATTTCACACTGGTTGAGCTCATTACTGCACTTTTTCTGATAAGGAGAGTCTCAAAAATAAAACATCAAGCAGCCAGAATATCTATTTATTTTCACCATTTTATAAAGTATGCTATAACCGTGTCAAACGTTTCATGACAGAGATCTGAGTGAAACAGAAAGAACCCCAATCATGTCAAGACTGAAATAATATATAGCAGTACAAGAGAGAGAGGTGGGGGGATATGAAGCAAGCTGAGTGAACAGCTGGATCCCTGGTGACAATTTACGACATGCATGCGTTCTCATAAACAAAATATGAGCTACCTGCCCTGCCAGATGCCCTAGAGCTCATCAGCGATGCAAATGAATGCACACCTTAAGTTTTCTCTTGACATACGACTACTGATAACTTAAAGTGAAGCCCCTGTCATTCATTTGTTATTGGATTATGCAAGATTATGGGAATCGGTATGCAAATGTATGCATATGATTGCAGGTGAGGCGGGTGTCGTGATGTCCCACGGCGGATTGTGGTGGTAGGCTGGAGCTCTCTGTGGGAGAGGTTAAAGGTTTTGGCTGTTGGCTGCCAGACTTCACCCACTTAACTTGTGTGTTTGACAAATATTCACCTGCATCATTCTCATCCAAAAACAAACAAACAAAGATGAGCTAAAAATAAACAGACACATTGCATTCTTTGGTGCGATGCTCAGTTCTTGTATCGTCGCACATTTTTTGATATTCTTTCCTCATCGGGCCCTCATTCTTTTTCCAAATCCTTCTCTGACCTCCTCATGTGTCTCAAGCCCTGGTGCGTGGGCACGGGCTGCTCTGATCCTCCCAACACTCAACCACGCCTGACCCTGATGCATCACTCGCTAACGGGCATGGAGGAGAGAAACACAGTGGGAGAAAATAGAAGAGAAGGGTGCTATCCATCTCCTGCAGCAGTGTACTGTACAGTAGATCAGTGGTCTTCTCCCACTTTCATCTCCCAACTCCAGCAATCTGCCACCTGGCCTCCACACAAAAACTGTTCATCTGAGCCTTAGAGCTTTCTTTCTTTCTCTCTCTCTCTCTTTTTCTCCTTCTCTGCATCTGTCCAGTCCGGATCTCAAAACAAGACAGAAATGCAAGCGAGAAAAAAACACACATTCAGCCATGTGCGTGCACACAAACGCGCTCCCAAGCATTCTCGTAACACTCCTTATGAAACAGACCCATGTAATCCTTTGTGTTTTATTTCTGATGTGAGCTGGATTTCCGCCCTGGGTGGAATCCGCCTGTTCAAAGTCCTGTATAGCTTCTTCTCCATTTTCATTACAGTTTCCCTTGATCCACGTTTTGGTTGTTAACGGAGAGATCGCTCAGTTGTGCATGTTAGAATGGAAATTTCCAGGCCACTGTTGGCAAGTGAGTCAGATAGCTGGGGTATCCACGTATGATTTCCCTGGGCATTCATAAAGCAGCGGACCAAAACGTGGGAGCCCAGTCCCTTGTGATTGCGACAACCTCTTCCGCGATCATGAATGAATGGTCATGAATCCAAAGCCTTCAGGATGTAATCGCCTTTCCTTGACCCATGGGGATTTAAATCCTCCATTTTCTCCCCATTTATCACTGGAACTCCATCGCTGAAAGTCCTTACTTTAGCTGCATTAACCTGTTTTCAGCTGCCAGCACTTAAGGTTAATGACTTTAGGATATTCCACGCAGTCTTTAGTCAGCGTGCAACCTTCCCAGACAATGATACAGGAGGCTGAGCAGACAGAAAAGCAGAGGCAGTACTCCCTGTTGGCAGTAAAATACCTCTCATTTCAACATTTTTTCAATGGTTGACCCTCTAAGTTAGTTATGAAAATGTTTTAAGAGCAAGTCACGCTCTGGACTTTAACTATTCTCAGGGGTGAGACAAAAGGAGTTAAAGGACTGGGAATGATTTAATGTTATCTGTCTTAAACCTCACCTCACTGCACTTCACTACCTCTGTCAACTGTCTTTTTTTCCTCATTCCCCCTTTTAACCTCTGTTACAACTCTATTAGTGTCCGCTGCCTTTCCTCCGGGCTGCAGCCATAGGTTGTCTTTCCCCACAGAACTTTGTAACCCACATTCACACAAAAGTGCTTTGTACTGTGCTTTCTGCTCTCACTTCAACATATTTTCTCCAGAAGAGTAATCCATCCATGCTTCTGAGAGGCAGCTCTCTAAGTACTCTCTCCTTTCCATTAACTATGAAAGGATACACTGTGGTTGCATTGGTTTGGGTCTTTAAATGATGCAATTACTGTATAGACTCTGGTTTCAGTTCATTATGACCCAAGGTTTATTCAAGGGAGGCAATGCCATTTATCTAGCAGGACAAGTTTGGGCTAAATGATAAGAAAAAAACAGTTAACAGTTTGGCCATGATTTCTGCTACTCATCTGTCAGCCTTAACTAAACACCTGTTAAACTTCTGCTGCTACAACACCTGAAGTGTCTGTTAGATCTGTCTGTCCTCTGATTTTGTTTTTTTATTGAAATGGCAGAGAAAATGTGTTCTGAGGACGTTTGGAAATACAGTTTGTCAACCTGCTAACATGGCAAGCCCCGCTTATTATTCAGCTGTCATACATTTTAAGGACAGTCACTTGCCTCAGTGTTTGTGTCTTCCTGGACTCTAGAGGTTGTAGTTATTTGTGTGACTGACAACAAACTTGTGCAGGATGTTATTACAGTGAAGGAGATGGGAATCAGAGTTTGAATCCAGCAGACCTTAATGTTGCCCTCTTATTGTTGTTATTGTTGTTTCTCCACGATATTCCTGTTATCACATTGTTCTTAACCCAACCTTAACTTCAAGCAGGTGTATGACATTGTATGACTTCCATGAAGAGGAGGGAGATCCACTAATTGTTTACTACTAAGTCAGTTTAGTAATCATTGGGAGTACTATTCAGTCTCTTAAAACTGTTTTATAGCACATTTTATGGCTCTGAAAGGAGTTTTGTCTAGGGTGAGAATTTAACCCCAGTGATGTCACAAGAGTAGTAGAGTAGTAATAGTAGAGTAATCTGGCTTCAGCCTAGAGAGAACGAATTTGCAACAAAAACACTTCAAAACTGGAGGCTTGCATTGTGAACATTTAGTGCGGGTCTAACAAAAAGGTGCCCCCGATTAGCAAAATAGGAATTGTGGGATCCAGCATTGTACAAGGAACAAAAGGTCAGCATATGTTGTCCTCTGCTGCACCACAATACTAAATTGATGGATTTAAAATCTACATCTTGGGGTTGTTACTTTTATATAGATTTTTTCCTTTCCCACTTCCAACCCTTTATGAGTACTGTTGTTGTTTACCTAGTTATTATGGTTGTCATGTATAGGAGCATTGTGCCTATGGACATGTCACTTAACATAGCTCACTGCCATTATGGTTCAGAAAATAATACTGAACAGATGCTATGTTTCAAGACCCTGGTGAAAGCAGCACACACACACACACACACACACACACATATACACACACAAGTCCTTTGTAGCTGGAAGCAGTTGTGGCAGAGTTTCTGTCTTATTTGGGTTTTTGTGTCATTCGTGACTTTGGGCTATTATGTCAACTTCCTCTGCAGACTTGCAGGGCTGAGGTGGCTCCTGCAGGACGGTGCTGAGCTGGCTGAGCATATGGTGAGAGGAAGCTGCCTACGGAACCCTTCTTCAAACTAAGGAGGAACACGCCGCTAACTATTTGTATTTCTCCCCCATTGCACTGAGGAGCCACTGCAGCATGATAATATCACTTTACAATTTGAAATTGCATCAACTCAGAGCTCACTAATCTAACAGTGACAGTTATTGCAGTTTTGGATCTGGGACTCAACTCTGCCTTAGGAAACATGCATATAATTGCAGGGGAGGTGGCGTTTTATTTTTATTTTGCACCGGGAAGGACATTGTTAGGCTTTAGAGGCACCAGGAAGAGCACAGTGAACGATTGATTTTCTGGTCCATTTATTAGGATCACATTTAACACTGTTAATTCTCCATTAGTTAGTCACTTAGCATTGTTTACCTAAATTGCAGAGAGAGAGCCTTTATTTGAAACATGCCTATGGGTGAAACATGACTTTCTTCCATGATCTCCTGTTTTACAAGCATATTTTATTATATTTTAGATGAATAGATGTATAGAATAGATGCATCCCTCTTTTCTGATCTGGTCCATAGATTATGAAGATGGATGCAGTGAGGTGTGACATCACCAGCACCATCTTTTCCATTTGAAGCCAGAACCTTCCACATAAGTAGTGCGGGGTGTTGCTTTTCATGCTCTGGTAATATGGACTTGTAGCTACTTCTGCATTGTCTTCAGCCTCAAGTCTTGGTAGATGCTACTTGATCTGCTCCTGTCTGTTTGCTGTTTATGTTGTTTACTGTTAATTCACTTTCAACACTTCCTCCATGTTTAACTTGTAGCCTTCATAAATTAATAGAATGATGCCATTTTCATCATACTCTCTCCACTGTTAAAAAAAACAGCACAGTTCCCCCAATATTTTTACTGGCACTTTATTAGCAACCAGCTTTTATTTATTTCTGCCAGCCATGCTTCAAGCTGTCATTTGACTACCAGCTTTAAAGGACCAGTGTGTAGGATTTAGTGGCATCTAGTGGTGAGATTGCAGATTGCAACCAACTGAATACACCTCCCTCCCCACCCCCCACCCCTTCCAAGCATGTAGGAGATCCTACGGTGGCAGCAAAACTCATGAAAAATACAAAAGGCCCTCTCTAGAGCCAGTGTTTGGTTTGTCCTTTCTGGGCTACTTCAGAAACATGGCAATGCAACATGGTGGGGTCTGTGGAAGAGGACCCGCTCCCTATGTAGATATAAAGGACTCATTCTAAGATAACAAAAAGACAACAATTCTTATTTTCATGGGATTATACACTAATTAAAGCATACTTATAAATATTATATTCCATTTCTGCCAAGTCTGTTCCACTCGATACCACTAAATCTTACACTCTTATCCTTTAATTTGAGAATATACCGGATTTCAAAAGTTTTGTTTAAAGCCACAGTGGACAGTATCAAAAAAAGATACAGTGGCAGCCAGCATGTCATGCGTATACACCACTCTGTCCATGTATGCAACTCAGGGACACTGAAATGAATGGGCTCAAAGGAACACATTTAATTTAAACAAAAACTTGTATGCATTAAGAAAATTTGTTAAGATCACGTCATCACATAAAAATCCCTTGTGTAATGGCTTTAATGTTACCGGTATACTATCTAGTGTTCATGGTGAAAATTGTAGAGTGTAAGCAGTCTGAAAAGCTTACTTTCTGAAATAAATAGAGAGACAAGTGAAAACATTTGTAACAATGGAAATGGTGTGACTTTTCAAAACATGAAATGTCAGGTTCACTTATTCATGAACCCCTTTATTGTACTAAGCTTCACTCGTTCTGTGAAGCTAACAGTTGGCACACAGAGATCACTGCTTATCGGGAATTTGCATTGTTAGGACAACCGATAATGATTTAATATACAATCTCTCACTGCAGGAGGGAAGGACAAAAGAAAAGGCAAAATTTGAGAAACAAACCACCGAATGAAATGTAAAGTGGGTCTGAATACAGCATTATAAGGATTGTTGGGACACGTCGAGAGACTCCCTGCAGTGATCCCAGCAGGAGAGCCAGAATGTGGGTAAGTCAGAGTCCTACCCCTCATTAGTGATCAGTGTCTTGGCCACAAGTCTGCCTTCATCACTTGGCTTTGTGAGCTATTAAAAGTGGAATCAGCCAAGTGAGAACAGACAGGAGGGGGAAAGTGTGTGAAACAGATTCAGGAAGAGTACTTCAATCTCTGGCGAAGAGTGGTTTCCTGTCTGGAGACATACTGTAGGGGAATCTGTGTTGCAGTCCTGCCAAGTATCTGACATCTGCCCAGTCAGAAAGGTAGAGATGTTCCACTGTGGTGCGGAGGAACTGGGCATCTGACCAGCCACCTGTCCACCTCAGTATGTAGGTGCTGGTAAATTGGCGAGGCCAAGACTGTTGCCAGCCAGTCAGAGGTGAGTATTAGCCTGAGACACACACGGAAGAAGATATTCTTGGTAGTTAATGGACAATGTGTCAGCAAGGAGTCAAGATTTCCTGTAGACGTGAGTTCTAAATCATGTAGTTTTTGTTCTGAGTGTGAGGATGCACAATCCACACACACCTCTGCACATACACTCACATCCCAGAGTATCAGAATTTGCCATGAGACATTGCCAAAGTAGTGCCTAACAATTTGCACTGGTTAAATTGTAAAACATTGACTGTATATAAATATGGATGAGGCATTTCCTGCCTTTATACAAGAGCGAAGCCAAAATATCTCCTTTCCAGGAGCTGCCATCTTGCTTGTGTGACGTCATATGTAGTCAGAGTCTGCGCAGTAGAGTCAGGTGGCGGGATGACAGCCCACAGGACATGCCACCTCAGCCGTCCCGCCACCTGATGGAGGGTTGAGAGCGTCTGTCACAGCTGTCAATCATGACGTCAAACTCCCTTTTTATATTGTCAAATATCAATTTAAAAACAAACTTGTCAGAAAAATGAGCGCTTGAACAAGCATCAGCGTGGTAAGAGCTACCTAAAATGACAGAAACCATCTTTGGGAAAAATTTATTTGACATGTACTTTGATTTTTTTAGTTTGGCCCGTGTCCCATCCACCAAAATGGAGGGGGCGGGATTTAAGACCTCTACTGCAGCCACCAGGGGGCAATCAAGATATATTGGCATCACTTTTGGGGAGCTGTCATGACATCCATGTTTATATACAGTCAGTAGTGTGAAATATGAAATATGCCTCACAGCATGTCCATCTGGTTACCATAGCATCCTGGCTACACCTCTATGGTGTCTGAGAAGATACATGACATGTCTCCCTTCCCGCTTTCGCCTTTTGCAGCCTCCCCCTGTCTTTTCCCTCCAGCTGGCTCCTCTCTTCGTGCATCTGTAAGCCCCGGCACTTACACTGGGAGGTGTCAGTATTTGCTTTCAAGGTGTTTAGCTAATGCTATCGTGCCCCAGGGTGATGAGGGAAAAAAACAATCCGCAAATGCTTCTCCGTATGGGTGTATAACTAGGCGCTTGGCATGGCTGAAGCCTATTACTCCCAGCTTGCTCAGTCATGGCCAGTACTTCTATTGTTCTTATTGTCAATGGGCTTATCTGCTAATGGATCAGAAGAAAGATAAAATGGAAGCTGTTTTAATATGCTTCAGTGCCTTTGTGTTACTCTTAGAGCCATGGGAAGCTGCGTTATGAAAGAGTCTATAGTCACATTTCTGACACACTTTCTCTCTTGTGATTGAATTCCCATGATCATGTGAGTGATCGTATCTAACAGTACAAAGCTTCTGGAAACCGTTTGAAGTTCTCTGTAGGTAACTAGCTGATTCCTGAGGGGTTTGCTGGAACTTTTCACAGATACGACTTTAACTGCACTGAAATTCAGTGTATATGTAACCAAACAGATGCAGCTGTTACCCATCCAATTGTGTGCATAGCTAACATCTTCGTGATTGTAATTTTCTTTTTCATTCCACCCCCTGCAGGAAAGCAAACAAATGGTTGTTTCACTGCATAAAGCTGTGCTCTGAGTGCCAAGACATACTCTGGCACCAAACTGGATTTTTTAAATGAAGGAACACTGTTAGACTTCCCCCTTTATTGTATCCCATTATACACTGTGCCACCAACACAACAAACTGCAAACTGACCTGCTTTGGTGTTGAAAATATCATACAGCTTCCAGAAACCCAGGTAGACTGTTCTCCCAAGAAAGACAACAGGATCCATTGTTTTAGCATGTGAAAAAGCCCTCTGGCAGCCATAGTAATTATGATGGGAGCAAAGAAGGAAATCAGGTAACCTTATTATAGAATGACAAAGTCCACATAGGGAAGAGGTCAGGATGTATGAGTGGATCAACATAACATCAGACTGTAACACAGGAGACCGACGTTTGTTTCTCGTTTCTGAAGACGAGTCTATATTGGGTTTTTTTTAAAACATGACCATGATTGTTCCCTAACCTTAACCATGTGGTTGTTATCGTAACCATGGTGACAAAGTTTGCCTAACCTTAAGAGATGCGTAATTTTAACCCAAACGACAATGTTTCCATAAACCTAACGAAGTCATTTTTTTGCCTAAACTTAACCAAACCTTAACCATAGTCACGTCATAAAACGTCATATTATGTCATCCTGCCGATTTGGGGCATCGAACTAGAAAACATTTCTATGTGTCATTCTGGATTGCATAGACCAACAACATCATTTTATTTGTAAGACTTTTTGGGTAAAGCTACTACTGCTGCTGATTGTACAAGTTAGTACAGCTCTATAGCTATACCACTATAACCACCGATACTGAAGCTGAATCCAGCATTTTATTACAGGGAGCTGGGTTACGGCTAGCAAGTAAGAAAATCAATTGCATACTTACAGCAGAAACAAAGCAATATGGGTGTCCAGTTGGAATAATCTTTGTTCATTGACCACCGTCTATATATCCAGTATTCATAGGTGTTGTACCTCTCTAGTTTTAGTTTTCTGAGAAAAACATGTAGGTCTCTCTGGCTTGCTAGATGTTAGTAGAGTCTCCTCTCCAACCACTTATTTACTTGATTTTTCTGCCATTTCTTGCTGCACAGGCAACATACACTTGGCTTGTGCAAGCTTGTTTGACAGGAATAACAGCTCAAAGCACTGGGCTTGCAATATTAACAAATTAAATTATGTGAGTGATTTTGTTAAATTGCAATATAAAAAATAAATGAAAATGAAACATTGGGGAAAATAATGAAAATGGTAGGTGAGACAAACAAGGAGGTACAAGCCTTCATCAGGCATTGGGGTGAGGAAAGTATTCAGCAAAGATTGAATCAGCTGTGACAAATATGACACAGCCTTGCGCACTTTGAGAAAACTATGTTTTATTAAGCAAGACTGTAGATGAATTAAATTATTAAATATAAAAGCAAAACCTTTTTATATGACACATTACCTAACCTTACAGCTTCTTACAAGCTCCAGATATGCAGAGCTCCAGTTGAACATTTGCAGTCAGAAAGGTCTGTTGCACGCTCTGCATGTTTGATAAGCAACCTGGCACATCACACAACATCTGCAAACCATAAATACCTGCAGCTTTTCACTTTATATGTTACTCAAGAGGGTTTATCAACAGCAACATCTGGCTGAAAATAATTTGGCATGTTTATATTGTACCATCTCTTTGTCTGATCAGCCACCTGAACTGTAAACCCACCTTTTCTTCAGGCAGTTGCAATGCTCTATTTTTGTTAATGAAGTGTTAAAGCAGATTTATCCACCCACATACACCTAAACTGATACACACCCGACCTGAAATCCTGTATAGCGTGCATCAAGCTGAGGCACGGGCTGAGTGACACCTTTAACATCATTTATGCACATGTTGACTGTTGAGCCATAAATGGAATGCATTAATGTAACATGATTTTATGCAGTCCACCTATAGAAGACAGAGAAGTGCTGCTATATCTGCTTCCTCGGGAGTCCCTGCTCCCATGACTTTCAGTCAGAGCATTTATTGCCACATTAGTGATATCATACATACTGTATGCTAAGCCCTGCCTGTGGCTTAGCCTGTCCTTCCTTTGGAGAGGTGGAGAAGCCACCCGAGGGAGTGAAGTGAACAATTAAATGGCTCTAAAAGGACATTTCAATCATTTTGCATGGTGTACTTTTATTTGTTGCAAGCACCCGTGCATGTCTGTGTATATGTGTGGATCCATACGTAGACGTACTGTAAGCATGTTTATTTGTTATTTTTATCGACGGATGAATCCAGCTGCAGATGCTTTGATTCTGTATTGCTGTGCAGTATTGCAGGAGATCATTTGCCCTGCCTGGAACCGATTGCCGCGACAGGAATGCGTAGGGTTGTCTCTCTACTAACTTACAGTGTTTACACCTACACGTCTTAATGGCCCTGGCCAAGCTGTCGGACTGCCTGTTGATCAATACCTGTGCTCAAGTGTCCTCAGAGGAGAGGACAGATAGGGCCAGAAAAAGACATCAACACATAATACACAGTATTTATTTTATCCCCAGCGTGTTTGCCCTTTCCTTTATTCACACCGCAAACGCTGTGTTGTTGATGGCACCAGCGACAAAACGAGATGTCAACTCATATTCTCTGCCTTTACTTATCACGCCGGCTCTTTTGTCTTTGTCTACGGCTGCCGCAAGCGCACGACGAGGGCCACTTGAGAGTTGAGCTTCTTCACTGGCCTGATAAATCCTGAATAGAACAGAGTGTCAAGAGAGCTGCAGAGGTGGCGTCAGCATTGGACGAGAGAGCAAGAATGGAAAATGGAAATTGAGCACTGGCACTTCAAAAGAGGAAGGCTGGGATTCAATCAAAGCTGCCTCCACTGGTCAATTGGAATCAAATGAAAGGATGGTATGAAGTTCAAAAAAAAAAAAAAAAAAAAAGTTAGATGATTTTTGCATAGTCCTGCATTAAATAAGGTACTTGATGAAGAGGTCGGACTACAAGGGTGGAGGAAAAATGTTTTGTACAAGAAAGAAAAACTAATTAGAAAGACAGAGTAATGTGTTGCTGATCCTTGATTTATTTTTAATGTGTACTGCTCAGAATGTGAAATATTTTCAGCTTTACCCGTGTTACAGTAATGACTTGTTAGCTCTGGGCCATGGCTGCAAAGGCCAGAGGGTATTCTCATAATTTACTCCTTGCCACTCTGTATTTCTGTATTTTCACTGACCTTGATTCAAGGAAAGCTCTCTATAATATCAGGGCTTACGCCTCCTAATGCGGTACGCTTTGACCTTGCTCTGTAGGTCTGTGCAGCTACTGACTGGTAATGGTTATTGTTTTAAAGTCACGACCCTCGATTTAGCGCGGCCGTTCTCACCCAGGCATGAGAGTGAAGTTGACATACAGCCACACCTGCAAGCGATTTTCTATTCTGACCTTTAACCTTCCTGTATATTGTATATTGGACTTAATGTATAGGACTCAGTGTTCATCAGATTCCGGTGCAGAAAGGTAAAGGCTACACTGCATCTTTTGCATCTAAATCTTTTTTTTATTCTCCAAATCAATTTTTTTTTCTTTTTTTTCTTTCGTAATGCATAAAATTATGCAGTAGCCCTTCGCTTTTGGCTCCTTTCAGGGGAAATCTGAAAGAATACAATGAAATCATGAATGGCGACTTCCTGTGTGTGTCTTTCCATGGATATATTAAATGTATATCACACCAGTTTTCATTCTGAATGGCCTCACTGTTGGGTAAAATATCAGATTGTGCGACACAAAGTGATTTGAGCACTGAATTAATGTAATATTAATGAATTTGCAGGCAGACTAACTGAAGCTGATGAGAGAATTACAGTATTGAGGCCACCACTCTGTCATACTGTGACCCATAACAGACTCTTTAGAACTCCTTTTTAGGGTTTATTTATGCATTATTTAAGGCAGCAGTGTGTGATACAGTGACCCACTATAGAATAGACTATTTTTAACACCAATTACCGCTCCACCACTTCCCGGGAGAGAGACAGAGAGAGATAGCATGAGAGAGAGAGATATTTCATTTGAGGCAGAAAGGACCTTTTTATTGTGTGCTGCTGTAGCGGCTGCAAACCTGCTATCTCTCAACCCCCCCCCCCCCCCAACCCTGACACCCCCTCTGCTGATCAGCAGACACTATCTCAGATGTATTTGAGTGTAGGAGGTGGCATCTCTTGTCCCTTTCTCCTCTTTCTCTTTTTTTTTTTTTTTTTTTTTTGGTTCAATTAGAGAAGTCTGTCAGGCTCTAATGTGCTTCACATCACCACACTCACACTCACACATACAGTACACACACTCACAGGCCTCCACCTACACACCTAAACACACAAACAAGATAACACAGCAATTTCTGTCCCAATATAGCCACTCTCCAGCTACAGGTTCCCCGGCCAACCACGTTAAGAGCTTCACACACCTCAGTCTTGAATTAGGAACAAGTGCGCCCAAGTGGTCATCATTACTCCTTCCTAATATGGTGAGGAAGGTGCATCTTAAGGGACCAGCGCGCACAAAGGAAACCGCAGGCGTATTCCTATTTTAAGAGTCTTCATTCATCTTCGTCACTCCACCTCCTGCTGCTCTTCCCTTCGATCACAAAACGCAACCAGCTGCCGTGAAACAATCAGGTGGGCACAGAACGATAAGGATTAAGAGACGATAACGTCTCCGGGGGGGGACTCTTATCAGTCAAATTAGTGCATTAATGGCTTCAAGGTCAGGTCCTGATGCTTTTAGAAGACGACTCACGCTTTTAACAGCGTCACAAGCTCTCTGTCTGTGTAAGAGGATCTTAAGCTTAAAGGTGTCACCCCATCTGCAAAGAGATTGTCCAGGAGAATGAGGGCCAGTTGGGGCAGTAGTGCCTTACTCACTGACATGATCCAGTAATAATGGTAGTTATCAATCAGAAAAGTGACTTACACATATCCTATATCCTTTCCCCTCCTCTAATTAGTTTTAATAATAAAAAGCCTATTTCCTTTTATTAAGCTGACTAAGATGAGAAAGAGTTAATAAGTGTTAGATTTGTGCCAAGGTTGTTGTTGGTTGTTGGTGGGATTTGTTTTTTTTACATCTTTTTCTTTTTTCATTTCAGCTTCAGTTTTCATTCACCATAAAAATCTTCCTCCTTGATTTTATCAGTCTAAGATATAAAAGGTTGAGCTCCATTTACACAGAGGTCATTCACAAAAAAAAAAAGTTGAAGCAAAAAATGTTTTCAGAGGTTTAAAAGGGATTTTACAAATACCTGTTATCAAGAAGTAAAAATTTCACCATGACATAAGAAGAAGACAGTACATAAATGAATAACAATAAATGAAAATTAACTGTGCAATGCATTCATTTTCAGTGGTAAGCGTAACTGTGACAAGGGCAAACTTTTGGACTCGTTCACCTTTAAAGCCTTTGTGTTTCTATGCAGAGAGAATGTAGAATAAATTATTGAATGTGTTTTAAGAGTTTTTGATTGTTGTTTTGTTGTCAGGGTGGTTTCAGATGTTGAAGCATTAGGAGAGATTGTTTAAAGGGGAACTCCTCTCCCCGGGAACTGAAATTAAACCTTTGTTTACAGTGATTGCTAATTGTGATTTATGAAATGGAGTTAAACACCGTCTGTGCCGATGGCCAGATTGATCTGTTTGAGGGACTTACTGTATAGCAAATGTTTGCTGTTGTTGTTGGCCACTGCTGTCTGTTGTTTTGTGCTGGGCCAAACAGTAGGTTTATTAGACCTTTTTCATAAACAGAAAACAGCTGCCTACTGCTCTCTGAAAGCAAGCATGTGAGAGTGAAACAAAACAGTGAAGTTGCAGGCCAGGAAACCAAAACAATGAGCTGAAAGACACTGCAGAGTCAGGTGATAATTTTCAATGAGCAGCCCTTTTTTACATTACCTGTAGGCATTAATCCATTAGTAATGTAAAAATATTGATTAGTGCAACTTTAACACCTGTTTTATAATGCCGAATTGACAGGAATTTCCCTTTAGCAGCTCTATAGTTTCAGCCTGCCATATATAATCAATCAGGAACTCCAAATCTGTGTGAGAGTAAAATATTCTCTGTGACTTTACTAACAATCGTACATTTCCTCCATTTATGACTCCCTCCTCATTACCAACAGGGTCAGCAGTATGACCTATAGTGGTGATGCATATATTTGTCAACTGTTGCTTTATTAGGATAGAGTGACTGTATCCTGGAGTAGAAACGGATCCATCACACATGCAGAAACACATCAATATACGTATTCCTACGGTCACATGTGTGGTGCAATAGTCCACATTCATACAGCTGCACATGTATTGTACATGGTTTCACAATATGGATTCTGAATTTGCTCGGGTTGCTCTGCAAAAACAGCACATAGAAAAGTTTTAAATAAAGTTTTTATGTAGGAAAAACATGTATTTTGTCTTTTGTAGTCTATTGATGATGATTCTGTTGTTGATCCTTAACATGTCTGACAACTCATAAAAGAAAGTGTGTAAAAATTTGCATTCTTAAAGCATGGGAACAATACTGAATAAACTGCTGGGGCTTGGCAGCTGTGGTGAATTTCCACTAATGGCTTCATTCTGCCAGCAATTTTGCAAACAATGGACGCGTCTTGCTTTTAGTTCCAAATAACTTGGTTTAGAGAGTCAATTTAAAGTTGGCATTTGTTTACAACATGTCCGATTGCTTGTGCTGCCTCCCCAACTGTGTGCAACATGTGCCACTGCATACACAAATAAACTGAAAAGTAAAAATTAGAACTGATAGGAGAAGATAAGACGTGGATTGTATTAGAGAAGGGGGGGAAATGTACTCAAGGAGATATTTTTAGAGATAGAATCAAGTTAATATCTAAAGCTGCTTGAGTTTTAGAAGAACAATGATTCCTTTTGCAACCTGCAGGAAATTACGTGACTAAGATGTGAATATATAATAAAAAGATGACCCATAGTAATATAAAAACATCATGTGTCAGTGTACTATCATGACAGGTACCAGCCTTGTTGCATAAAGTAGGGATCATTATATTATTACATAAAGTAGGTCTCATGTGAGTAAGACCCAACCAGAGAGAGTGATGACAAAGTGGTCACAAAATGCCAAACAGAGACTTGCAGTGACAGACCATCTCTCTATTTCTACTCTCCCCTCCACACACGGCGAATAAATCCATAAGCACCATGTTGGAGCGCGCTGCCATTTTGTGCTGTCACCATCATTTTATTCCCCCGTTAATATTTTGCCACCCCCCCCTTCTCTGTCTTTCTCTCCCGCAGGCCTTGGTTGCCACATTTGCTCTACAAGCATAATATCCACCTGCTCCTGTCATACTGCCCGACATTTCATCCCCAACACGGGGCAGACAGGCAGGTACGGGCCGCAATTGAAATTCTGAACAATAAAACTGTGTGCATATATGTGCATAAACATATAATACATACAGTGCAAGCGCTTATGTGCATGTATAAAACATGTAGCTGTACGAATATGGACTATAGCACCGCACATGTGACCATAGGAATACATATATTGATGTGTTTCTGCGTGTGTGATGGATCCATTTCCACTCCAGGATACAGTCATTCTATCCAAATAAAACAACGGTTGACAAATATATATGTATCATCACTGTGGGTCATACTGCTGACCCTGTTGGTAATGAGCAGAGAGAGTAATATGGGATGAGACAAGGAGAGGACAGAAGTTAGGCTGTTTTTTTCTAAGAAAAGAACTCAGATATTCCCCAAGATGTCACTGTCGGAAATCTTTAGTCCAGTTGAATATGTGTGTGTTTGTGTGTTTGTGTGTGTGTTCAGCAAAAAGGGAAGTCATAAATGGAGGAAATGTGCAATTGTTAGTTAAGTCACGGACAATATTTCCCTCTCACACAGAGTTCCTGATTGATTATATATGGCAAGCTGAAACTATAGAGCTGTTAAAGGGAAATTCCTGTTAATTCTGCAATATAAAGCACTTTAAAGATGCACTAATAATCAATATTTTTACTCAATTTACTCAATATTTTTACATTTCTAATGGATTAATGCCTACAGGTAATGTAAAAAAGAGCTGCTCATTGAAAATTATCACCTGACTCTGCAGTTCCCCTCAACTTTATGTAGCTTTTTAGCGTCTTTCAGCTCATTGTTTTGGTTTCCCGGCCTGCAACTTCACTGTTTTGTTTCACTCTCACAACCTTGCTTTCAGTAGGCAACTGTTTTCAATGAAAAAGGTCTGATAAACCTGCTGTTTGGCCCAGCACCAAACAACAGACAACAGTGGCCAACAACAACGGCAAACATTTGCTATACAGTAAGTCCCTCAAACAGATCAATCTGGCCATCGGCACAGACGGTGTTTAACTCCGTTTCATAAATCACAATTAGCAATCACCGTAAACAAAGGTTTAATTTCAGTTCCCGGGGAGAGGAGTTCCCTTTTAAACAATCTCTCCTAATGCTTCAACATCTGAAACCACCCTGACAACAAAACAACAATCAAAAACTCTTAAAACACATTCAATAATTTATTCTTCATCCTCCTGGCATAGAAACACACAGGCTTTAAAGGTGAATGAGTCCCAAAGTTTGCCTTTGTCACAGTTACACTTGCTACTGAAAATGAATGCATTGCGTAGTTAATTTTCATTTATACTCATTTATTTATATACAGTATCTCCAAAACATCAAGTTTTTATGAGTAAAGAAAACCATTTTCAGCCCATGCAGAAACATTTAAGCCTTCAGTTTATCTGTAAAATAAATAAAGTAACAATGTGAGGAATTTTTATGTGCAGCATCGTTCAAATTATTTTGATGGAATAAGTTCGCGTATGTCGGAAAATGAGAATTCTAGTCAAAATTGGTGCAGTTTATTTGTTGGTTCCAGCCAATTAATTTCAGTGTAATTGGATGGGATCCGTGTTTCATTGTCTTCTTTGACCATACTGTACAGTAACTATCCTCCACCTGTAATACTATGGTTTTGTCCAATGTCTACCTGTTGGGTTTTGAGTTTTAATACTCATAACCCATTATTTCTTAAGAGGGCTTTGTGACATCAGAGAAGATAAACAAAAAAAACATACAAGGAGCATCATGACTTGGTTTCAGTCAACGGAAGTTGATTTTCCCACATGGGTCCACGTCACACTGATGATGCAGCATGACAGTCGCCAAAACTGTCCAGTGGTGGAAGAATTCGGATCCTTTAATTAAGTCAAAGTAGCAATACCACAATGTAAAGTTAAAGTGAGGTTAGATAGGTTAGGATGTAAAGTTTACATTAAAAATGTCACTCAAGTAAAAATATGGAAACTGTGAGAGTTCTACTATTATTACATTATTAGATTATTATTTCTGATCATTTTATTGTTGTAGCTGGTTGTAACTGAGTCATATTTAAATGATTTATGTAATGTTGGATAGTTTAATCTATAGAATGCATCATACTTTGTAAACTCATCATCTGATGATCTTAATTCTGTATTATTTCCCTCCCAAATGTATTGGATTAGAAGTAAAAAAAAAAAAAAAGTAAAGTAAAAGTAGGTTATACTTAAGTGCAGTATTTGAGAAAATGTACTTAGTTACATTTCACCACTGAAACTGTCTGACTCAGTTACTGCTCAGTCCATTTGAATCCATGATAACTCCTCTTTCAAGTCAGTGTGAACTCGAAATGGAACAAATGAACCAGATTACAGGTGTGACAGTCTCCCTGTATCTTCCTGTATTTATTATAGAGAATGATACACAAATGATAAAATTAAAAAAAAAAAAAAAAAAAGTAAATAGAGACTAAAACAACAACAACCCAAAACTGAACTTTTCTCTAAATTTTGCAAGTTCAAGAAAGGTCACCCATTGATTTTTGATTAATAGGTGACTTGAATACTGCATCTCTGATGATTTTAAAACACCTACAAAGATATGTTTTTCTCTGTCACCTCCACTTCTCCTTGATACTGTGCGCACGATACCATGTGCAATGGGGAGTTTGGGACGATCTGATAATAGAATTAGATGCTTAGCTCTTTTCCCTTCAGTTATCTGGTTGCTCTTCCATGTTAAGACTCCTGCTGCCTCTCAGTCTCCCTTTCTTCCCAACATCGTTGAAGGGGGGGGGATACGTTGAAATGCTGTATTGATTTCTGCCATTTCTCACAGTGTTGCTTTCAGTGGTTGGCTGGTTTTGGTTGTGTTACTTTAATTCTTTTTCGGGTTCTCCTCTCCCTCTCTCTCTCTCTGTAGCAAAGCTTCACTGTACCTTGACAGATAAAACAGGCAGGGTCTATAAAATATCTAGGTGTTGAGTGTCACTATACCAACAGCTTATTAAAAAAAGTCTGGTTAGTGAGCAAAGATGAATGAATAAGTGAAAAACACACACAAAAAGACATCAAAGACCTTTGTACCTTCTAAACCCAACGTGAAATTTTTTATCTTCTCTTTTCTCTCTTCTCTTTGTTCGCTTATATTTTCCATTTTTCATCTCCACTCTCCTGAACAAGAAGGCAACTACTGAGAAATGATTGTGAAACCTTTTCCTACCATGCATGCAGATGCAAAAACATGAAATCCCACAGGTTGCCTTCTAAATGATGTCAAACTGTTTTTTTATACATTGTAGGAGGGGAGAGGTGTGCACATTATTTGATCTTAATCCTATCATTCTCTCACTGTCCTGTGTTCAAACAATCTCTGCCTCATTTTCCTGGTCCCCCCTTGAACCCCTTTCAAGAAGCCTTGGGGATTCTCCAACCCCACATGTCATTAAAGTACATATACTAAGGAAGAAATAGGGAACAGCAGGGGGGGTCTGCTTCAATCCGATAGCCCTTCCCCTCCTTATGTCACCACTGATTTCTCCCTCCAGGTGCACAAATGAAGAACAGACTCACTACATTGCTCACCGGCTTTGTTTTAAGTGCAGAACTTGAAAGGCTTCAGACTCTCCCCCTGTTAATTAGGCAATTGAGAGATCTAAGGCACAGGGGTAATTTGGGTTAAAAAAGCAACGTGTGTCAAGCATTTATCCGAATGGCATTTGCCATCCACAACAAAGGTAGGGGGCAGCTGTGATCTGAATGCAAGCTCTTTCAATATTTCCTCCGATTACACATGCACCAGTGTTTATTAGTGGGTGATGAGCGGATTGGCTGACTTGCTTGGGTACATACTGTTCCCTCCGCTCAATATGCCCAAATAATGAATTGGATCTGAATGAAGGCTGCAGTTAGATTAGTTGATTTACTTTCTCTCAGCCTCGGAGATTTGTCTTACATCTCCCACACTAAAGTTTGGTTTGCAAGAGAAAAACAGGAGGGGAAAAAAAAGAGGGAAAAATGATTGATTTTAATGGATTTTGCTGGAGGAAAAATGAACTGAGTTCATTAAATAACAATGAGAGAGCATCACAATGTAACTTCAAACGATCCCTTTATGAGTAGGCTGTTTTTTTTGTTTTTTTTGTGGCACAGGCACAGCAGCCATTTAATAACTTGTCTGTTATTCATGAAAGACGCAAACGTAACCTTGAACAAACCTTGTTTTCAAAGAAATTAATTTATAGCTCAAAACAAAGGAAGAAGAAACTCATATAGAATATTGCCCTTAGCTCCAGTATATCTCCTCTTATGTGGTGGCATCTGTATATGGTGTGTGTTGTATCGTTCATTTCTTTACACTTCATTATAGCTGCATTTCTATATGGTGATAAATCATAGAGGTCGAAAAGGTGTGCTCAGCAAAAAATGCAGGTTATAATAAAACACCTTTGCTACACTTGTTTATTAGCTTTTGTCTGGATTTAGTCCTTAAAAAACTTTTCATTTTCTTTTACTCAACACAACTGAGCTTAAAAAGTCCTGCTTTGATTCAGAAATAGAATGCAATCCTACATTTTGTAATTGTAGTCTATCTTGTCAAATTAGATTGCCTTATTTAATTGTTAGCTTCTCCAAATCAATCAAACTTCATATTTGTTTAGTGAAAAATATGTGTCATCTTAATAGCATATTTCCTTCTATGAGGTTGTTTCAAAACCAGCTCTTATGACTATGGTCAAGGTTAAAGGAGTACTTAAGTGTTTTAGTATTGCGCTTTAGTTCGGAGACTAGCGATAGACATATTTAAAAAATAAATGAAGCAGTCAAAATTAATGCAGCGGCGGACGAGATATCCTGAATTTTTGTTAGCTCCAAAAATGCTGTATCCTACATAATGCAACTCAATAACCTTGTCAGACCCACCTTCGCTGGTAAACATCCACATTTTTCAAACTCCTCGTCCGCAATTTGTAATCCAGGCTTTCCATTAAAAATCTGTAGGCTCCAAACCCAAGCTGAGAAAACCCTGATGGCATCATTATGGGTATCTTCTAAAAGTTTAAAGTTCAGACTTAAAGCTCCCCCCATGAGCCACAGAAGACATTATACAACTGTTTTCACAGGTTGAGTATTAGTTGAGAAAGGTATTCCCTCATTTGGTGTTTAGATGATGGTCAGACCAAATCTCTAATAGGTTTTATTTGGATTGAGATCTAGTGACTGTAAGAGCCACTCTATACTATTTACATCATTTTTATACTTATGTACACTATGGAAGCATCTTCATATATTATGTCTTTCCATCTGTTTATTAGGGTTTATCACCCGTCTGTATATATGAAGAAGATTATCCGAAGATCAGGTTTTTTCCATGATGATACTTAACACAGCTTGTGGGCTATCAGTGGGAGATGTTCACTCAGATTCTTTTATTCAGGAACATCTGGGAGCATTTGGAGAGCATTTGGAGCCCTGGGCAGTGACCTACAGGGCAACAGTTCTGCTTCTCCTTGTAGTCCTCAGCCCGCGGCCTCAACATCACCGTTCACCTCTCGCCATTTACAGAAAAAACAATCATATCTGTTTTACTGTTTCTTACACTCTGATAAACATGATGACAATGAGGTTAGTTACAATAAATGGACCTGAGGATTATGTGATTTTTTTTTTATCATTCCATTTTATTATTCAGTACCAATTATATCAATGGACTGTAATGCACTAGCAGCCTGCACAGCACGCTGGAGCCCTCTGGGCTTCTTTAATATTAGCTGCTTGTGTCGACAGTGAGGCTATTGTGTGTCAACTGCTCTGCAATGTGTGGATGGTGCTTACCCTCTATAATATTGGTTTACATCCACTATCAACATAGGGCATAACACACATTTCCCACTTGGATGATAGCCCGCACACATCACGTACCCAGCCTTTCATCCAAGGTAGCCTAAGGCTAAAGGAAAAGATGGTCTGAAATTTTTATGCGGAGCTAAACCAGTAAACTGTTAAAGCTGACTCTTCCTCTCAAAACATCCGAAAATCCCAGACGAGTCCCCACTCTGGTTTGAGATTGCGCTTGGGCAAATGATGCTTCATTACGCCGATCTCGAGGCATGACCATGGGCTAGAGGTTAATGTGTTAATGTGCTGACCTTGAGGTTTTTCACTGTCGGTCAGCAGACCTGTTCCAAATAGCTTCCGTGCACGCTAACACACCGGCAGTTTGGCAAGACATCTAGTCTCTCAACTTATGCAGTCACAGGGGGGATGTCAGAGTGCACAGACAAATTACCCTGATCACAGGAAGCCGAGGCCCGGGCGCTCCAGCTTAGAGTCAACATGAATAGGATGTCCTTTCTCTAATTAGGTAGGAACCCATCACATGTACTTCTAGCACACTGAAACACCTTGGCTGAAGAGGCAAAGCCACCCTTAGAGCGCCAGTTAAAGAGTCTAATCTACAAAACCCAGTCATGTGAGAAGTTTGGGTTGAGAATGACTCTAAAAAGGGAGCCTCAAAAGAGCTATTGTACATCATGAAAGTCTGGGGCACTTTCCAGCTCACTCTCCTTTGAAAAACTCACCTTATTATCTAAGTAGACCCCTTGTCTCTGTGAAAGCCACCCGTTTATTTTCACACTATTGGCTCATGATGCGCAAAGTCACTCATCTTTAGACACCTACGCTCCAGACAAGCAGTTGCCATTAATGATTACCTGCCATGCCTCGGCTGGGAGATGAGCCTAATTAATTATACATGTAAACCAGGTCTTATTTTAAACTGAATTTTCCACTGAATGATACAGGTGTCACTCAAAGCTTGGGAGTCGCAGCCAAGTCGGCGAGCATGAGTCGCTGTCATACTTTTGGCTGCGGAGGAAGGCGGAGGCAAGTGCGTGGAAAGTATAACGCACATTTGTCATCTCTGAAATTGCGATTGGATGAGGGACGAGTCATATTAGTCCTCATTCGAGAGGAGAGGAGGAAGGAGTCTTGAAAAATGGGGACTCCCCTTCTTATAATACAGTCAGCATAGTTGCACCAAAATTGCATTTCTCTTCTTGACAGTTACAAAAGTGTAGGAATTTTCTCATTCTGTACATCAAGCCTCATTTTTCTTTAAAGAAAAAAAACTTACTTTTCTCCTTAACAAAGAATAATACTTTGCTTTTTAATATCTTCTCCTATAAAAATACTTTATATTTTCCATATAGTCACCATTTCTCATGAGAAAAAGACAAATTTACAAGTAGTGCTGAAATGATACATCGATTTGTTGACTGATAGAAAACATTTTGGTATTAACGGTTTAAGTTATCACTATTTTACGACATTCTATAGACCTAAAAATACTTTGAAGTTATTGTAAGTTGATTAATTGAAAAATAATCATCAGATTTCATCATTCATTGCAGCCCAGTACAATAAGATTTTCAGCGGTATTGCAGCTACTTACCGCATGATGACATCTCTTTCACCCTCCCACACACAGCCATGGAAGTTGCACAGCTGACAGTGAATACAGATGTAATCTTTCAACTCTGACATACTAGTTGCTTGATACTATGCTGGTGACAGACTGCAGCGGTATTGCCCGTGTCCCTCCCATATTCACAAACCAGTCTTACTCTCACCCCGTGTCATTCCCTCCATCCCTCATATCTGTCTCTCTAACAATACCATGGCCTCTCTCTAGATACTTCATTATGATGACAGACACCAGGCCAACAGGCACAGTCAGTGTTTGTGTGTGTTTGTCCAGCAGAAGGGAGGCCAGAAATGTCCCAGCAACCCACTTTCCTCCTTTTATTCATTGACCCCTCTTTCACCTGGCATTAAAATGCATCATTGAAATCAGAAGAAGCAAAAAAAAAAAGAGAGAGAGCAATGTGTTGGTGTAGAAGCACCCAAGAGGCGCTGAAGATTTGATGAGCCAAGCCTCTCTGGAGGTACTCCCAAACATATTTGGTCATATTAACAACAAAGTGTAAATGTACTCCGTCAGGGGAGACAGAATGCGGTCAGAGGAGAGTGGCGCACAAAATCAGATGCTTATTAAAATATATAAGGCAAGAGCTTCGGTGTTGATCCCATTGCAGGAATAATTTATAGGGAGTAAAACCCTATAAATTAATCAACTTAAGATGATACCCCCATGGGGAGCAATAGACAGGGTCTTAACACTGTTGATGGTGAAGTGTTAGAGGATTGTAGCAGCACACGAGCTAAAATGACAGCACGGATATGTATCACTTTGACAAATTAAAATACAATCTGACAGGCAAAATTGTTCCAGACTAGATGACAGATGTGTTCTCTCGCTGACAAAATCAGAGACGGGGATGATCTTCTTGATTTAACTTAAAGTCAGAGCTTCATTTTCTTTATTGAATTCTTTTAAGATTCAATCAGGAGGCGCAGCAAATCAAGCATGCAGCAGTCAGACATGTTGTTAAAAATAACTGTCAGTGAGTTTAATGTAATTTTTCATGTGAGTGTGAAAAGAAGTTATATGCATTGGTAATTAGACAAGGTATAAAGAAATCTGGTTAAAAAAAACTGGAAGAAACATGGTGTTTATAGCTCAGTTTGACTTATTGGTGGTATCAAATAAGAGTGAACTGGCTGGTGTACTAAAGCAAATCTAAAACCATCCATCGTCAATCCAAATTCCTCTGGATAGAGCTTCACTGTTCACTGCTGTTCAGGAGACAGTTTGTATTAAATGTTCAGGTTTTGGGGCATTTTATGGTACATCGGCTCGAGAAGGCTCAGCGGTTACCACTGCGCTTCACAGCAGGAAAGACCTGGGTTCAAACCCCACTGGGGCCTTTCTGAGTAGGTTTGCGTGTTCTTCCTATGCTTATGTGGATTTCCTCTGGCTGCTCCAGTTTCCTCCCACATCAAAAGATATGTTCTGAAAATACACTTCACTATGGCGCTGGTCTTGGATCAGGAGTTATTCACTGAAAATGTTGATTAATCTAAATGTAGAGGACTAATTCCAGATATGAGTGAAATGTTTTTGTCTAAAATTTGATTAGATTTAGGCCGAGAAGACAACATGAAAATCTGTGCTGTAAAACCTGGTGTAATCTGACACGATCAAATGTTCAAATGTCGACACAGTCCTGAAATTAGACATGAATTAGTTGCAGGTGTAAAAGAGGCCAGTTTTCATTAGGCTAGATCACACTGCAAACACTTGATTTATTCTTGGGGAGTGAAGTAAATCCACAGCAACCTTTCGCTTGAAGTTTAACTTCGGTGAACTTTGACCGCCGAGTTTGTGGTGTTGATCAGTTTACAGCGCTGACCTTTGAGAGAATGGAGAGGGAAAAGGGGGGAAGCTATCATAATTTACTAGCTGTACAGCACCAAACACTGTATAGTGTATAGTATAGCTATGAGACAGGAGTTGATGGTACAATCACGTATTTTGAATAAACTTTGAGAACTTATTGTCTGCAAACCAAAAGTTATCAACTTCGCCAGCTTGTTCTCTGAGGGTTTTTTTTCCATCTTCTATAAAACTCTTTGATGTGAATGTTGTACAATCCTGAGAATAAAATGCTAGGAGGAGCACACAACGCAGTAAAGTGACAGTAAAAAAAAAAAAAGCTTGGAGAGCTTTTGTGACTGAATAGCGCCATCCTGTTCCCGCTTGACTAGTGTGTAAGTGGTTAGCTCTCCACTTCACCAACTAGTCCTGTGAGTAGTCACTACATCATTACACTTAATAGAACCAAATATTTGTGAAGATGTGCTGATGAATTTCATTTCACATTAAAGAATATGTATACATTCAGAACATCATATAAACATCAGTATTTATGCTTTAACATATCCAAACATTCACTGAGAGTGAAAAGAGATTTTTCAAAAAGGTCTTTTTCTTCACAATATGCAAAATGGTACACTTCAAAAATGTATGGCAACTCACTGAATACAAATTTTTCTGTGACTATTTGTAACTGGTTATCTCCGCAGTTGCAATTCTATGCCAAACACATCCCTAACTGCTGCTATTTATCTGAAAAAAAAAAACACTAAACTGCTCTTATGTGAACAGCAATGTCATCCTCAGTGTTTTGGAGGCAGAGACAGACTCCCCCAGAGAAGGTCAGTGGCTACGCTGTCCACCATCAGGGGGTCTCTTTGTTCTCTGATAGCTCCCGTGTTCTTGGCGTTAATCGCTTAATTAACTGCACTTTCTGCAATTCAATTAAAGGGAGCCGTAATGGTGTACAAAGTGTGGAACAGCGTTGACCCTTGAGGCAATCCACAGTCCCTTGACAATTATCTGGCCTTCTACTAGAACTGTCTGAGGGGGCAAAGGATTATTATGGGAGCTCTTTATGGAACCGTGTAGTAGGCAATACAGCTGCACGGAAATAATGTTCATGTGGATTGAGTTACTTGTGACTGTGATTAAATCAGTTAGATGGATTCTCAGCTTCATGAATAATTCTCTTTTGACTGAGTTGTATAAATTATGTGTCAAAACTTGTCTGTTACGTCCATTTTTAATTTCATATCCTGTTCCCTGACTGACAGGTGGACAGCTGAAAGGTGCCATTATTTCTATAACTACTGTACTGTGAAACTGTTGCAGTTTTTATGTGTCTGAACAGTTTGAACTATAACCTGGAGTCTTGGCTAGCTCATATGATATTCATTGAAAGTGCTCAGCAGTTTTCAGCCGGAAAATAATAAAAAAAAATCGTGGATTGGGTTCATTTGAGGTAAACTCTTTTGAGTGCCTCTTTGCATTATCCTTGATAGTTTGTAATTACATGCAAGCAAACTAATCTTAAATGCTACTGAACTGTGGGTGTAAAATGAGAAATTAAAGGGCAATATCATCAACCTCTTTGCACATTGTTTACGTGCAAGCTAATCTGAGAGAAAATGATTGGACTGTCTGATGGAGATGGGGCCAAGACAAGTAGACATGTTTTTGTGTGTCTCCCCATGTCAGTCTGACCCTTTTTTGGCTCTCATCATTAAACTGCATATGCAGCAAAGTTCCCCTCCCATAATGTACCTCTTCTGGAGTTAATTAATGGCCTAATTATGTGAACTCATTAGTGATGAACTGTAAGTCTCTGATTTCATCTACTCATTAGCCGACAATATTCATAATTAGTGGCATTAGGACGATTATGGCAAAGGCAGGTTGGCCAGCATCAGCTCTCATTCAGTGCTGTGGGCATCCTGCTGTGCAGGCAGTGAGGTCTGTTATTGACTTCATAAATCAGACTGATGGGTATTAAAGCTTTTAAAAAATGAGAATGTGTGAGGAAAAAGGTGTGTTGTTCCCACCGCCAAGGTCAGTGTAGGTCAGATCACTTACCATGAAAAAGATCACATCATCAATAAAAATGCAGCATGCAAGAAGGCCAGCGTCTCAGTGTTGCTGGTTGTCTCAGCACACACTAAACAACATTCTCCAGGGAACTGGTATCATAGTCATTAGCAGGCAAGCAATTGTTCAGATGTCAACACCGCTCAACTCTGTTTTCCTGTGCCGTGCTTTTTCCTCATGGCTTTCAATTCCTCACAAAAATACAATGTCCATATTCATAATCAGAGAGGCTTTTTAATTTGAGGCATTTTTCATTCTACTTATTATCTTGTATTACAAACTGGGCACGCAGAGAGAAAAGAATGCAACTGAACAACAATGAGGACGAGTTTATTTATTTAAATCACCATTAATCATGCAGAGCTAAATAATAAGGCTGCGTGGTAATTAATCACAAATCTGTGTTGAAACATCCTTTCAAATGTTTATTATGCTGAACGTTGTTTCAGTGATTGTAATTTGAGTGCGCTCCAGTCAGAAACCGAGTATGTCTACACAAGAGGAATGGTGCGTGTGAAAACAGCAATGAGTGTGTTAATTACCACACCGGACCGGCCTGACAGCTGCTCGCCATGGCACATGTTTTGATTTATGACGGCAGCTAAGGGAAGACACAAAACTGTTTTACTTCTGTTTTCCATCATCTAGAAAGAAATAGGAGGTGAGTGGATGGTTCATCGCTTGATTAATTTCTCCTGCATTCGTTACATGCATGGATATAAAACTGCAATAGGATATGCTCCAGCAAGTGTGTCTGCTAATGAAGAAACTGTTAAAGAAAGTTCCACAGTGCAACCGAAAAAGAGTAGAGTTCAATGTGAATAGGTTTACTGTGCATAAAGACATACAGAGCAAACCGAGGCCTTAAAGAAAAACGTGATGCAAAATCATGAAACCTCATATTATATACTTTTCATAACAGCTCCTATTGTGGAGCTTATTTTCTAGACTCCACCTCATTTTTTAATTATATTCAACCATCTGGTCATTATTTCCAAGTTCATAAGTGACCTCGACACTTTGGTGATAATACAAGTGTGACTTATCTTAGAAATTACTGCCTCAGCATCTTCCACCTTTTTCTCACACTGAAAATGGACCTGGCAGCCTTTAATCATTTCACACAGAAAACCAAATTGCTATACCGCAGGTTAGCCTTCTTGCTAACTCCCTGGGAACTGTCTCTTATTGGCATAATGCTATCTTTGCACTCTCACTGGGACATTCGTTTGATCATGGAAAGGCAGTTTTCCACCACATGGTTTTCATATCACCTTCTTTGTGCACCCTCAGTTTGCTGTCATTGAACTGAAACACATATCCTACTTTCTTATTTTCTTTCTTTTTATGAAGTAAATGACATGAAATGGCATGTGCACTTCCTGTGTTTGTAGCCAGGCATATATAACATCACACTATTACTAGGAAAGAGCCAGTGCTAAGTCAGCCTGTAAAGGAGTTAGCAAATTTATGAATTTGCCATCAAAAAGATTGAATTTTCAATATCTTAAACTAGATACATAAATAATAGGACAACATTTAATTGAAAAGAACACAATAATTATAACTTAGATACTTTAATGCAGTATTTATTGATTTTTTTGTCCATTTGGGGGCAGCGAAACAACTTATATACACATTATTGACATATCATCATCAGTACAAAGTTGTTCTGGCAAATGTTTTAGCAAACAGCAGACACAGAGCAACATAAGCATTCATTTGGTGTTGTGTGTCTGGCCACCCAGTGAATTTAATTCCACCATTCACTTGCATTTCACCTCCAATTTGACCTTGAACAAGTCTTGAGTTGCTTAATGCTCCACTATGTTTACAGCTAGTCTCTAACTTTATCTTTTCAGTGCTTGGCAAGTAATGTACACTGGGTTTATTAGAGATTCTTTGCTAAAAGCTGCCTATTGCAACTGGAAACGAGCTTGATGAGAGCAGTGAGACTGAACCAAAACAGTTAAGTTGTGGGCAGTAAAACTGAAACAATGCTAAAATGCAGTGTCAAGAGGCAATTCTCTTGATTCACTGTTAATATAATAATATTGATGAATGCAACTTTAAGATTTTGCAACAAAGTCCATTGCAGTCTGTTCCTTAAAACAATTAGCTGTCATAAATGTACTTTTTTAGACCACATAAAAGTGCCAAAATCACAGGAATTTCAAGGGGTATTTAATTCTGTATTTTACCTCACAAAAATAAGCATCAAATGTCTTGAACATGGATCTTTTATAAACTAAGTTTTATAACTAATCCATATCTCTCACTTTTGAATTTTATGACTAAAGACAGGCCTGCTTCATTGACAAAGGTCAGCAAGAATAACAGGAACAGCTAATGTCAGACAGGTTCACCCGCTCCTCCGCTCTCCTCTGACATGTCTTTGAGCAGACAGTCTTACTTTGCACTTGAGGTCTTTTTAGGTTAGAGCGACTGAAAGGTCCAGCACTACACTCCTGTCACCACCCTGGTCTTAATCAGTGTGCCTCCTGTGGCTGTACTAAAAAATCAGGCTGTCTAGGCTGGCGATGATTGGATGTCGCCATTGTGAGTTCCTGCAGTGTTCTCAGAAAGACCTCAGGCATAGACGGCTTCTCACAATCTCGGGGGGCAATGTGAGGAAGGCGAGCTGTAAATAAGCTGGTGTTGACAAGCAGCTAAATCTTAACCAAGTTCAGCTGTTTTAAAGAACTCATAATCACAAAATATTGTTCCTGGCATGCAGCAGTGAAATGAAATAGAATGGAAATAGATATGTTCATCCATGTGAATGACAGAAAGAAAGCTATTGAGATGCCAAAGAAGTCCCAATAAGAAATCAGTCTCTGCATTGTGTCCCAAGCTGATTTTAGAAGTCTGCAGCTGCCCCCACAGGCCATGAAATGAAAATGTGGACTCAACCAGTCAAAGCCTGTCTTCTTTATTCCCAGTTATTTCTCTCTTCATTGACTCTCTATAGCTTTCATAGCCAGAAGTGCCTCCTTTTTGGATAGTTATTCATAGGACCAGGACCTCTTCGATTATTCTCCAAGAAAATGCGAGCACGGCCGTTAATCCGGCCCCGGACCAAGATTAACTCTACTGCTGCCTCTAACTCTCCCTTTTGTTTGTTTGTCTATTTCACACATGCCCCCTTTGCTTATCTCCTGGAATGGTAAATGCCATTTGTTTTGTTCAAAGTAATTCAGGGTGTATTGGAGTGTGATTGTGTTGCTGAGAAGGGCTGCCAGGGCACAGATAAGCATGTCGGTAGTACATCCTCTCAGCTAAGGCTAGAGTCCAAGACCCTTATAGACCCCTATATTATGTATACGATGACAGATACGGCTGTCATATAAATGCATCAACCACACAGTAAAGCTGTCAGTTATGATTGGGTATTTGGATATTGGACATCTGCGTCCTTCTCCCAAGGGTGTCTTCAGTCTGCATACAAAGTTTTATAAGCTTACAGCAGGAGAATTAACTTTTCTTATACTATTTATTCTTTGTTTAGAGGGAAGACAGGGTTCCTTTCCTTTCCCTTGTTTTCATTTGACTTTTTGAAATTTTACTAGACTTAGTTAAGAAAAGCCATGTTAACTTTTTTGCAATTACATAAAGTACTTCTTGTCTAAAATAGATTTCCAATTCGATCAGAACTTTGCTCATTCACTATCCATTAAAGACCATCACCACCAATTACTTGATAATATCTTAAGAATTTTATATGTGGGATGTGATGGGTGATCTGATCACGATATTTCTTTCATTATCAAACTGTGGGAGATATTTTTTTTGCAAAATATATTATAATCTATTAAGTCTAGAAAGAGACGTAAAGTGTCACTGGTCACTTTGTCTCTGTAAACCAGTCACACATGTCCATATAATCGATCAAACACGGCATCTAAACGTGTCGAAAGTAGTAGTTGTGATAACAAGCCCACATCATGTAGCACATCCTAACACAGGCCGGAGGTTCGCTCTCATTCAGGTGAAAAATGACTTCATCTGCGAGCCGCCTTATCTTCCTCACTTGTGACCTGCACTCACTCCCCAAACTAATTTACAGAAACATCCCATCATCTGCCCTCTGCACTGGAGAGACAGAGAGAGTGAAGAGAAGATACTTGTTATAAAAGGCACAGTTATAGTTCAGTGGACCTTTATTGGCCCGTTGAAGGTTTCCAATTCATTTTCAACATAGAGTGACTTGTCTAAGTAGATACATCATGATACCAATTGCTCCCTTTCATTGTGGTGCTACCTACAATACAAAGCCTGGCTAATAGTGCACATCCGATACGATTAGATGAGAATAAATGAACAATCACTCTACATACATCTATTTAACAGTAAAGCCTAGAGGCTTGGTTTTTATATCCATAAATAGTTTCTTCTTGTAGTATGTTCAGCCAGTACTGATCAATGAAAAAACTGATAAGGGCTGTTTCAAGGTTTCCAAAGAATTCCTTGGAGGCCCTGGGTTGACCTTTTGAGATGAACTTGTGATCATCCAAGTCTTCAGTTGGTTGACCAGCAGAGGTAGACCTGAAGGGTTTGATCTTTCAATCAATATGTCAATTCTGCACAATGGCAATCAAAAAGTGGTTCAATATACTAATACACCATGTTTCACCATGTTTCTTTCTTAGCTTAGCTACAATTTCTGTTTATGTTTATGTGTTTTTAGGGGGGAGCCAGGGAGATTGGCACATGCATTGGCATTGTCATTTGACAGCAGAATTTAGCATTTTGTTATTGTGTATGTGTATGTTTTCCTTCATTTGTTAGTGTTTGCGGACCTTTTTGTCACCCACCTGGTTTTATCTTCCCTGAATGAACTTACCTTATGTTTGTTAGACATTTTTTGTCCATGCTAGGCTGTAATACAACATTTCCATTCCATTTCCATGTTTGGCTATCTTCTGCAGGCTGTCTACCCATTAGACTATCTTAACAACCCATGAACATGTGCATCCATAGAGAGGAAGAAGATAAAACTGAAAGAGGAATGCAAAAAACTGTACCTCAATATGGGGAAAAAAATCTGAAAAGTCTGAAATTGCAGAAATTGTACTCAGGTTTTGACATGCACTCACTTGCACAACAACAAGATGGAGGAAACATGGCAGCATACAGACTGAAATAATATAGATAATGTAGAGTTTTAATGGAGACTGGTCGTCACAATGTACTGCTCAGGTCAGAATGTCATTGTAGTATATGCAGTGTATAACACATATGAATAGCATCCCTCCCATTGGTGAAAATAAGTTGTAATGGATTGAACCATGTGAGTCACACTATATTTTGAGGGGGAAGTGAAAATGTTAACATAATGCAAATTTCGGTTCAGTTGGCACAAGTTGTTAAAAAGTTCTAGGAATTGACCCAAGGTGTCTCGGAAGACGAAGAAGCCTTGGATTCCCAGAACAATCAGATCAGTTTGATTGCTCCAAAGCTTTTTCCCATTTCTTATACATTAAGATACTTGATTTACATTTCATTTGCATTAAACTGTATTACAGCAGCTTTCACCTCGTTTAAAAACGTATTCATTCTGGTCATGGGAGACAAGCTTCTGATTTTTCCATCCACTTGGCACAGAGTTGTTTTTTTCCTTACCCAGCGTCCCTCCAGGTTATCAGAGGCTTCATACTTCATAAGAACATTACTGTGAGTCAGCTGACATTGCAACTGAAACCGTGTGAGGGAATCAAAGGAAGGAGGCTGATGTGCTTCCAGGAGAGAGGGTGGGGGCGGGGGGGGGGGGGGCAGCCAACCTGAGCTCCAGATAACAAGGCTGATATGAGAGCTAAAGACCATTTTCAGGTTGACTGGTGTGGTTTTGTTCCGTTTCTGAGGTTTGAGGTAACTGTCACCCTCTTCTAGTGCCGAAAGCGACACAAGTCATCCCAGACAGCAGTGTTTTGCATGAATAGGCAAGCCGGGTTGCATCAGATGCAACACACCAGCTGGACAACGACCTCAACAGGACACACTCATGCCTCGTGATCTGCATCTCGGCATCGTCTGAGCCCGAGGGATCTGAAGCACTGCATTCATTGACTCAGGGCCACGGTTGTATTAATGCTGAATTTCCCCTTTTCCTCTGTTTGCTGCTTCAAAAACTTTCCCTTCAGGCTTGTTTAACATTATGTTGATCAAACTGCACCAGGCTCAATGGCACTGAATAATGTTTTGGCGAAAAGCGCCAGCACTTTTTGATGACTCAGTATGTGCTTTACTCCAAATATACTGAGTCAGCTGACTGTCAAAAATTAACCTTTGACTGTGCCCTGATGTCATTAGACCTTAATTTCACCGGTGAATACTTGATCTGCTGTGTTGCACCGGGTTGCATAAATGTCTCTGTAGGTGAAATCACATAGCTGTAAACACAGACCACTGCAACAGCACAAACCAAATTAGTTAGAGATGCAGCAGTGGAGAGGATTGGGGCTTGGGGGGGCGGCGGCTGTTTTGAGTTTAATCAATCATCCCCATTGAAATCTGAGTTTGGAGGAGGGGAGGAGAGTAGCGGTAGAAGGTGGGGATGTGGGTTGTTTTGCGAAGCAAAGGAATCCCATTTTTTTCTCTTAAGGGGCTGTGTTGAGCCAGCTCATTTTTCACCTGGGTGCGGCTCATTCGTTCATTAGGCAGAGAGATAGGGGTGTATATGGCGGATCTGCGGAGCTGCTTCATTACTCTCTGAAGCCTGGCGAGATCGGACAACGATGTAGAATATTTAACCCCCTCCTTCCTCCCCCGCCCCACCATTGCCGGCGAATGATGTGTGTTCAACAGGACTTGAGTTCCTGCTCATTATAGAGGCATGATCATAACTCAACGAAGGGTGCTCGCTACATGCTGAGAGAGCAGCACTTGCAAAGGCAAAGAGATGCTGATCCAGTGAAGGCACTGCTGCCCTGGAGATGGAAAATGAGAGATGTGGCTCTGACTGATATGTTGATAGCTGAGGAAGATAGAGCACCTTTCTATAACAGCACATCTCTACTGAAATGTTCTTTTCTACCCTCCTACCCTTTTCAACACATATGTTAAGGTTGGATTTGATCCCAGAGTATTATAAAAATGGGTGACTATACTTTCCAATGTATTCAGTCGGTATTGATTACTGCACCAAGACAGCTTTATTACTTATGCATTCCATGGTCAAAGGTCTCTGGATTAGCCTCCGGTGTATTAGAGCCATGAACATGGCTGAGAGGTGTCTATTAGACATACCTCATCATCCATTAACAGAGGGTAATATGGTTGCAGTTATTGCCTCCTCTATTGACATATGGTCAGATTTCATACCGCAGTGTAATTTCCAAATGTTTACAGAAAAAAATGAATGCCACTTTACTTTGAAAAAGGAAAAAGAACATTATGACTAAATGTGATGAATAATAGATTTAACACACTGAAAGATGTAAATTTGGAAGGATAATTCTCATTTATAACAATTTAGGACTTATTTTTATAGCTCATTTCTAGCAATTATAGCAGTGGATTTCCTGAATGATTTGCCAAGATTTGGAAACACAGTCTGTTTGGGGTAATAAATATATGAGCTGCCAATCAGACGGGTTTGAAACACCCAACAGTTTAGATTACTTAATATTTATTTTGAAGTAAAATCAAAGTGAAGCCATTGGAAATGTTTTAATTCCCCATTTCACAGGAAAACACACAGTTTAGATACAAATTTATACAAATTTGTTCGCCTTTGTTTTCTCTTCCAAAAAAGTTTGGCTAACCTGGGGGTTTGTTCAAAACCTGTCTGATCTTCTGCCAGATTTTCAGCCATGCTGCTGTTCCCAGATCTCAAAGAATCCAATGAAGAATCTGATGATAGATAGGAATGATGACCAAAACTAAGACTGAAGTAAACCAGATTTATTCCCCAAATGGATATCCTTGGCAGCTTGTTCAGCACTATATCTTCTCCCCACTGACTGTGAGGACTTATGCTGATATGTATGTAGATGGCCGGTCTGAGTAGCTCAGCAACGCCTGCATATGAGCAGGGTGTCGGGGAGAAGCAGACATACGGCAGGACTGGTTGGCAACGTGTTGACATCTGTCATATTTGTTTGTTTATCTGGAACAAGGCAGCACCACGGGAGAGAGAGAGGGACACTCTCCAGAGAGTGACTGAGCGGAAGCCTACTCTCTATCTCAAGGGGGGAAGAGGGTCTGTTGTTGTATTATACAGACCTCATACCTGCACATATTGTATAGGCTGCATTGTAGAACGAATAAATACACACACACACACACACACACACACACACACACACACACACACACACCAAGAAATAAACACGTACTCCAAATCCACAACGGTGAGGCCAGGTTCACTTATTTCACAATAGGCTCTTTATCTCCTATTATCAGGTGATTTCTGGGAATTTTATCTCAAACCAAAGCGCTGCAATGATTTATCTCTATAGAGTGCCATGATAAATGATCCTCTGGTGTAAAAATACTATTTGTGTAATTGGATCATTCTTTGGCCTGCACTCTATAACTCCTCCGTCTGCTGCTGGTAGAGTTATGTGCCCTGGTGGCAGGTAATGTTTTTCATTATATGCCAGGCCAGTTTTATATATAGAAAATGGGTGGGAAGGGACTGCGTCTAGCCTGGAGCCATTTGCTTGGTTAGTCCCTGTAGGTGCATCCAATATTGATTGCTTGGGAGTAGAGTGCTCTATCCCCACAGAAAAGCAGCATATGTACTGTATGTGAGAAGTGGAGATACTGGGTGTTCTCGTCCAGCTAAATTTAGCAGGCGAAGCAACACCCATGATGACAACCTCCTAGCGGAGGTGCCATGAAATACTTTCATACCCTGTGGAGCTATGGAGACACATAAACATACACAACTACAACAAAAGCATCTGAGCGCACAACCAAAAACAAAGACTTGGGGCTTGCTTTCATCACATATTTAAAGTCTAATTGGTTTCAGTTGCTGAAAAAGCAATGCCCTCTACAGATACTTCAGAGCGTTTGGTGACAGGGTTGGTAAGGTGAATAAATTAAAGCGGGGAAACAGCACCTCCCAGGAAATGTTTGAAGCTGTTATGTAAAAGCTTCTGGTTGAGTTCAGGCATTTGATAGCAGCGCACTTCCCCAGATAAGACTTTTTCTGAGCCTCAAGAGAAAAATGTACCTGCATATTTATCTGTCCATTAGTCTCTGTCTCTCCCTCTCATCATCTCATCCTCTCCCATCTCCGGGTATCGGTTACACCGCAGAGCATAGTAAATATTTGAGATCTCTCCCTGCCAATGAATCAAGTCTCATTTCCAGAGTGGGTGGGCAAATTCTGGAGAAAAAAAAAAAATGACAGTGTTTATCTCCATTTTCAGAGCACCACTGAATGATGAGCACCCTCGCTCTGTAGTGCTCTAACAGATTAATTCACGTCAAAAGTTCCTGATTTGCATTCCAGAGGTTAACTCCGGCCTCATCCGATTTTCATTTTGAGCTATGATGAATCTGCTGAATAGTTTGGGTTTTTTTTCACCGCCTGTAAAGGTTGGATTAAATGAAAGAGCTGTGATTTTTTGAAGCCCTGATAGATTTTGGTAGTCAAAGTATGCTACATGGTTATTTCCGCACACAGCAAGTGATTTTTCTTATCAACACATTTCGCATGAAAATGATATTAATCATTCTCTTTTATATGCACTTATTCATCGGGAGAAAAGGCACAAATGAGACAAGTTTGTTAAGCCTGGTTGGCTCATCAGTGTTACAGAGCTTGAATAAGCAATATAAGGTTTTCAAAGTTAAGCATTGGACTCAACACACAATTTACTACTAGTTTTTTTGTGTTTGGGTGATAAAATTCCAGAAAGGTATCGGAATTTGAAGTGATTGTTTGTGACTATGATTTATCCTCTGGGAAATACTTTGCTCATTAGCCACCATGGCTGGAAGTGGATAAGCCCTGGCGTGAGATCAGTTTGGTACATACCAGTAATAAGGATGTTCAGTGGAAACTGACAGCAGAGCAGACTGAGGAAAAACCAGGAGTAATGCATCAAGTCAGAAAAAGTGTTTGGTCAGCAGGAATAAAACATCGCCAATTTTCTCTCCTCATTTTCTCCTCAAAAACCAGTTCAGGCAGCAAAATGTGTCATTAAGGAAAGCAGGGACTCTAAAGTTGTAAATCGCCCAGATTGTGCAAGGTGTTTAGACTGGGCAATTTAAGTGATTCAAAGTGGAACGAGGAAGACAGGAGGAAAACGGGCTCATCTGATAGTTACCTGGGGCATCAGCCAGGCTTCTGCCCACACAGGTAATTATAATTATGCAAATGAGGCACATAGTCAGGCCCTGGAACAAAAGCAATGCTACGTATGCAAACTGAAATCCTCCAACTGGTTCACCTGTACATTTAAATACATGCAGAAAAGCAGGTACACAGGCATTATCATGCTAATGCACCCAATAAAATAGGTTAATCGCCATTTCATTGCAATAAACAATATGGACAGCCGGTACAAACGGATGTATGGGGGGGAAATCATGAGTCTTTCCCAGGAATCACTCACTGAATGGCCAGCAATCTCCTAGCTCTTGTTCCCACGTCAGACTACTAGATTGCTTTAGCAGGAGCTTGAGGGGTGGAAGCGAAGATTAGGAGGAAAAAAGAGAAAGCTAAGAAGAGGTGATGAGTTTTGGATCTGAAGCTTGTGAGGCTCAGGTGATGAAAAAATGGTGTTCTCTCTAATTCATTAGCGAGCCAAGCAAGCTGCAATGAGGTGTGCTGCAGTGGCACAGTGGAGCACAATGGAGAAAGGAGTTTGAAGAGTGAACGTGCTGAACACAACATTCAGTCACAGTGCGAGTCTTTTATGAAGTATAGTGTTATAGAATATAGTGCTGAAGCAGGCCAATCACAGCCTAGCAGCTGAACTCGTTATCTCAAATAGTAATGTGCAATGTACCTATATAACCACCTTTTCACCACAGACATAACACAAAAAGCTTTCCATAGAGAGAGAGTTAAATTAAATAACAATCACAAAATAATTAAATTAAATAGTAATTTGTGGAACACAATATTTAAAATGATTGAGAACAGATATAGTCCCTGATGTCAGCAGTGTAATTACAATTCCATTTTAATCTACACTGCATATGGTGTTCCCATGCTGTTTTATTTCATTTAAGTGATATGTGTGAATTATGACAGCATTGATAACAGTGTGTCTATTTAATGGGTCACGTTTTGTGGTATTCTTGACGGTTGAAGTTGGACCACATCAAGCACATGTAGTTTCACATGCTGTCACTTTTTTTTTTTAAAAATTGAAAACTATCACAAAATACCTCCCAGTTAATTCAAACTCAACCCACATAGGCTTATCCTAAAGTATATTGCATAACAGACTTTCTTCCATTCATTCACAGTGCCTCTGCTGCCTCACAAGACAAGACAAGCTTACATTTCTGTAGGACAGTTGCATTCAAACAGCCGTAACCTTTAACCTTTAATGATTTTGAATCTAAAATGCTTCCTTACATTATTTCTCACTCAGTTTAGTGTCAAGATTGTAAAACACTGTAAAACACGACTAGCTAGTTAGCAGAGAGAACAACACGGTGCTTCTGTTACCTCACTTGAGTGACAAACTAACTTTACTGTAAGACAGTTGCATTCAAACAGCCTTACCTTTATCCACCGTTTTTTCAACTATGGTTTCAAATCCAAAATGCTTCCTTACATTACTTCTCACACAATTTGGTGTTAAGATTAACTGTTAAACATGACTAGCTAGTTAGCAAAGAGAACAACAATAGAACCAATCACAATGTTTGGTGCGGAGCAAACGGGGGTGAGGAACAACTGAGATGTACTCTCATCTGAAGAGAAAATGGTTTATTGTATATGGGGGTGCCAGGTAACGATAAAGAATGGAAGGGTTTGGGTTTTTCAGATTTCCATCTGCGAAGAGTAAACATGCTCAAAGACAGCTCTGGATTCAGAGTTCAACGTTTGTTGAAACAGAGACACTATGATTTTATAATCTGTGTCTGTGGTTTAAAAGTATTACAGCAGGTTACCAAGTTAGTTTAGTTGATGTTGGTAATGCTAAAGAGCTGAAGATTGTGTGTATCATCTGCAGTAAGTTCAGGCTATTTTTCATAGTTTCAGCATCATAACAGCTCTCTACATAAATTACACACACACATTCTACATTAATTAAACCCAAAAATCTTGTATTTCTGAACGTCTGTTTAAACTGAAATATTGTTATATTAATATTGTGTTCTTTTTTCTTTATCGGTTCAAATAAGAGAGGCCAAATGAGGTAGGTAAACAGTACCAGTTCAGCAACATATAGAAAGAGAATTGCTATAAAACTGTGGTATGTGGTATGACAGGGCCTGTAAAAGAACAAGCCTGGATGTCCTGCTGAACCTGAAACTAAGAACATGAGCTCCAGAATCCTCCCGAATCAGAGAGTCCAGAGGTACGGTATCTGTGGAGGGAGAATGAAGAGCTTAGAGCCCGGTGTGAAACCTACAGACAGAGGTAGACAGTTTAAGGGCTGAGAGGGATTATTATAAGGACAAGGTATCAAGTTCCTTATTGAAACAGAGAGAACAGATCAAGAATGGAAGAAAAAACAAGACATTTTCCTTTTACTTAGGATTGCCAAGTATTGCTGTTTTCATGTGGATTTTTACCCTATTTTCCCCACTCATGACAACGAGAAGGGTGATTTCAAAGACCAACCAGCTGTTTTTTAACTCTGCATAAAATAAGACATGGATTAAGCAACATAGATTTGGGGTTTCTGTTTTGGAGTGTCAGCTGCTTGTGTTTTAAGCTGTTTTCAATGAGATAGCGCCTGTGCTTGCTGAGCGCCTACGTTTCCTGATCTCGTGGTCAACTCCACACATACTGCATAGCCTGTGGTATTTAAGACAAGATTCAAGAACTGTATTGTGATTATTGACCGCACAGAGTTATTTACTGAGAGACCTTTTAACCTTAGGGCAAGAGCACAAACATGGTCTAACTATAAACATCACACGAGAATCCATCTTGTCAGGCTTCAAGTTCGATGAGGATTCTTGCGTGATCTTGCGAATCCAGCTGCCTTGCGAGGGAAGACGGTGATAGACAGATGGTTCATCCAATCACCTGCCAAGTATTTTTTGAAAGTGCCTGCCCTTTTCCAAATAGTTTCCAAGGACGATTTCTCAAATGGTTCTGTGTAACAAACCATCTGGTTCGTCAGATTACATCACAACACCCTCAAGGCTCTGATTGGTATTACACCCTATGGGTCCATCTCCTATGTCTCTAAAAAGTCGAAGGGGAGTGGGAGGGGGGAATATCTGATAAGAAGATCACAGCACAACCTGATTTTTATAATTACATCAAACAAGATGACTAGGTAATGGCTGACAGAGGTTTCCTTATAAGTGAAGAATTAGCAAAACATAGTGCGACTTTAGTCAAAGGCAGAGAGCATCTCCCAGGACTTGCGGTTGAGAGGGCTCGTCAGTTGTCTGCCTCGCGCATACATGTTGAGAGAGCAATAGAGCGAATCAAAATATTTGCCATTCTGAAAATCACCTGTCAGTGCTGCCTTGACCAATTTGAGGCCAAAGCTTATTAAATAATTTAGGAACTTCAAGAAATTGTAATTGGCGTTAAAAACTGAGCTTTATCATGTACTTTTGATTTTATGTTATAGGTTTTAAACTGTATATCATTGCTATGGCACCACAACTATGGCGAATTCTTCAGTTAATTTCTTTTAATGAGCTTCTTGTGCAATCACAATCTTATATCAGCCTTTGACCTTTTAGACCCAAAAGTTAACCGTCTCTTCATCTCATCCCAGAATACCATTTAGTCTCAGACAATTCATCGTGAGAGACATTCAAGACCAAAATCCCTGGCTTGGTCCAGACAACAAAATGGCATTCATGTGTTGGAATACATAAAGCATGGTTCATGTTCAGTGGTATATCTTAGTATCAGTACTATACTGTATATCATGATGCTGGGGTCAGGTGTAATGAGATGCTTACCTTTTCTCATATTACATCATATTAATCTTTGATTTCTGACTGATTTAGGGGAGACTTTAGATTGTTTCTGGCTGTGACTAACATATATCATCTGTGCTCCTGTGACCAGCATTTGTCTGCACTTGAGCATTGTACTGGTGGGTCTTTTTCAGCCATTGAGTGTCCATAAAAAATCCTGGGTCTCTAACTTGAAGGATCTCTGCTAGAGACAATTCCCTGTACTTATAGGGACACTTAATCTCTACCACAGCATCTCCATGGCAATCACAGGTTGAGATCCCATCAGGTGAGGCTGCCAAGAATATATATTGTTGGTAGACCACAAGGCCTACAATTTTCAAAACAAACTTAGAATACAGATGCTTATAAAATTCCTTGCAGTATCTTCATGCTCTATAACCCACTTTACAGATGGCGCATGAGAAACGTTGTATGAGTCATATTCTTGGATGACCTTAACAGCAGTAGCATCCTTACCACTTAACACTTTGTGAATGTGACTTGTTGTCACCCGTCCTTTCCTGTTCTTATTCCATAGTGTGGAGCTTGACTGGCCAACAGTTGCTTGGGAAAGGTTGGTCACCTGCTGGCTGTTGGGGACTGCATCTTGAACAATATCCTGTACAATATCCTGTCCATAATAACTGCTTGCATTCCCTACCCTTACTAGTCTGTGGGGTGGCAGTGGGTAAAGGTCCTCTTGTCTCAGATGCTGCGTCACTGTCATCCCTTATTAAAGCTGCTACTGAAGGAAGAATGTGTTTAAGTTCAGCAAGAGCTTTCTTCTTTTCTTCATCTGATAGCCCTGGTGACTTTTTTTTCAATGGTGGGTAACAGATGTACCATGTTTTGTGTGTGATAAGTCTAAGTGTTCTGCGGGGCAACTAGGAGTACATCCATCATACACCTTCCACGCACATTTCAAATCTATGCAAGAGATTTCCTTGTATGTTCCATATGTGCCTTCAACACGCAAACAGAAGAGCGGCAATGTGGCTGCAGGCCTCTCCTAAGCCTGCCACACATGTGCAATGACTAGCTATAACATAACCATGTTTACTGTCTAAACACAGCCAAGCATGGTAAGGTGGCGTCAAGTGTGAATGTAACTGTGCTGTCTGTTGAGATGTTATGCTACTTTATATTGTTCACATGGCCAGAAAGATAATTGTATGCATCCAGTGACTTGCAGGCATGCAATGCCTCTCCACTTAAGGGACCTTGAGAGTTTATAAGGTAGTTATAAATGTCATGGAGTAGACAGGGAGGCAGCTTAACAAGGTCAGTGTAGCACCCATCACTTAGATTGTAGGGGTCAGGAAGATTAACAATATTATCACCCAAATGGAGCTTCAATTTTTGTAACTATTGGTCATTATCTGTTACTTAGAATGACAGCATAATTGGACAACTGACATGCCTGTCCACTCATATTGCCAATCAAACACCCCTCCCTTTAACTGTGGTCCTCTCCTCTGGTTTGTCTACCAGCCTGTCACATCCTACACCATCATGTTCTTTCTTCTTCTTTCCTGTTTTGTCTTTGTCCATCTTGTCACTCCGCCTTTGGATCCTGTCCCCTTTTTCTCTTTCTCTTCTGGGTTGAATCTGTTTCACTTTACCTTACAGCCTTTCATGCACTGTTGAATGAAATTACACTGATTTATAATAGATAAAAATTAATTCAACATCTGGCAGCAGCATGTTGAATTTTTTTTTCATGATGTTATTTCAAAGTGTATACATCTCATTCATTTAAAATGCATGTCTGTTGCTTTCATATGTCATTGATAACAACACTTTCACTAATGTTAGTTTTGATACCTTATTTACTTGTTGGGCCAGACTAAAGAAAATGACAGCTTGAGTTTACCCAGAACTAGCAGTTAGTCCAACCGGCGGTGAGATGTCGCCGTTGGGTAAATTTGGTTTATCAAAGACACTAGCACAGCAGAAACATCAGATAGGTCGGACCACCATGTTTAACTATATATCTTTAAATGTTACAGTTATGGCTGAAAATGACAACAGAAATAAACAAGTTTACCGATTTCACTTCAATTCAAATCAGTCGCTAGTTGTCTAACAGGAAGTTACTGTTGTTGTCAGCGCAACGTCAAGGTCTATAGCATTGTTTACTGATGGGCAGCAGGGCGTGCCATGTTTCAGACAAACAGTGGAGTACAAAACGGTAAAAAACACTGAAATTTTTTAATTCAAACAGATCGTGTAATAACAATTATATTTTTTCCTATATTCTAACTATAGTTCCAATTTTAAATAAATAGTGACTGCCCTATTGCCTACTTACATCCCCTTGCCCCCAAAAGAACGACAATAGTCATTTTTCAGAGAAGACATTTTGACATTGCACAGTAGAAAGCACAGGTGTAAATAATGAAAATCATGATGTCTGGATACTGTTTAGCGTCTTAAGCGTCAGGGTCCTGATACTGAGCACATTGGCACACTGTCACACTGTCATGACTTACTGGGACACTTAAATAGAACAAAGCCATTGTAAATATTATTGCTACCACCTGTGCTTTTTCTACTATGACAAGTCTCACTATGATAACTGTGTATATTTCTTTAAACCCTGCAAGTAAGCGGCAAGCCTCTAATTAATAGTACAGTATTTTTTGCATTATTGAATGAATTCAATAAATGGAGCAACTCCAAATGAGCCTGCATTATTTTGTATATTTTCAAAAATATGGCCCAATATTTTTTTCATTCATAATAAATATAAATCTATTTCACTGTATTCCCAAGAGGTTTGTGTTAGATGGTTTTTACCATACAGCCTTGAGCTTACAGTACAATCTACACGATCTGCCCGCAGTTGACAAAACTGCTCTCCCACTGCCTTGCCTGTATTGCCTATAGCATATACATGCTGGCAGCCTGCCTGAGTAACCAGCCGAGTGCTAATGAGCCCATCTACTGTTAATTTAATTTAGAGCGTGGGCTCTTCCGTGGAGCTGCATCTCTGCTGCCTGGCTTAGCCGCTGCTCCCAGCTGCAGGGTGTTTAACCTGTGCACAGCTCCACCATATACTGTAGTGGTGCCCCACCTTAGCTGCAAGCACTCTACACATACACACACACACACTGTCTCTCCAGTCTCACACTTTACACCCTTGTATTTCCTCATAAATGCAAGAACATTGATTTGCACACTCAGATATTCATCAACAAGACCCTCCCCCCAACAAACACAACACACAGATGTCTACTGTACAAGAGCAAACATCATCAAGGGATCTCACACTTGTAATTCATTCATGAACTACTGTGTAATCTGCTTGTGTTCAGTTATCTCAGCGGAGATACACGAAAGAAAAGATGTTGAGAACGGTGTTTTATATTTAATAAGGCTGACTGTCTTATGCAGGGTCTTCAAAAGTAATGGTCCTTATCTACTGATCGTCTTGCTTATCGCTTTCATCGTGCCTTCAGCATCTGTCTGTGGATTGATGAATCACTGCCAAATCAGCAGAGGAGAATTCAATATGGGTCACCTTGAAAAATGACAACTGAGCTGAATGACAAAGCGAAGGTCAGAGTGTGAATCTACAGTATTGTAGAAAATGATAAGACTGTACAATTTAGTTATAATTTTATATCATATATATTGTGTTAGTCTTTCACCAAACAAGAAACCATGCAGCCAATACATTGTCTGACATAAAAATGGAGCTGCTTCTAATTGAAGAATGAAACAGAGACTGACTGCATCGCTTTAAAATAAGAAGAAAAAAAGGGGCGTTCAGTATTTACATAATTTCCAAGTCATTCCCAAAAGAACAGTAACACATCGCAGTTGTGGCGATGGGAAAACCATTTTCTCTCATTTCTGGCAGCAAGAAGCTGCTGTGACAGTTTACTCATACAAATGTTCTCCTTTGAGAAACGGGAAAGAGAAAAATCTTCAGCTCCTGAACAGCAACTTAATGATGACACAGTTTACTTCTGCAAATATGCTATTACTGAAACACCAACTTGATATTCCCTCTGAGGTGGCAAAATGTGTTACATTTGGTTGTGTTCTCAATCTAAATGCATTTATCTCTGCACTTAAATGAAACCACATGTCTTTATTTGCGGCTCCGTGGAAAACAAAGTTCTTCTGCTGTGACTGAGGTGAGATCCATCGCTTTAATCGAAAAGTAGGGATCAGATGTGCTTTGTCCTCCACTGCAGCACTACAAATCCTGGAGGTATGTGGTAAATCTTGCTTACAAGATTCACTGGAGACTTGGTGTTTATTGAAATTCTTTGGCAATGAATTTACCCCTTTGAACAGGGTTATTGTTGTTTTTCTTTCTTCTTCTTCTTCTTCTTCTTCTTTTAACTTGAGCTTAGATCAACAAGCTAAGCTAACGTCTATCTATCAAGACCTAAAAATAGTAACATTTCAGCCCTGTAACTGTAAAAAGGACTTACCACTTTGCCTGTTTCCAGACAATGCACTTTCACTTGAATATATGCGAAGAGAAGAAGAGACTTATGGAAATTGTCCATGCCTTCTGTCCTCACATCTTTCTTTTCTGATCTCTCCCTGGGGGCTGAACTGTTAACAAAGCCAGAGTGAATGCTGCTGAAGTGCAGAGAAAATGTTTATGTGCTAAATCCTTTTCGTCTTCCCTTTCTGTCCGTAATGCGGTTCAATTTGCCTAAACTTTACTCAGAGAAATTGGATGATTTCCATTTTGCTGTCGAGTGAAGAGCTCTGGGAACATGCCTGTGCTAATCTCCTCAGGATTCCCTCTGTTTAACCCAGCGCTCTGACATACTGATGAGGGGATTTCTCCTTTCTCTGCTGCGTTGAAATAAATATTCTCACCTGACATAAAAGGAATATACTGAGGATATGAAAAATTATTATTTATCCTTGTATCCATTCATTGCCACTAAAGCTAATCATGTTTTCAGTGCCAGTGTTCTGCCTTTAAATGTATTCTTCCTGATTTTCAACAGTCATAACGATTTATTAGGAGTTATTTATAGACACACAGCTGGCCTCATATGTACACTATGGTTTGGGCGAATTGATGAGCAATGTTGTGAGCTGTCAGCTAATGATTGTCAGAAGTGACATGTGTGGTCTTTCTTTGTTGGGTTTGACGCTGTTCAGCAAAGACAGGACCAACAATCCAAGCTAAGACATGTCCCCTAAAGGCTCCTGTGGTAGATAGTCGAGGGGGGAGGGACTGATAATGTCTGGCAAACACCCAGAGGCTTTGAATAAAAAGAGATAGATAAAAAGAGAAAGAGAGAGAGAATCCCACCCGTGACGAAAACAGCAGCTCGGGGCGTACATCCCTCACACGTCCAGCAGAGAATGAAACCGCGGTCGCCTGATTTGTGCCTAATAAAGTTGTCACATCCTATCAGGACTCACATCTACTACAGAAAACACAGGCCCCCAGTCAGTGCTAGTCAGGGGTGATCAGGGGTAGCCGGTAGTGGACAACACCTTGGAGTGATGGATGATGGGATAGATAGAGCGCTGCCTGATAGAAGGTGATACAGGTGAACAACGGACAGCCATTGCTGTTTCTGCTTGATTTAACAGGGGTTGTAAGCATCCAAGAATTATAGTGATGATGCCGGTGTCTTGGTAGCAACTTCATTACAGACTCTGTGAAAATACAAGTGACTTTTTTAGAGATCTGTCCACTTTCTTGGAGTGACAGAGAAGATTTCTTGCAATGTCTTTGCGCCTCCATGCCTCATAAAACCCACGCTCACCGTGACTGTAAGGTGAGTATGAATGTGGGTCACATCAGTGAGCTTCTGCTTGAAGACAGGTCCTGTCCTGTGCCTTGCTTATTTCCTCTTGCCCACGTTCCCATTATGGGAGGCAGTATCTACAGCATGACCTCTAGAGGGAGGCAGCGTGTGGAGTCACAGGGAGCAGCACATGTCTGCCCACAGAGGCCACATAGACCGGTACTCTTTAACAAAGACGAATCAGTCTCAGATTGTTCAGAGCACATGCCTGCCATACAAGATATTTAGAGAATCCGGCATTAGAGGTAACCATTTGTTGAAAATAAGACCCAGAGGGCTTTAGTTCTTAAAAGCCTGAGGTCCTTCTTAAGATCATTCAATCACAGCTTGTATATTTTCTGAGGCAGCCTTTTACAGAAAAGTAGTGATAGCAGTGTGTGAGAGTGTTGCTTTTCCACGTTAACTTTAATGTGCAGGTGTTTTTACAGGTGCTCGTCTCAACAACAAAAGTTAGAGTGGTTATGTTATCAACTATCTTGCATGACTGTCCATTGCCTCATGAAGTAATATTCCTTTATCTCTGCATTGCAGGCATCGACAGAGGTTTAATTTCTCTTGAGATTATGCTCCATAGCTTATGGGTCTATTGGATGGAAAATTATTTAAAACTAATGTTTCCTCTGCCCTCAGAACACAACACACTCTCCTACAGTTATCAGTTTTTATTACTTTTCTAAACTGCATTTTTTATTCCAGCCCTATAAATTCATCAAAAAGAGTTGTGGTTGAAGTCCCTTTATCAAAAGTTTTCAAATAGTGAATTTGAAAAAGCAGATGATGCTCACGCTCCCTTTCATAATACATTCCCAGTTTAGAAACCAAATTTGCTCCATATGCAATATCGGAGTACAACAGGCCAGCTGTGATTGAGAGGTTGGAGGTTTAAATCAATCATATGTGGCGTGTAACTCGGAGTCACAGAAATTGCTTTCATTTCTAAGTTGGTGATGGTACTTTTGCTTTATACCTCTGAAGGAACACAGATCTTAGCAACAAGTTCATTGCCAGTAAAAAGAAAAAAATGAAACCACATAATTGTACTTAGATTTTAAAAACTGTCTCTTTGAAGTACTCAAACATATTGAAAATATGCGTTTTATGCTTAGTTTTGGAGGGTTCTTGTACACTATTTTGAGTATATTTTAAAGCTGCGATCAATATTTTATATTAATAAGCAATTAAATGACCATTTGTCATATGAAAGGGGTTGTTTGCTGTGTAAATTTTGTGAGTTAAGAAAGTATCTTTCCTTTCAGAAAGAGAAATGCAATAAAATTATCCCAATATCTTCACACATTGATGTTTTTCTGTGGTAAAGAAAAATATTGGAGAGTTTTTGGACAGCTCCAAAAGATTTAAGTCTGACTTCCATGAGTGGTGTCTACTGTATATGTTCCAAAGTCCTGACAATCTTGGTGAAGCAGGTGGCTTAGTAATTGCTGTCTTAGCAAACAGAGCTGACATTTAGGGAGAGTCTCAATACATTCCCAGGATTGTGCTGAGGCTGTAGAGTCAGGATACCTTGGGTGTCTTACGACAGTCACAGCAGGCCTCACTAATCACATTACATTTAGCCGTGACAAAGACAAGGCCATGTACAACTGAGATAGATGGATTAAACCATTTTAGTAAGTATGGATTACCCTTCAGTACACTAATCAACTTGATGAGGATGGTCTCAAGAAATACTGTTGTGGGATAAAATGCGGAACACTGGTTGAGGAGATATGAAAATGTGTCTTTTTTCAAATATGAGCACAACATGCTTTTTTGGTTTATTGTTAATTGTGTGGGCTGAAAAAAATAAAACAAACAACTTCAAATCTGTCAGTCTCATTCACTATCTGTGTCTGTATAGCCTCCAGATTTCTCAATTATTATATATTCATATCAGCATTCTTCAGATCTCCTCTTTGATTTCACATTGTAGTCTGTTGATTGACACATATCACAATGTAATCATCAATTAAAAGTATGCCATAATAAAGTATAACATTGGTGTATTCTGTAGTGAACAAATCTCATGTGCAGAGTCAAACCAACAATGAATTGATTCTACTAACACGTACTGGCTGTGTAGACAAAGCCTGATAAAACTTATTACTTTGTGCCATAAAGCTCCATTGTGGTCCAAAATCTATTAAAAACACATCAACGACCCATCGGGTGACATGGTCCGTCATCAACATAAGCATGTTCATTGTAGTTAACTTTGAGTCAATCCCACATACACCATCCTGTTCCCATAATTAGACTTGCCACCAAATGTGTACTCATCCACTGATGAAAATAGTCCCCAACAGATGCACCGTTTATTCTTGTCTGAGTAACATTTGGTATAAACACAGTTTCCTGCTGCTTTTGGAAATTATTTAGCCTTTGATAAAAAAAATAAAAAAAACCCAATATATTTATTACTTGATTTATGTCCTCAGACAGGGTAGAGAATTGCAAAGTATTGAGAGACAGAAACACTATACACTGTGTATGTGATAATGTCATACAGACAGTGTAAAACAATTTCACCAAAGAAGGTACATAGGGCAGAATATAACTGGAAAACTGAATTTAATCTCTTGACTACTCCATATACTGCTGCCTCTTAAAATCTATAAACACATCACAAGTTTTATGAGTTCATTGAGTGTTTTGCTTGTCAGATGTTAATCTAAGTAATTCGTCATTACAGCTGTCAGATCAATTTAATGTAGCAAAGTAAAAGGTACAGTATTGTCCTCATAAATGTCTCAAAACCTCTGCTGGACATCATTTAATGTGTCCTCCTCATTCATGAACATTTACTAACACTAAATGTACCCTTTCAAGTTTAAAGAATGAATTATAATCTCCCAGCGAGGAGAACAGACTGTTCCAATCCTCATAAAAAAGATTTTATTTGATCTGTGGTAAAAGAAAAAAAAAAGACTGCAGAGGTTATGTCTGTTAATTATATCAATACAAAATCACCTGTGAGGGCTGAATGTCCTTGTAGTTACAGAGAACTACATCTGCACTGACTATTAGGTACTGTCCTCTGAAATGTTTTTGAATATCTGGGGGAGGAGAGAGTGTGTTTTAGTCGAGCCCCCCTCTGGACTTTTTAATGGACAAAGTTGCATATTGTCATTCTGTTGCCTCAGCGTTCCTAATAGACTGAAAAATGGAGCTGCCATGCTGTCACGCCTATGGCAAGATTACTTTAACATTTCTGTCAGGCAGAAACTTTTTTTCTCTCTCTGGCGTCCATACATAAAAAGAAATCATATTGTGCTATAACAGCTGCTTACGTTTGCCACGGTTACAGTTGTGATATGTAGACTGCACATGTGTATTTTAAATGTTCACTACAAATAATAAAATATATGTCCAGGTATGAGTATTCTTAACTGATTATCAAAATAATTATTAATTTTCAAATCAAGTAATGGTCATTATAGAGGTAGGTTTTACGATATGTATATATGTAATGAGATACTAAAGCAGTAACTAATATGATGCCCAAAGAACATTAGTATGCACACATCATTATTACAGGCATGAATAGCTGGACAGCAGTTGATTTAAGCCACATATGAACTTGCGATTCTGGGATTCATTTCAGTCATATATGCCACATTAGCATAACAAGCGGGAGAAACGTGGCCAGTAATCATCTGCGTTCTTATTACTATTTCCGTGTAAAACCTGCAACATACACTAGTAGCACAGTTTATTACTATCACATAAAAGGATTTTAATACTTGTGTTTCCGCTGCTCAGCTTGTAATATGTGTATGTGTGTGTGTGAGGAAGGTGAAAGGTGGGAGATGGCATGTTGTAAAGGGGAGCTATATGGGAAGGAGGATGGGAGAGTGGTTGAATCTCATTAGAGGCATTTTTATTGTCATCTGCCATATTGAATTTTCTGTAAAACGATGTCTTTTATTGTCCTCTTAATCCTCTGGACAGATTGGTTTTTCCAGGGGGCCGCTGATTTCATATAATGATAGCACCACACAACTGAGCTGAGAGGATGTATACAGTTGGCTCCACTGGGAGCTAGGGGCAGGAAATGACCGGAAATAGCAGATGTGGGAGGCTCCAGTGGCGAAGCTATGGCAAAAAGCCATTTGCCTTTGAACTTGTTGCTCTGCCCTTGATCCTTTCCAGGTCAAAGTAATAACTGTTTTTTCTTCCTCCCTCTCTCTTGCTGTGTTGTCTTTCTGCAGCCGATTTTCTATTTATCAAAGGACTGATTGAGCAGTTCTTCAAATGGCGGCTAAGGAGATGGCCCTGAAAGTGCAGATTGCTTTAAACAGGTGCTGCATTGGTTGCCTCTGTTGCCCCGAGTGCCTTGAAAATAATGATGCACAAGCTGTGCTCAGCTAAAACATCAGTCATAAGGGCCACTGGCTCTTTGAGACCATCTCCCACTCTCTAATACATATACATGTGAATGGGTACTTCAGTGATCTCATCCCGGGAGGTCAAAGTGCAGGTTCAGCATCAGGAGCTGAAGACATTCAGTGTCTTGTTCAAGAATGTAATAGCAAAATGGGCTGTCACACGGGCTTACATCCAGGTCAACTGACAAAAAGATACGACCTATCCACTAAGCCAACATGCAACTCCCAACACATGAAATAATCATTACACTGACTCAACTATTCTCTCAGTTGTTTTGCTCGTTTAGCACCCATGCTTCCAGGTTGACATGACACCAATAAAACTTCAAAATAATGTACTTTCCAGGAATCTAGTCAGGAATCTGTTTTAATGGATTTAAATTTAATGTATTTTTTGTTTCAGGGAGCTTTTTCTCAAATTTTAAAGGAAAGAATAAAGAATAATATGACAAAAAAGTTTGTGCAGTTTATTTATTGTTATTAATTTCATAAATCTGAATGATTAAAATAAACATTTACAGATGAGTCAAGAGAAATGCATATTCCTTTTTTTCTCTTGTGAAAAGAATGAAACAGAAACCCAGCAGCAAGCTAAATAAAAATGGAAATGTGTGACCAAACTGTACAGATATCGGATACTGTGGTGAAATTGCCTATTTTAGTAGCTTTGAGTTCATGCAGTTGACACAGGTCCTCTGGGTGTACATTTTTGAGCATAACTGGGGGACTGGTGTCAATTTATTATTAGCCTACTCTAGTCATACATTTAGGGGAAGGAAATTCTGCTTTTATACTTTGGTAGTAATGGGGAAGTTGTCTTTATCGACTGACTGCAGATGTTTTGCATCGACACAAAAAATGTCTGTGTCGATGCTTTCAACATTATCACCTAAATGCAACATACATAGATTTTTTTTAACTGTAGAGCATATTCATTCAAATCATCTGCGCAAAGAGGAAGGACAGCAAAATAAATCTGAAACAAGATCCTGCACAAGATCAAAGGAGAATTTTATGTAGAAAATATAAGTTAGAAAATCACAGTTGGGCCAATGATTTATTTTTCTGTCACTATAAAAATGACCTTACAGAGGAAAGAGCTTTATATGTACATACTTTGTTTGACATTTCATATATAGATGACGGAATTAGTTTATTTTTCTCTTTTTAGCACAATATATTTCCCTCTCATCAGTCATGTAACATTTTTAAGAGGTCGGTGGAGATTTAAAAAACAGATTTAGGGTTACAGGTTTACAAAAGGAGAAGCTTGTTTGTTCTGCATGCAAATTTCCTGCGCCAACATTGTGAATTTCTACCATGAATCTTATTATACATCCATGATGTACAGGCGATGGAGCAGCGGCCCAACAAACAGCTGTGCCTTTAAATGTTAACTTCCGGGTAACGGCATCGGAAATACTTGCTTGCAGAAAGGCGGATCCCTCTCTGCTACTTACCTTTCACAACTTCTTTTGAACCCCTTTTTTTATTTGTTCCTTCCCGGCAGGTCTCAGTTACTGTCCACTCCCAACTAAATTCCTTTCTCTAGTTTTAAAACGACATTCAGTCGAGTTTTACGACCGCCCTCGCCGCGACGACAGGAAGAGTTTCATAGCTTTGGCCACCCAGCTAGCTAACTTTTAACGCTCCAGCATTCAACTTGACAACTGACCTGCAGCGGGGTGAATTGTGCTTTCAAATCCAGGAAAAATGGGAGATAAAGAATTGATGTGGGCATTGAAGACTGGGGACCTGGACGAGGTCAAGGCCAAATTGGTAACGGTAAGACAAGCGGCGATAATGACTGGCTATTCAGTTCAGTTATGTTCAACAATTTTCTGACAAGGCAACTAAGGCTAGTTAGTAGGCTAGGTAGCAAGCTAGCTAACGGTAGCTGGAGTTGGGTAATGTTATGTTAGGTAATTAAGATTTGTAGCGTTATGTGTAGTTTGTGGAGCTTTAACACAGCTTCAATTCAATTCGAAACAATTCAAGGTTGGCGTTTTAGTAAGGGCTTAACATACAAGTCTGAAGTTAGCATTGTTAGCAACATACATTTGCCATTCATACATGGAGGATGAGTATTGTCTCGCCCTCCATCATTTAACGTTAACGTTACTCATTAACGTTAATGAACGTGTACATTATAATATACTGTGCTTGAATTTGGCTGCAGAACATGATTAGTTCGACTAGCAGACGCTATCGTTACCACTTTCCGCAGAGAGCAACCTGTTGGTAGGCTAACCAACAATAGCATCAGCTGGTACGTGCTTTCACATTGTAGGCAGACCGCTAACAGCTATCTCCATTGTAGTGTCAGCAACAGCAACGACAATAGTTGTTAACAGCACATGTGTTATTGAACAATGTTTATTATTGTCGCTAGAATGGGTTTCTGTTGACGCGCTGTCAGGTAAGTTGAGCTAATTGCTAGCGAGCTAACGGGGCACACGACGGGCCCGAGCTCCTGGTGGGCGGGGGTCTCAGCTGTAGCCGAGGAGATGGAGGCTCGGCTACCGCAAATCCCATAGCACCCTCCATGCTCGCCAGCATAATCCTTTTTGGAAGAGACTGATGGAAAAGTCCTTGCCTTAAGTTCGAGTTGCCAGTTGGGCCACACTGATTTCACTACAGAGCTTAAAAGAGCCCTTGCTGTTACAGAACTTGTGTACAGTAATTAAATGTAAATGTTGACTGAAAATCAGTGGATTAATTAGTCACAATCAGAGGCTAAGTATGTTTACACATACAAGGAATTTGACTCCAGTTTAGTGGCTCTCAATGTACTTACAGAGTATAACAACACATAAAAACAAATAATCTTCAGAAATATACAAGTAAGAGTGACTGTATACAGGTGAAACCGTTTCTGTGAACTGTAAACAGGATACAAATAGTGCAAAGAAGTAAGGAGTGCAAGGAGCGCTGAGATAAATATTAAATTACTTTATATACATATAGTAAGTGGTTATGTACAGTATATACAGCCTGTTAAGTGCGGATTCTAATGCAACTCTGCTCCAAAAATTAATGTAATATTCATATGTACAGTAAATATAATGTAGATGCATATAGGTCACTGAAGCAGGCCCAGTATCTGTCTAAAATAATCAAAATCGGGTTAATTTTCACCCATTTGTAATTTTAAAGTCCCCCTCCACACAAAAATATGTTTTTCTTCTTGTTCTTTCAGTTGGATGTTTGAACCTCACTGTGCAGAATCATGTATGTGCAGAGTTTAACACTAGAAGGCTGTTTTCACATTCATCTGCTGAAAGTGGACAGTTTCTCTGTGCTCATTGAAAATCCAATTTTAAGGGATGGGCCTACGAGCATTAATCTTTGACATCACAGATAGTTTGGAGTCAGTCCTGGTCCAATATTCAACTTTGGAGTATGCACACACATCCAAGCCAAAGAGGGCAGGTGCTGGGCTGAAAATGAATGAATGTCAAAATAAAGATATGAACAGCTCGCACAGTGCAGGACTCTAAAGTCCAAATAATTTATTGCTCCAAGGTGACATTTCAGACTCTAATGACAACGTACGGCGCCATCTTACACATGTACACATGATACAAGTCACATGATGCAGTAACTTGACCCAAATCTCCAATATGAAATATAAATAGTAAGGTCAATAATGTAAATACATCCAAAATACACACACACATAAATATATTGTGTGCATACACACAATATATTTACCATCACCATGGTGCAACAAATTATAAATGGACATTGGAGCCCTGCAGTGTGTGAGCTGCAGGGCTCCAATGTTTATCATTGGAATATGTTTATTCCAATATTCAACTTACACAAGTGTGATGTGGAAACTTGAAGCCTCGAGTGCACAAACACTGAGAATAGACTTTACAGTGAAGTAGGAGACAAATTCTGTGAAGTTAAATTTTTGAAATTAAATATTTTTGCATATTCATAAATTTGAAATTTTAATGAGGGAGAAGGAGTAGATGTCATTTTAATGTGGTAATTATACATTTTTGTGGAAAAACCATGTCAGACACAATATTGTTCAAATCAGTCTTTTTATATGACTTAATACATGGCAGGATTTTTTTTTTTAATTCAGTGTAAGTTTGACTATTAATAGCCTTTTTGATACCCAAAATTTATCTCTTGAACATCAAACACTGCAGACCTTAAAGGTAAAATTCTCCTTGTTAAAAGGCTGTGGTCAAGTGCAATTTATGGTATTTACAGTGGAATAAAAAATCAGGTGTAGTACAGCACTCCACTTGAATTTGTTTATACATGCATTGTATGGAAATGTAACCAAAACATGGTTTAAGATAGATTATGGGCGGTGTTTCACTTTAAGTTCTCTACTTTTTTTTTTTTTTTAAGCCAGTAAGAGCTGGCTGAAACCTCAAAGTCACACAAAAGCTAAAAATATTGTTGAAAAAGGCATAAATGTTCATTATAGGTGACAGTACAGGACACATTTGCATATTAGAGCTAGCTTCATTCCTAGACCACTTGGAAAGCTGGGGCTTTATCAGGTGTATAACCCACTGTTACTAATTACTATTCCACAGTGGTGATTACAGTTGCTGAATTTTAAGCAGAATTAGGCTGTTAGATTTGTGCATAAATTTTCCATCTGCTAGGAGTGTTTTCTCATTTTGATGGTCCTGTTGAAACTCATAGCCATTTCATTGTCTACACAAGTGTGGTTATAAACAACTGCATTGCTTTATCCCTTTTTCTGTGGTGGAAATGAAACCATTTCAATTTTATCAGCCACTGGCACCGCAGTCGTTGAAGGTAACATTTAACACTATTATAAGAGGTCGAGGTTTGATATCCATCATTGCTAATGGATTCAGTGGGATGGGTGTAAAATGAAGAATAGTCTTCAATGTGTTGTACTTGACCTTTAGTGGAGTTTGTGATAAAGGTGAATGAGTAGCAGTCGCAGGCAGGGGTGTAGTGTGGATTAAGATATTGTTGCTGAATTATTTCATGGTCACAGTTACAGATAGCAGCCGCAGCCAGCTCCTCTCTGTATTCCATCCAGGTCTCCAGACTTAACTTTTTACATTACTGTTCAATGCAAACTCAGCTCACAGCCAAAAATTTGCCAGCAGACAAAATGTGTATTTAATTCTGTCCCCTTCACTGTTTTCTCTTTGTTGTCTAAACATAGAACACACTAACTACTGTTTAAGCAGTACTAAAGTGCAACCAAGACATTTTTTGATACAACATACAATTTTTTGCTTTAGCTAAGGCCAAGTTCATTGTGGAAGCAGCTTTTTGAACATTTGCATCAAAATTGAATTTATTATATTTTGATAATAATGATCGATAGGTCTGTAGCAGGTGGATGAACTGAGTATTGATTTCTCTCAGTCAAACTATACAAGTTCAGATGTTTTGAATCACTAAACTGTAATGAAGAAATTTGGATCAGGAAAGGACAATGCTTGTGCTGTATCATTATATTATGATTACCAGAATCCTAGACAATATCTAATCTCATGTCAGATAATTTTAAAAAAACACAGTTGTTGTTCTGCTATTTGCCTACATCCCCCTTTTGACTGGCATCTCAGCTTTATTAGATTTGCTCTTAGTTGCCGCAGGGCAACCAGATAGTCAAGCTAGCTCTGTCATCCCCAGATCAGGTGTTTTCATATGAGGGTCTTGTGTAACAAGATAGACCTCTACCTCCCAGGGCCTCTAATAGTTGGACATTCTGTAATGGAGACTCATTTTCTGAGCGGATGAATGCTTTTTGCCTCTCTTGCCTCCATCCATATGCAGACAATTAGGTAATCATATACAATTTTGGAAGAACTGATAGTCACAGCTGTGATTGATATGTCTTCCATTAGGTATTGTTGCTGAAAGGCCACCTGGTCCACACAATGCTCTGTGTGTGGTTAGTATGGTATGGGGATGAGGAAGAGTGGTGAAAGTGACTTTTCTCTTGGTTGCCAGGTTGACAGTCTGTGGTCTAACGGCACCACAGCAGGGAACTGAAAGGGAGAGGATGGCGTGCATGTAATTGTCACTAAAGTTCAGTGTGAGCTTATATTAAACAGCGAATGTTCCTGTTTCAAGTAACAAAATGTTCCTCAGATCTCACTGTAATGCATATCGCTGGCTTATGGCAACATTGAGTTTATCAATTTCAGTCCTGTTAATGTGTTTTTCTATTTTCCAGGCCGATGATGCCAACCGGACCCTAGATGGCGGGAGGAAGCCTCTGCACTACGCTGCAGACTTTGGTCAGACAGATGTGGTAGAGTTCCTCATTTCTAAAGGAGCAGATGTCAATGTAAGAGTCACAACAACCAGCTCACCTCACATTCTTTTTGCATCCATTTGCCTATCGCCCAGAGCAGCAGTGCCCACAAAAATAACAGTGCACGTGTGTACCTCCCATCATTGTCTAAGCCTCCTTGATTTTACATGAGCGTTATCACTTTGTTTGAACAAGAGCAGTATCACTGTTAAAACTAGTTCATCATATGCTTTTCATATAGCCAACATCCGCTCTCTCTCTCAACAATAAGGCTTACCAAACCTCATATTTAGCCCGATCGGCCCCCTGAGTTTCAGTAGTCTCTTATGGTGTTGTGGTTGGAGATTAATCCATATCCACTTAAAGGGCACTTACCCATCCAACGGTATTGACATTTGTAATTTGGATGGAGCTCTTTTATAATTTGCAACATTTTCTAAAGGTCTCATATGACTGTTCAGTAACTTGCAGAATTGCATGCACAAAGCTGTATGAATTTTTCGTTTTTTCGGGGGGGGGGTTGTATTATTTTTGTGATAAGTATGACACTAACATGGAGAAACAATCCACAGAACAATTTAGAACAAGCTGTAAATAGTTATTTGTAAACTAATAGTGTTCTATAAAGAGTTTCTAGGGTGCTTTCTGATGCTCAAGGCACCCACAATAGCGAATGTGCTAATTCACCATCTAAGAACCCACTGGTCCAGTCTGCAGACACAAGGCAATTCTCCATTGCCCTCCATAGTGAGCTCAGCTACTGAAACATGGGAGATAAATATAGTGTTGAAGTCAGTTTTGCTTTCTGAACACAATAAGGGAGAAGTATAACCTCTCTCAAAGGAGTTCTTTCTTAATTTATTTTGATAAAACGGGGATGTGCCTTTGTGTAGGATTTGGGCTGTGCCTATGATTTGCTGATGTATGAAACTTTTCCTAAAAAAAAATCTGTATCCTTCTGTTTTTTTCTTTCTCCCAATTATGCCTTCCCCACCCGCTCCCGCTACAGGCCCCAGACAAACATGGGCTCACTCCACTGATCTCTGCCTGTTTCGAGGGTCACCTCTCCTGTGTCAAGGTCCTGCTAGAAAAGGTTGGTACTCTGATTTGAGCATGCATTCATGCATATACATGCATCTGCACACAGAAGTCCCCTGGTGTCCTTCACCCATCAGTGCATGTTGATGTGTCAGAGGCTCCATGTGAGTCATGAGTGCTGATGAGGTAACTCATTGGACAAAGGGCCTTTAACACAGTCCTGTGGAGGCTGTGCTGGAATGTTCATAGAGCATCACAGTATTGCTGCTGTTCACTTGCTTTGTGTGTGTGTTTTTAAAGCGGTTTCATTCATGGGTGCACTAACCTTTGCTCCATCTAATTCTCTGCCCGATCCTTCACCTCAGCCTCCCTCAGTTGTTTAGCTCTGGAACTATCTTAAATGCTACCTCAGTGAGATACATGCAGGCATGTGCACACATGCACACACAGTCACAGCTGTGAGGAGAGAGACAATACTCAGTCAGACACAGCTGGCATAGGCTATAGTAATGCAACTCAATAACAAGCATACCATATAAATGTCCATTCCAACAAATGTCATCCAGCAGAAAAAAAAACAGATTTGTGCGATTCCATCACAGTCGAATAGATTGCCTCATTTGTCGGTGGAGGAGCTTATCGCTGCCCGATCTGAGTAGTGCATGCACAAGCGGGTGTGCCTTCTGGACATTAAGTACAGCAAAACCACTTGGGCAAAACAGACGCAGAACTGCAGTAAAACCAGCAGTAATAATATTAATGGCAGTATGTTAAGTTTAATTATGATTATGTTGCCTGTCAAATAGCAATTTTATTTCAAATCATTTCAAACGGAACAGAAATACCAATAAAGCCTGTTGGTGAAAGTCTGACTGTTTTTTTTATATTTGTTTGATAATTGCATACCAATAGGAAGGGGAGTCCTCCAGTTTGATCAAAAACATAGAGGTGTCATTTTGCAAAAAATGCTTTAACCAGTTCATCTTACATGTTATTCAAGCTGGGGTAATCCAAAAAGTCAAGACCACCATTTTTGCAAGAATTGATAACTACAGATTCTCAAATGTAGATTATATGATTTTTCCACAAAACATTAAACAGCAGTTGGTCAGTCTTTGGCAGTTTTGTTATCAAGAAATAGAAAGGATGCAACATAAACAAGCCTAGAAATGCCCTCAGCTTTCAATAAGAGGACACGTCCCTTCAAGGACAGATCTCAAAGAAAAGAGGACATCTGTCTTATTGATCTTTGGTTACAAGGATGCGTAAATAGTTTACTTTCTTCTTGACAGTTATATCATTAATAAAAATACATCAATCGCAAGTTTTACCTGCAGAGCATTTCTCAAGAATTCAGCTGTGCCATCTGCCAGTTGGCTTAATATAATATTTGCACCAGCAACAGAGATACCTTCTCAGTCATTTGATTTTATATGGTGACAAAAAACTTGAGGAAGAGGTAAACAGACACCAAACAACTTTGCCGTATGCCTCTTTCTAGACAGAACCTTTGAGACTATTTCACTGAGCTGTTTCCATTTGTATAGAGGCTTTTCATTGCTTTGATTTGTTCCAAATTTTTCAAGACAATAGAAAGAAGGGGTGCTCAACTGTGTCAAAGGTGTTGTAAAAATCAAGAAAAAGTATAAAACTATCCTCAGTGATCCAGTTCAGAATAATCAGTAAGATTAAAAAACAATCTGGTGTTATTGAAAATGTCATTTACTCATAAACCCAGATTGATTTTCATCTATAATTGAGTCTAGAACACTTTTGAATCTCTTGGCAAATACAATAGCAAACAATTTATAATCATTATTGAGTAAACTAAAGGGCCTCCAGTTGTCAATTATAAGCAAATCTTTTTTTGGTTTAGGTATTTGACAAATTACACAGGGTGTAATTTGTCATGCAGGTAGGAAATGTAGATTTTGCAATGCTCTCTGAAAATACTCTAAAAGGAATGGCGCTAGCAACTCAGAAAAAAGCTTATAAAATTCAGAGGTGATTTCATAATTCCCAGTTGACTGTTTTTAAGATGATTTATGGCATCAGTAACTTCTATAGTAATTGGAGATTCACACATTAACTTGTCCCCCTGGCTAATTGAATTTACACAGTCCAGATAATTAGAAAATGCTGACATAGCATCCCCATTGAACTTAGTTTTGAATAAAGTAAAATAATATTTATAACAAAACTTGGAGACATTCTTCCTATTATCGGTAACAACTCCCTCACTATTCAACTGCAGGACTGAATTGTACTTGGCTTGTGATTTTCCTAGTTTAAAGAAATTAATCAGAGAGAGACATAACACAAATAAGACATAAAGATGAGTGAATTTCCACAGGTTGTCCAGTTGGTGTTGCCATACCTAGCTGTCCAAGATGGCCAACTGGCTTGCGCATATGCTACTCAGATTGGGCAGCAACAGAGTTTACTTCTTGAAAGCCAATGTCTCTTCTTGCATGTGTTACCTGAATGTTTGACTCAGAAGTATAGGCAAACCAGTCAGATACAAATAACATCAGATCTTCTGTTGATCTGAGATTGTAGAGTTTTGTTTCTCTGCTGCCCAAATGAGCCTGACTGCAATGGAATTGATGCCCATGTGGGCAATAAATGTCACACAGATGGGGGCCACAATAGCTTCTTGTCTTTAAGAACCTCCTTCAGTTGTGTCTTGTGTGTATCATTTAACACTCAGATGTTTCATTAGAATAAACCAGGTATTTATGCTGCTACTGACTTGATTTGATGTTATTATTCTTATATCTGTGCCTTGACCCATATCACCTATAAAGTTTCAGTGGAAGACAAGTATATTGGTCACGTGGTAGCATCATTGTGTTGGTCAGTTTGACTGTTTGGCTTAAAACTAAGTTAATAACACAAACTCAGCATCATTGGGAGAGAGACCTATAACCTAGTGGACTGCGTGAGGTCATGTAGATGGCTTGCATGCAAGTCTGTTTCAGACTGGCATGTATATATGACAAGGAGAGATGGAGAGATAGATATTCAGGGGGTTGAGGGTGAGTGAGCAGCTGTCTGTTCCCAGCCAGGCTAAATGAGGCAGGGTAAATGAAAGCTCCTCTACAGAGTTGTTTCGCCGTAGAATCATCTTGGCTCAACGAAAGTAATGGGAGGAGGGGAAGGGGGCATTCACAAGCAAACTCATACCAACGATAAAGGAAGTCATTTTTTACACTTGATACATTTATCAGTCCAGTTTTAACTGAACTTGGAAGCAGACATTTGAAAAAGAGGAAACTGTAATCTATGTACAGGAAACACTAATGTCAGGTTAGAGAGACACTTACGTGGTACTCCACTGCTTACTTATTCCTGTTGGCATCGCCTGTATTAATCCTCCATTTTCATAAACACCCTCCAGCCCTCACATCAACAAGCCAGCAGAGTCTTGCAAGCAATCGGCCAGCAGCTTGCAGGCAGCTGACTACTGCTGTCTGCTTCCCGTCAGTGCTGTTGGCTCAAAGATTAAACGAAGGAAGCAGCCAATGCCAACAGGAAGAAAAAAACAGTTTACTACTCCATAAGTTGTTCTCTGTAAAAGTAGCCAACGTAACGTTGGCAAGCTATTATGGGCAGGTTCATTGTTCTGTTTTTCACACTGAACTATTGTTTGGTTATCATCGGCCCTGAATATTTTATGCCAAGTAATTCAATTCATTATCATAGCATTTTCCACCATAGACTATGGTGGAAAATCAGCTATGGTGTATGAGCTGTGTTTAACTTGCACTATTATTAAGATAACAAGATGGTAGAATGATTTTTGGGTTGTCTGACTTTTTTTTTAGAGATGTCTCAGCCTTCTTTTGAAGCACTTCTACCAAGAATGTGGAAGCATGGCCTGCTAAATGACACATTTTATGTCACGTGTCACTCCCACATCAGAATGACAGGATTCAGCCAGACTTTTTTTTATCAACTTCAGCTATTTTTCTTTATTTCCCCTGCTACTAGTCACATATCCACAGACACAGTAGATCTTCCTGTAAGCCGTGCTAGTACCACCTCTGCATTGGAAATGAAAGCCCCTTGGGTGGATCTTTTTTTTTTTTTTTTTTAAAGAAAAAGAAAAGCTTTTGTCTGTTGTATTGTAGGAGACGAGACAGGCAGACCTGTGTCAGGTAGCTCATCTGAACAGGGATTACAGTGGAAGGCAAAGATATGAGTGAGTGCTCTTCTCATGGCTCCGTACTCATACCCACTAAGCACCAACAAGGATTAATACCTAGATGCAACCAAAAGGTCATCAGTCACCACAGGGACTAGATCTCAATACATCTACCCCTGGCAGCTCCGAAAACTCACCATGTGTCTTAACATGAGATGAATAGATTGTCCCAGAGCCACATCATTGACTGTGCAGCTGCATGTCCACTCTGTCTGGCAGCACCTGTAGCACCACAGCCACCATACTGCAGTGAATAAAAGGAGCCCACTGAGAGTACTGAATTGTGACTATTGGATTGTCAGACATTCTTGTGTTGGCAAACAAAATGGCTTGGTTCCCTGGTGCATCATGGGAGCTGACCCCTGCCCCCCCAACTGTGTGCTGGGCTGTTGTTGGCAATAAATTATGAAAAGCCATTTTAACCCCAATAGGTGACCCAGCAGTAAGATCCTGCCCGAGAGTGCTGACTACAGCCCGTAGAGGCCGGCCAGTTAATTTTCACACGCCGATATACACACATGAATATACACACATCCTTTTCTTGTGTGAGGAACTGTCACCATTGACAAGGCAAAAATGCAGTATTAGCTTGTTAAGTCAGTTCCTATTATGGCCTTGTTTTTTTTAAAGCTGACCCAATAACGTGTCATTCTTGTTGTTGTGTGTTCGTGACACAAAGAACACACCGTCTATTTATATTTCAGAGTAGACCACAAGTAATATTTTAGAAGTAAAGCCAGTTACCAGACCTCATCCTCATCTTTCCATTGGGGGGAGGATACACACTATAGTTCTTGAAAATTCTACTCAAATAAATACACTGTAAGATTAATGAAAGATTTACTAATGATAAGTAAAATTAGATCCCAGCTCTGCTCTATGGTAGACGGTATAGAAGGCATTTTGTGCTTCACACAGAAAACTATATAAAAATTTCATACATTTAATTAGTCTTTTGCACAACAATCGAATTTTTAAAAATACTTTTACAACAGAATACTTCCCTCTGTAGTTGCCAATTAACGTCCTGTTGTGCAGCTCTAAACTCCATTCAGCCAAAAAATGACTTATTCACACATTCCAACTTGTATGTTAAGTTTTTGAGCAACTTCTCCACCCATCCCTAAAATCTGTATGTCAAGCAGAACCGATCTGAGACAGCCTGTTCCAATACAGATATTGATTTTCCCCTTTTCGCTGTGCATTATAGAATCTGCCCTCTCAGAGGTTGGTAATGTATGACTGGTGCCAGCAGGTCAATAGTCTGATGTAAGCAGTGTTAAGACAGAAGGGTGTAAGCATTATTTGACAACTTATGTGTAGGAGATCATTCACTAGTGGCATAATGAAAACTTAATGGACACTTTGGCAGGTCAGTGGCATTACGTTACTGACCCAGCACCGCTTTGTATGGCTTCATAATCCAGGATGGTGATGCATCTCGGTTTGACTGGAGACGCCTTGGGAGTCTATTCTTATTCATTAGGCTGTGTCTCACTTGGCCACCGGCTTCTCTTTGACTGGATAATGTTTAGACAGTGAGGTGTTCATGAAGGGGTCATTATTCAAGTTGAGGGAAAGCTCATTACTGTAAGTGGTGTCAGGAGTATGACACTGTGCTTGGATGGCCATTTGGGATGGCATGGCCTATCCTGAGATAGCAGTAACAGGGAGGAGTATAAGCCAGAGCTATTATTGTAACTCCACTGTAAATACCCACAGGGAGTATCAATCTGTGGCGGACCCTCCTAGAATAATGTTCGGAGCAATATACGTAGATGTGTGGTGACCAGAAGGGAATGGTCATTATAAGATTGTTTCACCTCAAATATAGTGGTCTACACAAGTTATGTAATTGTGTTTGTCAGGAGACACCTTGTTTGTTCCCAGACAAGCATGGTATTTGTGGTGAAAGGGCTTAGGTCAAGGTATAATTCTGTTTCCTGCTATCTAAATGAGGCCTGTAGAGTCAGTTACTAGGTATGGTCCTGAACCAGCTTCTAATGACTTCCCCAGAGCTGGAGAAAGAAGGGAGCGGGCAAAAGACATTCCTCCTAGTTTGCCCCTTCACCCTCTGAACTCACTAGAGTAGAGAGCACAATGATTGGTTACCATGTACCTGATATGAATGAATCAGTAGCTATTGGAAAAATTAAACTGTCACTACTAATACTTTATCACTATTTTATACCTTGGTTCATTTATGTTTTTACAGATAAATAAAACAACAGTTTATATAAGGAAAAAAGTGTTATCAGAGAAGGTTTCCCTCAGAAATCTGTCCTGCCTTTTATCTGACAAGATAAATGACACTGAAGAAACCCTCTGTGTATTTACAGATAAAATGAGGGTAAGACGATGGTTCATGTTACCACTGGACACCAAAGTATCATAAGTGTATTAAAGTATCTATTATGCATGTATGATCATTTAAAATTTGGTATTTTTTTGTCTAAATTTGGGTTGGGCTGATGTAAAAATTTGTGCTAGGGTGCTTTGTGGCTGTTAAACCAGAAACACAGCGGCTATACGTAGCATGGAACAGCTATGCTATGCTAACAATGCTTGCCATGCAGGTTGGTAAAATGATCCATCATGTCCCTTTGTGTCCGCGGGTTGTTTTCAGATCACAAGCGGCACTCAGACTGCTGGAAGCAGCCCTGACGGGTTTATCTGGGTTATCGGTGAGATCTGCGCCATTAGCCAGGGTCAGCCTACCTCCTCCAGCTTGTCTTTGGTGTCCAGTTGGGTGGACAGTTGCAGCCAGTCCTGTCAGGGTCGGAGCCTCCGTGTGAGATGCTTAGACGTCTCATAATGACCAATGCCAGTTCAGTCGGTTCGCATAAAATCAAACCAGTTTAAGCTCGTACACCGGACCGGCAAAAACGGGAACCAACCCAATCCTGCTGTAAACTACTGTTTTTGGTTGTAAAATACTGCTAGTAAAGGACTTGGGCCACAAGTTGCCATAGTTCAACTGGACTGATGACAGATGCACACTTCTAGAAATATGAAGCGTGTTATGAATTTGCAAAAACCTCTCACACTCTGTTTTTCATCTCCCTACCAATTAGAGATGTAGATCTGATGGGTTACCAGCTCAGCTCTGGTAAATCTCTTGCTCGGGATGTGCTCTGTTGCTCCTGTGGCATGGAATTTGCTCCCAGACAACCATCCTAACACTGCTGGGCACTTGAACTGGGTCACATTGTTTTTGATGCCCTGCTTCTCCACGCAACAATAGACTCTCTCTGCCGTGGCTCTGTAAGCCTTTCGCTAAGAGGCTAAAGCTGGCAGGCCAAACAAAGCAATGTCTCTCCACGACATGCCCCTCTACTCCTCTGTTGTCACTACATGTGCATCTAACATGTTGCTTGTCTCATTGCCTCCCTTGTTTTACAGACGTTTTTTTATCATTAGTAATCCGTATGATTGCGTCCACTCCGTCTCTTTCACATTCCTTCCATTATCCCTCAGAGCTCAAATGGATTTATGTGTCTGGATTTGTTTTGCATGTGCTGTCTGGATAAAGACAGTGACAGTCACTGTGAAAGCGATGGAGGTGTTGCCAAGGGGTGCCATCAAGAGCCAGCATTTGCAGGTTTACATTCCAAGCAACTGATTTGCACTGTTGACTCTTCATTGCACATGGTTGACCATCACGATAAAACCCCTTTTTCAACTCAGGAACCTTACCAGATTCTTTCAAATCTATTATCAAATCTGTGATATCCGTCAACATTCCCATATGTCATTTTCCCATCATTTTAGCTGTAATCTCGCCCTCCCTATCATATTTTGAAATTGTGTTTATGAAAGCCTGCTAAAAATTGAAATATTAAGTAAACATTGATAGTAGACAGTTATTTTAAAAATAACCAACATTCTGCCAAGTAATGTTATGTTCCAAGACTAGGTTTTTAGTCATTTGCATCATTACAAATGTCAGGACCCAGAAGTTCAGGTTTTGAGTTTGGCTCTATTGTTCTTGGCACCCAGAAAGTTCCTGATCTCGTTGTAGTACTAGATGGCTCAGGAACTATAGAGTTTGTAGAGAGGTTGTGTTTTTGCTAACAACCGTAAAACACTCTGCCTCCACTCAAACATCAGTCACACCACAGTATATACAGTACAATGTTCACAATCCTTCATATGTGGAGCAAATTGTAACAGGAATTTTAAAAAAGGTACTTTTAGCCCCTGAGTTTAGTTATGTGACTGCATAGTGCCTGGAGCTATTAGGTTGCAAAAGGGTATAGGACGCTTTTTTCGAAAAGGGGCTATAAATTAAGGTCTCTGCTCCTCACCTTAACCCCTGTCCTGATGAATTGGAGATGGCGTCATACTGCGATGAAGACTTGATGCACCTACTAAGCATATTTAATATTCATGTCCCTTCTCCTCCACAGGGAGCTGACAAAGACCGAAAAGGACCAGACGGCATCAGTGCCTTTGAAGCTGCCGAGAGCGACGCCATAAAGGCTCTGCTCAAGTGAGCCACCACAGTGTGGGAGGTGGCTGGACAGGTGGGTGAACGGACAGACAGACGGATGCAGTGGTCCCCTGACAGAAGACGGACTCTCCCCTTTACCCTGATCAACCTCTGTTTTAACACTGCTTTTGTCTGTTTGTTGGGAAGGGTCATTTTATCTGTCTAGTGATTTTCCTTTACTTTTTTTTTTCCACCCAGGTTTTTGGGATAGGATTCTCTACTTTTGGCCTCTGTTTGTAGCCATTTAACAGAAGGACATGTCAATTATGTCTCCCTTAGGGACCAAACACTGGGGGAGCGCTCTCGCACCTGGACCCTAAAACACTGCTCAGACTAGAATTCAGATTCTGTAACGTAAACGCAAAGCTTAGCACTTATACACATCTCTCATTTGCAGTTGTCTCTTAAACCTGAAAAGAAATGAAATGATGATAGATCAATAGTGTGTTAATATTTTTTACAACTTCAATATAAGTATTGTATGGCCAGGGCTTTAATCTTATCATGAACAGTAATTGCACTGTACTATACTAGATAGATTGAAAAGAATGGTTGTAAAGTTTCATTATATTAACCTTTCATTATGTGTGGCCTCTTCCTCTACCTTGAGTTTTTTTAATAGACTAAACTGTCCCTCCAATCCAATCTTAAAATTTTGGTAATGTTGGGTGAGAGAGGTGCAGAGGTCAGATTTTCCTTTTCTACTGGGCCCTGTATCGCTTACATATCAAATGGTGTTTTTTGACAAATTTTACGTTAGTAATGCATTAAAAGATTTTCTGTATTCTTTGACCAATCTCCATGCTGGTTAACTAGAAAGACTTGAATGTTGCAGTTTTGAAATCTGTTGACTCAAACCCTTTTGAAGCAATGTTAACAGCACATAATAGAATAAGGAATTTTAGAAATTTGTTCATTTCGTCGCCCTTAGAGTGAGATTTCAGTCTGGAAAATTTCAGACCTTTTTGTTGCAGCCTCTCTGTTTATTTTGCAATTGGTGGGCTCCGGGTTCTCTGACTGATGGGTAAATTGGGGGTTAGAGATGAGAGTGGATAGTGGGGGCTATTGGTGTTCCCCTTGCCTTGGATTTGGTTAGAAGCCCTGCCTGTTTCGCTGCATGTCAAAACTGCCTCTGCTTTTACGCTATGAAATGGTCGCTGTCCTCTCTTGGTTGCTTTCAAATGAATTACTACTATGTAATGGACAAAAAAAGATGCTCTTGCTGACTTTGTTGTGACAAAAAGTCTGTAAAAACAGAAATAAAAATATCTATAAAATTTTTCTTTGTCATCTGAACCTATTTTCATTGAAAACACACTGAAATAAACCTTTTAAATTTGATCCCTTATAATTAAAATGATATTCACAGATGTATCAATGCCATCTACCACATGATATGTAAACTCTACATCATAATATTGTAATAATCACATTGTTACGTGTGATCTTTGCCATGTGACTCTAAATGAAGATGACACAATCATGTGATCAGGTTAGGGGCATGTGTGGCCCAATAATGATGTCGTAGATAACTACTGCTTGGGCCAGTTTCCCAAAAGTATCAAGGTAAAGTTGATCTTTGCCACTCAAGTCAATAGATAAAATAATTTTATCAGTAAATCTGTTTTTTGTAAATGGAGTCCAGTTATGCAAAATTAGTAAATTAAAACTATTATTGTTTTGCATCACTAAAGTCAATATATTGTTCAAAGACAAGAACTGCCAGTCCCTCCATTTCTTTCCACTACCATGGAATCTGATGAATAACCAAATAACTGAGGTAATTTCTAATGCAAGGGACATCATGCTGTTTGACAAATTGTACCTATGGTATTCTCTTAGCCTTGGGCACGCTAATCAGTATTTCAGAACTCAAGTAACTCCATCCCAAACACGAAAAATTGCACACTAATCTTTGTTGTCATACCAATCTACCACCTCGAGCCACTCCATTATGAATCACAGTCTGGCTTTGATTCCCACTAGACTTATCTGAATGTCTGGATTCCAAATAAGCTTCATATTATAATGGGACAATCAGTTCCAGTGCAGAAAATTCAAGCTTTGTCATAGTCAGTTTAGTCATTTCACTTTGTGTGACCACTGCTCAGATTAACCTCTGTCTCTTAATAACAGAGGTGGAACCATTGTGAACAATTACATCATCAACATTTTTACATTCATGAAAAAAGGTCCAGTGGAACTGAATTATCATGAGCCAATTTCCAAATTTGTATTTGGTAACTGTTGTCTACTGCACTTTAAAGCCCACAATGTACTCTGAAAATTGAAATTGTTGAAGGGCATGCCAGGTCAACATCCTTTCCTAACCATACATAAATTTAGAATAATATTGTTATTGTGAAAAGCACCATACTGTGGTTCTCCCCTCTACATTAAGTACAAGCTCAGTATGTCATGGCTCTATGGTTTGCTACATGGACCATCCAGTAACAGAACAATCACCGTGTCTGATGATCTTCGAGCCACTTCACAATCATACCAATTACTCCCACCCCTGTGACACTTCCTCTGACCTCTGACCACTGTGGCAGGGAGACAAGGGAAAAGACAAATTCCCTGTCAGTCAGTGTTTACAGTGCCAGCACAACAGCTAAGATGATAATGGATAATAACATATCAATGAAACTGTAGGGTTCTTTTGTGCTTCTCAGGTGTATATTCATAAATATTTAAGTGTTCACTTCACACTGCTCTCATTTGAAACAGAAAACCAGAAAAAAAAATCTCAAAATTTGAGGCCAAACTGGAACTGACTACATTTATTTCCAGTGCACACTACAATAAAAATTCTCCACCTTGAATGTATTTTGATCAAGGAGAATATGTCTGTTAAGATCTCAGTCATCCAGGTCATTGTATATGCAAAAGCACGAGTCAAGAGCAACTGGACACCTTTCATCCAAAAAGGCCTCCTGTGTTTTGACTGGTGGGGAGTCAAAGGAAAGTTGTAAACAACCATACAGAGGTTAAATACCTGGGACTCCCCACCAGTAAAGCCTTTTGGATGAGAAGCGAAACAACTTCAAGAATATACGACAAGTCCAGTTACTCTTGACTCAAGGCTTTTGGATATTGATCAAGGAGACTACTTATGAAAATGCAGTTGTGACAGCCAACTCGTTGCAACAGGTTAGGGTTCAAATCCTAATAATGTGGAAGGAAAAATGTTGGCTTAGATGTTTTTTTTATGCTGTACACCAGTGTTTCCCTACCTAATTTGTCCAACACCGCCCCCAAGGTCAAGTGCCCCTTCATCGTCACCCTTCAATACAAGGGAAGGCTTTAATTTAATTGTTTGAAAGTAATTCACCATAGAACTCAATGGCTGGGCTCAGTCTATCACTTTGAGTGGCAGAGGCTGGACGTTTCAGCCATTTATCAATTGTTTTGAGCCATCTATTTCAACTTCTCTGCTCGCTGACTAGTTTTTACGCACTCTCCATCAGAACACTTGGTGTTTTGGTGTCATGACTCACTCAAGCTGGTGGGAAATTGAGGCATTAGGTTTTATTATTTATGGGCTTTTTTCATATTAGCTGAGCAACTCCACAGTCCAAATGATTCCCTGCGCTCAAAAGCCCAATATATCATTCCTCTACAGCTACCATTTGAACCCTTAAGTAACTTCAAAGTAAAACATTTCAACTCTTTTTGACACTATTACACACACATTTATATATATCTGTACCTAGTTTTTCCAATACTTTATTGAAGCTGTATCACACTTACATTTAGTCAGATATTTAAATCCAAAATAACATTTTTATGACTACATGACTGCATCAAATGGAAGTTTCTACAAGTCTTGTGAGTCACTTCATGCACATTTCCTTGTAATTTAGTCTGACACATCGGGAATCATTGGAATCCTTGGGATCTTGACTAGAATTTAAAATATAGTTATATGGATTTGAACATGGCTTGTCCACACAATGTAAGTAATGATGGACTTGCCAAAGAGTCCATGGGGTAGAAATGGGTGGAAGAAATCAATAGAAGCATGTAACAGAGCTGTAGCATGTGGTGAAGAGTTGCATCAGGTCCTGTCAAATGAGCACAACTAGAAGGAAACTGCAGACTGAGATGTAGCGAGCAAGGTCTGGGAAGTGCTTGGTAAGTGCTGCAATGCTTTGTTAATCAGACAGACACATGCCTCTTTAGGCCACTTGCCATGTTTGTAGACTCACGCCTGAGAACAAAGACAAATCAGCGATTGCAGTGTGGGCAAACATCAAGATAAAATGACTTGGCCACGTTTTGACAGCCTCGTCTTCCTGCCTCCACACCCCAACCCTGTACCATCTTATTTATGCTCATTTAAATTACTTTCAAAGTGAGCGACCGGGTAAAACTGAGGTCCGCTCTTAGCTGACAGTGGAATATAAAAGACGCAATTTTTCCCTTTGACTTTGTCAAGCCAGCAAATAATCTTGATGTCTGCCGAAGAAAGCCTATGATTCAGGCCGATGATAAATGTGAAATGAATCATCAGCACTACATTTTCATTTAGTCCTTGAATTGCTTTTCCTCAGGCTGCCCAGACTCCCTGGCCAATTCCTGCGCTTTCATGACACCACCGATCCTGCTTATAGGTTATTAGTTTAGTCTTATGTTTACACAATCTATATGCGGCACAGTGGTCATATATTGTGCATATTAATGGTTCCCAAACCAAAATGCACAGGAATATTCCATAAATCTCTAAAATATAATCTCACAATTTGACAGGGGTTTCATCAGACTTCAGACAAGAAAAGATGAGTGTAATGGGAAGTCATACGTAACAGTAAGTTCAATTGGACTCTGCTCCCCCCTGCTGTTTTCCAAAGAAAACTGCGGGAAATTATCTCCTGAATCTAAGGGCATTTTTCCACAAATAATTATGCAACCATTGTTTTTATTTAAATTGCGAAAAGAAAAACCTTTAGAGATAATTAAAAACATCACTGATGATGATTTGTGAGTCAGTCACAAATGCATACAGTAGTATACCCTCGCACAGATTTGAGAACAGAACCAAATTGATTGCTGAGTGTCTCTACAGTAATTACCAGATGCAGTAATTAGCACATGTGTGCCCATAGACATGGAGCATGTGCATGCATGCACACAAACACATACAATCTCTCTTTGTGTCTCATCAATTTTTTTCTTTTTTCCACACAGTTGCTACGGAGACTTTATGCGAAGCCACCATTGTGATCAACCAGCTCAAAACAGTGTTTAATGAAGTAGCAAATCCAAATCATTAGCATAATTAATATGAACTCCTGATTGCCTTCGGGTATCTCTCCCTCTCTCTCTAATCTATTATTGACTCCTTGTCTTGTGTGTGAGTTGAGCTTATGACTGATTTTCAGTGAATCTATAACTTATTTCCCTAGTTGTAGTTCAGCAGTCATGTGACCTGAAGGTAAGTCAACCGTGAAATCAACCATTAAATCAAAGGGGTCCAACAAATTGAAAATCACTGGGCAAATGTGTATTTTGATTAAAAACATTTGCATTAGATCATTTTTTATATGTTGTTTTAAAAGGACTGGTATAGCTGTAGGGGCATCTTGTACCAGACATTTAAAGTTCATCAGGTTAGTCTTACTTACTATAAATTGTTGCTGGATCCAACAGCCTTAATACAGAAGAGCTGTGATGTCAAATTTCACTGTTCAATGTGTGTTCTTCATGGGTCCAATCTGTTCTGGTCAGCAGCTTTTGGCATTGCTGAAAATTATTTCTGCTACAAATTAGGCTGATGAGAAAGTATTTATTGCAAGTATTTAGTTATAAACCAATAAAAAAGCATTGGACAAATGGATCACCAAGGTTTCACCAATGGATCATTTTGGGATGTACTTTATATATGCAGAAGCCACAATCAATTTTGATGAATGGGAAATTATTAATCTGAAAAACAAAATTGATTTTCTGATGCGCTCAGCAGCTTGAAAAATGATACGACAGTATTTTTTTCAAAACGGCACGAATATTTACAAAAACTATAAATGTGTAGAAAAAGTAGAGTCACTTCACAACAATTGTACAATGGCTCTCAATGGGGAAACTGATAACACTTCCTCATTAACTAGCAACCGGCTGTGGTCCACTGCTTCCCCAGAATGACAGATAATGACACTGGAAATCATCAGGAAATGTTGGGGCTGTAGTCTGTGTATGTAAAGAATCAGATGAGGCAGTAAATCTGCATATTTGTTGTGCCTTCCTACATTAAGGGTGGTTATTCATTGCACTACTAAGATACCATATGTTGTTTATGATGCCTACCCCCGAAAACCATCAGCCAATTATAACATTATGGAACAATACAAAACTCTATGGATACATTTTTTTAGGGGAGAAACAGAAGCTCTAAATCCGCCTGGTATGGACCCTCTGCAAGCCGACAAAGTGTTCAGAATTGCTATATATTCTCTGCATGATATCCATTGTAAGCAACTACAAATTGGCTCTAAACCTGCATGGCTACATGAGCCAATTGTTTGTATTTATATTTAATAGTCCTGCCTGGGCATACAGGTCAATGGTGAGGGGTCCTTAAATGATGGCTCAGCAGAAGAGAAAGCCAACCAGTGCTTTTTTTCTGAATGCATGATATCTTAGTGTATTGTACTGCAGGGTTTTATTGTGAGTAAAGCACATTTATGTGCTGTAACTGCTTGATAAAGCTCAGTGAAATGGTTTATTTTCCAGTTTTCGCAAAATTTTGTCAATGTCAAAATACTGGCAAAGTTGTATGTTAAAATAAAGTTAATAAGGAGGGTGCAGTGCAAGTGTCAGTGTGTTCTTGTATCTAGATACTGTCTCAAAGAATAAATGAAATGAAATGAGGTGGGTAGATAGGATAGGACAAGATAAGGAGAGGATAGAGGTTGTCTTCAAATCGAGAGTAATCACTTTCATTTTGAAGCTGTCAAGTTAAAGAAGTGATATGGGCTTCCTCCTCCTCTACCCATCTTCTTTCTTCATCTCCGTAGCTCAGGAAAACATTAATTAGAGAGATGAAGATGATGGAGAGCACACTGGGTTGGAGATTTACATCATTATCCATTGATAATGAAAGTCTATTGAGCAGTAATAGAAGGCAGCGGCAAACATTTAAAAGCAGGCAGTTGTGGTCTGACATGGACACATACACATGCATAGGCATAAATCTCTTACTGGCTATTTACTTATCAGTCCCTCTTTGTTTGTACTTCGAGCCAATGTGCGATGAGCCAAATCCAAATCCCACTAGATGCCTCAGTGCAAATGTTCCGAGCTGAACAGCCATTTGCAGAGAAATCGATGCAACCACAATGCTATTAGGAACATTTTAATTGGAAATAAAAGCGGATTTATTATTACTGTTATGACGGCTGAGCACTTCGAATGCAGCGTGGCTGCCAGCCACGGCTGTGCATGCCACTGAGCGCAGGGTCAGTCTGGGTAATTTGTCAAAAGACACTGCTCTTCTGCTGCATTTGGATATTTTTTTTCAGCGACTTTGAAAAAGTTCCTGTTGTCCACATAACTCATGCTTTTAAACTTTTTTGTTAAGGCAGATGGAGGTGCCCATTTTGGCACCGAATTGGTCCCATGTGATGCTATAAGCAATGATATGGTTTGTTGAAGGGGGGATGCCTGTGCAGGTCACTAAAGATAAAAACAGAAATTGAATAGACATGTTAATTTGAAAAATAAATGATTGAAAAATGAAAATAAACACATAAATAAAAATCACCCATGTACCTTATTGTTCAGCATCCCAAATCCATTTGCTTTGAGTCCAAATTCAACTCACGCCCTGCACAGTTGTGCAGAATGCACTGCAGGTAATCACCATCCACTGAACCTCTGAAACCTTTGAGCTACTTCTTTAGATCCTGCAACCAATTCATAACTACACGACAACCTATTTCATGTAGGTCAATATTGCAATCAATAGCTTGATGCAAAGAGCAATTAGATATGTTTGTTCACTTATTCGATTTTGTAAAGGTGAAAATTTTAGCCCTCATTAAACATTTCTTTTTTTATGAGCTCCATTATATTTGTTTTACAGCTCACCGCTCGAAACTGCTTTACTTCTAATAAGTTTACAGAGAGGGCCAACATGTTCAGTTTCTGTTCAACTAAATGTTATAATGGGCACTGAGGAAAGACATGCTGAAGAAACAATCATGTACAGAGAAGCATCTCAGAAAATCAAATATTGATGGGCTATAGGCTATATGACACTGTCCTTGAGTTACATGTCTGTCAGCTAAAAACAAAAAGGTAAAGCTAAGTGGCACAGTTAAGCTCCTATCACCACAATTGGATATTTGAAGAGGGGGGTAAATTGCCTCCTTGTCCAAATATTGGTTTCTGTTGTGATATGTAGATGGCAGTGTGAGAAGTTGGTGTAAACAGCATGAATCGATGGATCTACTGTGTCTGGTGCCAACAATGCAGATTGTATTTTTTCTTAGTGCAAATTAGACATGTAGAGTACTTTGATAAACTTCATGGCCACAGTATAAGCTTTTATCATGTAGAATGTATGAATTTGCTGCTACAAAATCATCAGAACTATATACTGACGTTAAATCAAAGAACAACTTGTACTTCAATAAATTGAAACTACAGATAATTATCTCCCAAGTCTGTAGCAATATAGAGCTTTTTTAGCTCATTGTTGCAGTTTTATGGTAAATTTAGTTTATGTTTCAGCTTTCTCAGCTGCTAGTCTTCAGCACAAGCAGGCAGCTATTTAAGTAATTAAGTCAGATAAACCTAAACAGCAGTCACACATCGTTAGCGACTAGCTGGTGAAGAAAGTCAAACATTTACCCTAAAGAGCCAAAAACTGCTCTTAATACTTGGTGGAGATTAAAAAAGAGAGAAAAAAAGAATATTGGAAATATATTCATCATGTGGCCAAAAATATGATTCCAATGGGATGACAATGTTGCTCCGGTTATGCAGGTACGCAATTGTGTGCTAACACGTTAGCTATATGTCAGGCTGTGTCTGTTATCTTGTTTTAGAGTTCTTCTACCATCTATTGGAAGGAAAGTCAATTAATGCAACTTTCAAAAGTGGCCACTGAAAGTATTTTACAACTGTTACGAACTTTCCTGGCCAACTTGCTGTACCATGTCCTTTCACAAAGACTTAAGAAGGACTTCTATCAGCCATTTCTCTTAGTCAAAATGAATGAGGACACTGTACCCTCTGAGTGCTCAGATGGAGTGCGAGTAGCTCTGTAGCCCGTAGTGCTGTGAAATCTTTGAAAGATCTTCTTTGTTTTTTCTATTGATTCATTTATTTTCTCAAGGCACTGTTTGTCTGTCTGTGGCAGAGTGATAGAGGGAACTGAGTGACTAATAGTACAGGTAACACTTGAGGCAAAGACCAGGTCCATTACGACAGGCCTGATGTCTCCACTTGCGTTGTCCCCTTTGACTAATGTCAGTATCTGTCACACTGCCTCACATTATGATCATCTCTCTTCTTGCCATTCGGTGTCTCCGTCCTCTCCTCTCTCTTAGTTGGAGCCAGAGAAGACTAAATGAGAAGGGCATACCCGCTGTGGCTCTCGCTACACTGTCTGTTATCTACTGTATGTAATTAATAGACACACACTGTCCCCCCCTACTGTTTTTAATGGGGGTTTCTGATGTTTGCGGTCTTTACAATGTGAAAAGGCACAAAGCAGTTGCTACAGAAAGTAGATATTGATAGAGACTGAGAGAGAGTGCTCTTAAGGACATGCAACAACATGACAAAGAGAACTTTCAATCATCAAGGACCATTGTGGCCTCAGTGGCAGAGTGCCGCCTCATTAAAGCGCAGTAAGCACATTAATGTCCTTCAGACGCTGATACACTCCTTAATACACTGGTTCAGTAGCAGACTATTGTGACGGGATACTCCAACAAACATAAAGCCCGGATTATGAGAGAAATCGACATATAGTCAGTCATATAGACAGTGGATAGTTTACCAAAATTCTTAATTCCTTAAATCCTGCCACAGGGGTGAAAGAGAGCAGCTTGGTCACATATAGTATGTGTGCATGTTTTTTTTATTTGTTTAATGCAGATGACCAAAGGTAGCAGTGAATCCTCTTGGCAGTCTAAGACAGGTTGTATGTCACAGCATTGATCAAGTCATTAAACAGTCAGCAGAGTGTTGTTTATCATGGTTATTCTGTTAATGAAGTGTACCATTTTTATTGTGTGGCGAGTCAGGGTGGCAGTTGCACAGGGTCCTGTTAAGCTGGCCAGGAGCTGTCTGAGGGAAGGGGCAGAGTAAAGCATGGTGTAGAAAGAGTGCTTCGTCATCTGGTGAGTGCTCTCTGCTATCATGTTGTGGGACATCCAGTTACGCTTTTATCTGATCATGCTCTGCCCTGGAGATTCCACCTTATGAAAGATGCTACTTCTGTTGAACACTCGTTGGTTTCAGATGGGTGCTGCATTCAACAATTTTTGTAACTTTCCAACTTTTCTTTCCAACTTTCCAACAAAACAGGTGCACCGCCATGATTCCCTTTGAGGAGAGACGATCTGAAAGAGTGTGCTGTTATCCTCATTTGTACAATTTATCACCCTACTCTATGATGGCAGCTTTTTTGTCCTGCCTTCAAGTGTTGTAACAGGTAAACACTGTTGCCTCTAGATGGATTCAGATGACACTTCCTCTGAACTAGTTCGTTTGAAGCATAGTGAACGCTTTAGGCAACTAAAACACTTTTTAACATTAAAAAAGCCAACATTACTCCAGTCTCTGGGATGAAAGTTAGACTCACTACATCCCATCCCCCACATTCTCCTCAACACCCTTACTTTCCTCCTCGCTACATAAAGGGCAGTCTGTTTCCTACAATGACACTTAACCCTGCCATTGGATGTAAATGTGGCACTGTAGAGTTGTCAGATATGGACATAATTCCAAGGGATACTGGGATGGGTTGGATAAAGGGTGGTGTGGGATTCTGGGAACAACTTGGCTTGCAGGGGTGTCAGTACAAGGCTGGCATTACAGAGGCTGGTTGATTAGGGGTCCTTCCAAGTTGAGGTCCTTCCAAGTTGCCATGAGTTTTTCGGGTCTGGGGGTAATTTGGGTTTCATGCAATATACAGATAGGACAAACTTTATACTGTGAACTGGTTTTATCCAGATTGCAGACCTGATCAGTCATGGTGAGTACTGTGTAGTAGAACTGTGTCTCTCCTGGCCTCAGTTCAGCACAAAAGAAGGGTCAGTTATTGGTTATTTCTTGTAGCTGTATCTGTTGAGAAGACATAGCCACACGCATAAATTGCCCACAAGCACCCCCACTGCACTCCTTAACTTTTTCAGATCACCTAACCAGATATACAGCATCCCCTAAGTTGCCTGGAAGATTAAGAAACTTCCAGCAATGACCATTAGATTTCTGAAATACGCCGCGTACCGCTGGCAGAAGGCAGTGAAGTTTCAGTCTCAAATCAGGAAGATTCATCGATACAGAGGCCCCGGGGACATCCACTCAAAGCTGTCAGACAGATCGCAGCCAATTATAGGGCTTTTTTCAAATTATCTCTGAGTCCTAAACATCTCCATGCTCTGTCAGAGCTGGCACTAGCTGCAGTGGCTAATGGCTGCTGGCAGCCGGGGCACTTGTTTAACCCATCAGCAAAAGCTTCTCAGGGGGACTGATTATGCTTGTTGCTGTCTTCTTGCCGATGGAATTAGAGGGAACCACAATGCAGACGTATCAAGGGTGCTGTAGCAGGCTACCGGATGGTGGGCTGAAATTACAATGTCAAGCCTAACTGATGGCAATGGCTTGGGGTGTAGAAATTAAAAGGCGGAAGTAAAGTATTTACTCGCTCCAGTAGTTTTTGTGCAAAGTGACAGCAGTGCAAATACCTGTACACCTTAATTTTCCCTTTTGTTCTTTTGAACTTTTCCTCCAGGCTTGGAGGGTAATTCAATTGCAATCTTTTGAGAAGAATAGATTATGTGCACTCTATTAACCTTTTCAGTACCTCAGTCTTTTACTGTACACTTTATGAATATCAATTCTGCATCCAAGGTCTGTGTTTTCCTTTATCGCAGTCTTGTACCGTAATGGATGTTGAGGAACAAGAGAAAAATGAGTACAGTTGGATATGCCAACGTTCTTTTGTTGTGAACGACTGATGGAAAGAGGTTTTCTGCAGGGTAGATATTAAATGTTTTGCTTAGCAATTAAAGTCAAGTCAGCTGTTTCATTGCACATCTGCTGCACATGAAGCCTCAGGTTTGGTGTGATGCCAGTAGAATAAATATGTTGGTTTTTGGCTGTTTGATGAAAATATTTCACTATAGTTTTTAGTTCAGACACCACTGTGCACGCAGTTTCTTCATTTTAACAAATTGTCATTTTTAATCACATTGTTTTGTAGTGTTTTGCTCATGTTATCATTACTGAGGCTTAAGAGTGTTATTAGTGAAGGGCTGGTGGCTCATAAAACTGCTAATCACTTTTTAATGGATGATATGCAAATTGGAAATGGATTTCTGAAAATGTGTTTGTTCACTTCTCTTTAAATGTTTTCAAACTGTACCAGCACAGGTACGCTTTCAGTATAATTCAGACAAGACTGGAAAGATAACATTTTTTTATGACTTTCTCTTTCCAAAGCTGTTTAACTGCTTTAGTTGGAAAATGCATCAAGCTAAAAAAAATTTATAATGTTAATAAACAAGTGCTTCTTGCGATATGTATTATGTAGGAAAGATTTCAAGGAAGTTTGTTTGAACGAAGCATAAGAGATGTCATGTGAATACACTTGTGGTATGCCACATCATGGGGAAATAGCACACTGAAAGAGACTTGAGATGCAAACGCAAGATTGTGCAAAAAATGTACAAGTGGTCATTTGCTAAAATGCTGAAACTTGAGGCTAGATGGACTTCTGAGTTAAACAACATGGTTCTCAATGAGATTAATTAAGATATAATCCTTATACCTTTTCTGTCTTTAATGGTTTGGACTGAGTATAAATGGTTTTATGCTTAATGTTATAGTTCAGAAATTAGTGGTTCCAATGTGATCGTATGTAGCCTATGATGACCATATTGTTATTGTTTGTGTGAATGCACTGTGTTGTTGTGGGACATTTTGTGCATCCTAATTCCATACTACTTACTAATTGTATTATGTGCTATATATGAAATGTTCATATTATACAATTTTTGCAGTTAGTATACAAGAAATATATGTACATTACATTTTTGTACTTATATGAAAAGATGCGATATGTGCTCCGAGGGATATCAATCAAACTACAACTTTGATTTTTTACTTTTGATTTTTAATACACAATTTCAATGACGTAATACATTTGTTTGTTTGATATCCAAAATGTTCCTTGAGCTGTGTCAACACCATCCATAATTCATTTTAATGCGTTTTAAATGTGAGCAACTACACCCATTTTCTTTTGTGAACTGCATTGTGGCACAATAGTGTAGGTCAACAGCACACTCAAACAATTCTGTCAATTTTCCACCATAAAAACATGTCACACTCAAAACTAGCTTGAAATTAGTTTGTAATGTGGCATAGAGACACAGCAATTAAATCCCATTGATTGCCTAGATTAAAGACACCTGACTTAGTGGTCACATGGGATGAAGGTATTTATATCACCTGTGAAATTGTGTCACTTCACACTAATGATGACTTCACGTTGCAATATTTTTTTAATTTGCTCCCATGAAGTAAAAAATGAAGAGGCATTTGACATTTGCACATCATTTAGTATGTTTGACATTACAGTTCAGCCCATTCAGTCTCACAGGATATCCGTGGCCTGGGAACATCAGAGCCAGGTAATAAAATTAGACAGAATGACCAGAAATGATTAGTCAGTTTACCATCTCATTTTAATCAAAGTCCTTCAGATTGATGGCCGGAAGGCTCTCTGAAAGGATGACGAGAAATTTGAGGAACTTCTTTGGGCTTCAGTCACATTTCCTAATTGCAGATGAACACTGAAACTAATTGAGTACAACCACAGACTGTACGTAAAGATGGATGTAGCATAGTGTGAAATCACCTATCAGTTTACATTGGAGCCAGTTCAGCTAGAGTTGGAGCTTATGGTTGCCCTTCACACTCTGTAAACACGCCCCGCTACCTCAGACCGAAGCGAATGGTGGATTACTGGGAACACTGACCATTGCGCACTTGGGCTAATGCTAAACTTACTAAAATATTGCAATAATAGTCCAATAGAGTGTGTGTCCTGGAGCCAGGAAGAGCAGCAGGTGAGTGAACTGTCTATTACAGCTGTCAATCAGTTCCCACACAGCAGATATCAGAGCCTAAGTCTTCAAATGTTATATACAGATCAGTATTTCCAAAATGACCACCATTGAGATCGTAATGACTCATTGAAAACATTTCTAGAGACTAGTTGATGTTCTTTAGGTGGGAGTCAGTTAGAGCCAGGGATTTTTTTGAGACAGCATCTAGCGGCCGTCAGTGGCATTGCACTTTAGGGTTCTAACACTTCCGCATTGGCTTCAGCTTCAAGCCGTGGTAGTTACCTCTTGGGTACAACAGAAGTTATTGCTCCAGCTCACAACAGTCCATGCAGCAGGGCAGCTGACCTTTTCTTAAAGAGCACTTGTAAAAGACTTTCTCATTGTGTGTTCTCTCTGTCCTCTCAACATGCCTCCCTCTTGGTGTTTCGCTAACCTCTACTCACTTCGTTGCAACAGATCCGCTGAGATTGACGCTAACAGAAGGGATGAGACACTATTTTCCCAACCATCCTTCTCCTTTATGATTATTCATTTCCGAAATAACTTCACATTAATTCCTCATGGTCCAGCCATCTGGCTATTATCAAGTGGTAGGCAAAACTGAACAGCAGGCATAGGTTTCTATTTTTTCTCTCTTCAATTTTTTTTTTTTTTAGCATGTCTTTGATGCCCAGAATATATCCTCAGGATGTTTGAGAAGCTAATGCACCCTCAAATTAGTATTTGAAGGTTAATTTAATGATAACTGCGACCTTATTTATTTTTGGTGACCTCTATTATGAGGCATAATGTAGACATTTGAAATTGATGGGAATGTATCAGAAACTTATTGATTTCTGACCCCTGAGAACATGGTATATTACCAGGTGTTATTATAGTAAATAGGCTATTGAAGCTAATACGTGATCAGCCTTCTTTCCTGTCTGCAAGACTTACAATGTGCTGATTAGATTTGATTATAGCCATCATGCAGCCCTCCATTCCCACACTCTGACTTACATGTGTCACATTTATCACTACAACCAGGCAATTTAGCTCCACCATCACCTCTCCAACCACTATTTCCCAAGATCATGTACAAACAAATTGCACTGAAACCTCCACGTATAGCTCAGGACAAATGGGACATCTATAGAGGCTGAGGATGCTGACATCTGACTTTTAATTTGAGGAGTGGGTGGCAGAAAGATAAATTTCACTTCCCTCCCTTCACTTCAGAGGCCAGTAGCTCCTTTGACAGAAATGCGAGACTCGCTTCAATCTCTTCATGTTGATCACTGCTCTATGCTTTAAGATGAGATGAGATAACAGGAGGAAGTAAAGAAAAGATAGCAGCAGCAGGAGGAGGACGTGTCTGTTAAAAATAGAATTTAAGATGACTAGATGGAGAGATAGCATCGCCCAAGATTATGGCAAATTGCACCAGTTGTAGAAAATGATTAGATTTGATCTAATTTTCTTATGTCAAAGAATTGCCGCAATTTACTCTGTGCACATTTCCAAGAAATAGAAATAATTGTAGCAGCTATCTTAATTTCTAAACCAATACGTCTGTATTGGTCATTTGTTTTCAATTGCTTTCATTCCTCGAACAACCAGGTAATTTTGGAGAATGCACAACGTGCTGCAAGCTTTCTGCTGTTTCCAAATTTGGCAGTATCCTCTCTGTACTGTAAGCCTTATTTGAGCCTTCAAGCAGTGCATATGTTAATGTGCCACACACCGTCAATTTCTAAATGATTCCATATGATTCACGCTGAAGTGAATGACATAAGTGCATGCAGACATACAGTAGTTGTTTGTCACTCCACTACACAGATGTTTGCAATCTAAAAAAACAATCTGGTGCTTTGACTGAGACTTTTGAAAGTCACCGCAACTTTAGATAAAATGCTGACAGAAGAGGACCAAGTCAGGGAAACCTGGAGAGGGAACAGGTGGCCTTGAGGTGATGACTCAGATGGAAAAAGTAACGGGAGGGGTGAAAGAAATGGGAACTACAGCTAGTTTTATCCATGGAGGCATACAGAGTTGTCTGCTGTTGAAGGTGTTGGAGAAGGATCACCAGCTGTTTGGGGAAAGACACCTTTTTTTGGATAATGATTCATTCAAGACATTAGATTTAAGTGACAAAAGTGGTGTGGTTTTACATACTGGTCAGTCCACCACTTTGGTCCAGACTGAAGACTTTCAGTGACTATTGAATGGATTGCCATGTAATATGGTATAGACATTCATGATCCCTAGAGGATGAATCACAAGGATTTTGGTGATCCCGTGACACTTCTTCTAGCACCACCTTGAGGTTGATGTTTTTGATTCAGAGAGAAATAGCATGACAACTATTGAATGGATTGCGATTAAATTTTCCTGGCATTTGATATTCAAGGTCCTTAAATGATGGATATTTATGACTTTGGTGATCCACTGAGTTAACGTCCAGGGCCATCATCTGGTCAAAGTTTCCATTTTCCTAATAATAAATGAATCTTGGCCGACAAAGTTTTGACAACTGAAACGTTTTTATCCTCTCACGGTCAAGGTTTAAGGAAATTAAAAGTTACAAAAGGCAAAGCAAAGTAGAATGTGTTGCCACATGTGTTTCAGGACAGTGTTGTGCGCAGTGGTGACCCAAAGTTTAGAAAAACATCTGTGTGACTGGAAGGTCACTGGTTTCAATATGGTTTAAATGGACTGGTAGAATAAGAGGAGAATGTGAAAGAGTAGTGCTATCCTCTCCCTCATTACCACTGACATGCCCTTGAGTAAATCTGAAACAACTAATTGATTAGTTCACTGACAGAAAATTAACTGGCATTTACTTTGATAAGTAAAAATGCCAAACATTAATTTTTTCCAGCTTCTTAATTGTGAAGATTTGCTGATTTTCTTTGTTGTATGCGTCAGGGAACTGAAATCTTTGGGTTTTAGGCTGTTGGTTGGACAAAACAAGCAGTTTGAAGATATCGCCTTGGGCTTTAAGAAATTGCGACAGGCATTCTCTGACATTTTATAGACCAAACGATTAATCGAGAAACTAATCAACAAATTAATGATGATGAAAATAATCGGTAGCTGCTGCCCTACCCTTGAACAAAGCCTAACTGCTGTGAAGTTGTAGCTGGGCATCTTCTAGATGTGAATAGGTGTAATTTTGTGAGTGTTTTCTGGGCTTGCAGTAAAACTTCCATGAATAAATTAAAGTAAAAACATGACAAGTTTATTATTTTTGACAGTTACAGTAAGCCATAAACAGCTGTGGACTGAGATGGAGATAATTGAGTGTAGGTCAAATTTAACATAAGCAATGTACCCTCTTATCTAGTTATTTATATGTCCCTGTTCTCATTTGACATTTCATCATATTCAATTAATCCTTTACTGCTTCACTGACCACACTCATCTCTCAGACAGTTTCTATTAACTCCACAGAGTAGGTCATTGGTTGCTGTGTTTATCACTACTTTGGGAGTGAACGCTGCCAAACTTTTCAATTTCAGTTAAGCAGCAGCCAGCATCATCTGCCAGACTGAACTGTTGCTCTTTCTGAGTGCTGCAGTCTGTAGCAGTTCATTGTGGTTAATGGTAATTTCATAGAGACCTAACTAGAGTGACCCACTGGTTTAAATAAGCATCTTTTATGGTTGAAGTACAGTACAGTTTCAGAGTTGTTGATCTCACTAGAGATTTTAGTTTGCAAGGTCAGCTTTTAAGATAATTACATTTGCTGTGGGGCTGTTAAGATTCTAGTATTTAGAAAATTTTTATCCTTATTTTGTGCAGCAGAGATGTTCAAAAAACACAAATAAGGACCAAGAAGCCAAGGCTCCACACAGTATTGACAACAGTTAACAGGCTTAAAGAAAGTTCCTCTGTTGACACAAGGATAATTAAGCACCATGGCAGACGTGATTTACAGAACATTTCGTTCTTAATGCCTCACTGCTTTCCTTTTCATTTCTGGAGCTGTTTTGCAACCCAAACTGCCATTTTCTCCTTTTTCATAATTAAACAAATATCATATCTCTTCAAAAACTGCCAATAAACAAATACACTCATTAATGGAAATGCTATTACATTCCTTGTTGCCACTCCATGAGCCAGCGCTGAAGGGGGTGAAATATTGTAATTTATATTATTTCAAGGCTGATTATTGCACGCAGGATTGCAGTGACATTGTAAAATTGTGGATCTGAGTTGAGCATTGAGGTAAATAAAAAATCCTTTAGGTTTCCATACAATATGAAAACAGTACAGCTATATTATATTGTATACATATTGCACTGTAAGTAAGCTGGCAGTATCAATTTGCAACCCAATTTCATATCAAAATGTGTTACACCAACGTTGGTCCACAGTGCAAAACGTATTAGTTTCACAATAATGGCTCTAACATTATGTTGTTGGGTTTTTTTGGCCTATTCTTTTCTATTGGCCTGCATCCACGTCATATGAAATGCAATATTTTAAGATAGTTTCTGCATTAAAATGCATTTTTGATAACATTTCTAGCCAGAAATGGGCATTTTATTTCCATAATCCTCATTCAGAGAATGCATATGATGTTTAGTTTATAAGTTATTATAAAGAATTTTTCAGGCTTTCTATCATTGCCGTGGTGGTTGCTATGGATGCTGCTATCGCTGAAACTACATAGTTGTTGTTTGAATCACTGTCTTTGTGTTGTGTTGTTACTTCCGGTCTCCGGTCAGCCAATCACAAAGCTTCAAATTCTGGATTTCAAATTCAGTTCATCCCTGGGGCGTTTTAAAATCTGTTTGTTTGTTTTTTTATTGAAAGAATATCATCAAACAGATACATATAATAACAGAAATAACATAACAACTCAGATAACTACACAATGCAGAGACAATGATAGCAGCGTCCATAGCAACCACATGGCAATGATAGAAAGCCTGAAAAAATCATCATAATAACTGACAAACTAAACATCATATACATTCACTGAACAAAGATTATAAAAAGAAAATGCACATTTCCTGCTAGAAATATTATCAAACACATTTTAATGCTGAAACTATCTTCAAATATTGCATTTTTCACTGAGAATAAAATGAATATCAGCCATTTTTTTTGTTGTTTTCGCAGACAGAAACTTGACAGCCATGTGATATGGACGCAGGCCAAAAAAAATAGGGCAAAAAACAAAACCATAGGTATCTTACAATTTTAGAGCCGTTAGTGTGAAACTAATACGTTTTGCACTGTGGACCAACATAGCTATTACACATTTTGATATGATCTGGTATATAACTGACAGGTGTTTTGTTCACAAATGCTTCCGATATTTCCTTTGTTTCATTTTCTCTTCACCTGTAAAAAAAGCCCAGAGAGTTTGCAATTAAATAATTAGTTAAGAGTAATCCAGCAGGCACAAAACACCTGATTAATCTGTAGCCGTGGCACAGGTAGGCTTGGTAGAACAAATGCAAAGTTTGAACTAGTTGAAAGCCACTGCACTCTGAGAGGGGAACGAGGGCTGACAATTATTGATTACATGTGATGGAGAGCTCATTTGGAAAGGTTGGAGCCTTGTTGCCCGACGGGAACTCCAGTCATTTTGTTTGTCTAACAAGCTGTGCAGCCACAAGTTGGTAATTTTTCTTCATTAAAAGGGGAAAATTATATTTTTGATTTATGTTGAATGCGCAGAAGGGTTGCACATATTACCATAAAAGTAGATGCAGGGAGACAATTATTCAGACTTAACATACATCGCAGGTGACAGTTATATCCCTCTGGCTATGTATTCATGTACTCATGGGCAGACCCGTGTGTGTGTGTGTGTGTGTGTGTGTGTGCCTCAGTGTACATTTGTGTATGTGCGTCTTTATCTAAATAGCAACCCAAGGGACATTTCTATCAGCTTGTAACTGAGTCATCTTACCTGTAGAGCAGAATGAATCTGACTGTCCTGCTGTTGTTTTATGCAGCACTGTGATACAATATTATAGTTTCTCTGTAGTTGCGTCTCAGTTCGGGGACTTGGTGCTACGATGTCTGCACTTGTACACTAAATACGTCATGAAAGGCCAACAGGGTCTGTCCCATTTCAAAGGCTCCTCCAGATGCACAGCTAACTGGAAATTCTGTTCATATTGGACAGTTTCACACTTCATGATTTAAATCCAGTGCCTACGTTCAGCGTCAATGGAAGTGTATACTTTATCTAGCGAAGTGGAAAAGTAAGGATGTAGAGGTTGAGTGGTGAAAGGTCGTGTTAATTGAGATCTCTGGTGATCCGTGTCAACTTGCAAAGTTGGGAAATGTCGAGAAAAACCCTGCCCCAGTGCACCACTGCTATTTAAACTTTGTCGGGTGTTTGAGGGCAGCTTCCTAGTGAAAGTCTTGGAAATGTTTGAATTTACAAGTTGATGAGGGGTGAATGAATGCACCATTAGTTTTATTCCCTGTGAGGATTGACCATCTGGCCTTCAAGTCTTTTAGTCTGACCTTGTGTGCCACATGCTTTGGACGATTCAGCACCAGAACTGAGATACACCTAGTATCCCTGACAGCTCAATTTGACCCACAATTCAAAGTGCTTTCATCACAACCCCATAGCCAGACAAGCATGTCGATATTGAACAAATTCTCATAAAAAAACCCTCATTATGCATAATATCTGTGCCTGGAAACTATGGTTAAGGTTAGGACGAGACACAATGAAAATACCATTTTTAATTGACGTTCTGTGATGGGACGCAACCTCCACTACCTTATTTTACGCCTTGCTACATTAAGGACAAACTACTTCCTGCGTTGGAACTAATTGTTGGCATTGGATATAAATCATGAGGTAAAGAATCATCCATGGACATAATTACTTGGGTTATGGGGCTGTTTCATCAACATAATGAGTAAATCCTTTCCAAAAGTCCCCACCAACCACTTCTTACCTCCCTCTCTTCAGCCTCTCCTATCAACACTAATGAGAAGACATTCATGGTAGATGTGCCATACTTCTACCTTTTAATGGGTCATTTCCGAGGCATTCCCCAGTGAGATGACAACACCCAGATCATCATCTCATTTTTGTAAGTCCTACTGAGCCAGCAAAACTTTACCCAATGTTCACCAACCTCCCTGCAGTCCTATCAGCGTCGTCAAAGCACACAGGACAATACCTCTCTAAGAACACCTTTGTTGAGATCCTGTCTCATCCCTGCAGTGTTCCCTCTCCTCCCTGTCAGCAGTCACTGGCTTTTAATTGCACAGGGCCACAGCTTTGGTAATTATGTTGTCAAATGCGAAGGAGTGCAAATAATGTGAATGGTTACAGCGGCTGCTCTCTCTCCGCAAGGCTGACTCGTCTTGATCGTGGGGAGACATCGCTGTGAGAGGAGGGAA